>NC_058091.1:136163103-136467068 GCF_020171115.1 Neogale vison | reverse complement strand
CACACAGTCAAGAAATCCCAGGCCCCCTAAATTTTCCATCTCCCAGCTTCCACCTGTTTCCACAATAACCCGCCAAGGTGATATTCAGCCCCACGCCCCCACTCCACCAGCCCCATGCATCCTGGGCCCTTCATGGAGAAAGACAAGAGACCAAGGCCCTCTCTGCCCAGGTTCTTAGGGATTCAGTGTGAGGCCGGAGGACTGGTTAGCCCCAAGAATGACCCTCCCCTAAGAGGGACCCAGCACACACAGCATCCAAAAGCTGTGGCTCTCTCCACTGTCAGCTGGCCAGCCCATCTGCACAGAATATGCCGCATATGATACGGCAACAATGCACGCAACTCCTGCTTAAGAAATAAAATTAAGGGGCGCCTGGGTGGCTCAGTGGGTTAAAGCCTCTGCCTTCGCTCAGGTCATGATCCCAGGGTCCTGGGATCAAGCCGCATCGGGGCTCTCTGCTCAGCAGGGGGCCTGCTTACTCCTCTCTCTCTGTCTGCCTCTCTGCCTACTTGTGATCTCTGTCTGTCAAATAAATGAATAAAATCTTAAAAAAAAGAAAGAAAGAAAATCAACATAAATAACGGAGCTGTGAGCTGTGGAAGACAGGAAATGGGGGGTCGAGGAGGAGTTTGCATGCTCTGCGGTGAGGGAAGCGGGGTTATAGGAAAAGGCTGCATCAGACAGCGATCTGGAGTAGTGAGGATGCAACCTTTTGACAGTGGATGGTAGCGTGTAAGGGAATCGGTGCTCTTATTCCTCATGTTTGTGATTATTAATAAAGGGAAACCTCACTAAAGCAGAGTCCAGAGGATAGAAGGGAGAGACTTACAACTCAATGTCAACTACAGGGTCAATTTTAGGCCCCCACAGAAGGATGGCCAATAGGAAAGAATCATCAATTACCCGCCCAACAGGGAAAAGATGTACATTGCATCTTCTACAAGAAATCCACTATCCCTGCAACCCAGCCAATGAGAAACCTTCATTACCCTGAACTCTCTTGCCTTTGTCCTATGGACTTCCATTCAGAATAATCTTTCCCAGCTTCCTCTTTCTTCTCCATGACACAACATTTTTTCCCCTCTCTTTTGTTGGGCTTCCCTGTGGTTTCGCGGCCGCTGACGTGTCCTGAATTGCAATTCTCTGCTTCTATTCCTGAATAAACCCATTTTTGCTGGAAAAATAACTGTTTTGTTTTTAAGATTAACACATCCAAGAGCCCTACTCTTTATTTTCATGTTCAAAGCCTGCATTTTAAAAAATTATTTTTATTAACATATAGTGTATTATTTGCCACAGGGGTACAGACCTGTGAATCATGAGGCTTACACACTTCACAGCACTCACCATAGCCCATGCCCTCCCCAATGTCCATCACCCAGCCACCCTATCCGTACACCCCCACCCCTCAGCAACCCTCAGTTTGTTTTGTGAAATTAAGAGTCTCTTACGGTTTGTCTCCCTCCTGATCCTATCTTGTTTCATTTTTTCCTTTCCTACTACCCCCCAACCACCCCCCCCTGCCCTGCCTCTCAAATTCCTCATATCAGAGAGATCATATGATAATTGTCTTTCTCTGATTGACTTATTTCGCTAAGTGTAATACCCTCTAGTTCCATCCACGTCGTCGCAAATCAAAGCCTGCATTTTTTTCTTTGTGTTTTGTTTTGTGGAGGCAACACCTTTTACCTTTTTAAAGCCATTGGAAGAATGGCAATGTGTCTCAATGGCCCCACTGAGATCAGGTATCCCAACTCTCCACACTTACTAGTGCTTACTATTGAACAGAGGACTGTTCCCACTTGTTGAGAAGGGGGAGGAATGGGGAAGGTGGGGAAGGTCCAGGTTCAAGGGCTTCTCTCCCCTTCACCCTGCTCCTTGGTCTCCAGATACTTCAAGGATAAGGATCTAAGTCCCAGCAGTGTCCAGATGCCCATTGATCCTTTGGTGGGAGACCCATAGAGTTTGGGGGGTTCTTTTAGCCATAGTTCCCCTGATGTAATCAAGTCCCCCTCAATTTCTGCTTGAACCTCTGCTGGCTGAGGCCATCTCTCCCTTGGCAGAAAGTCCACGAAACAGGAGCCTTTCAAAGAAAACCACCAGCCAACCCCCCTTTCATGGGGCCATATCCAGCCCATGAAAAACATGTAAGTCCTTTGCCTACCAAACCCTAGAAATGAAGGCATTCTTACACAACCCTCTTTGGTGTGTCACCTCAAGCCTGTCTAGCCTCATCTTCTCACCTTCAGGCTTTCTCAGGTATGTACCAAATATCGGTCCCAGAGTCTGTCCAGCAACAGGGCACACAGGTCAATCTCTGGGTGTGTATTGAAGCCCCCTCCTCAGTTGGCTGGAGGTGAGGACCGACTCCACTGTGCTGCCCCCATGATGGTACCGGAAAGACACCTATATTTTAACAACTATACCCAAAAGAGGTCTTTCCTTCAGTCCGCCTGCAGGCAGGTAAGCTGCTGATGATGGGTAACGGTAACAGTAGCTGACATTCCCTGAGCTTTCCTAAGTGCCAGCTTCTGTTCGGAACACTTTGCATGGATCTTTGAATCTTCACGAAGACACTCTGAGAGGCTGCTTTGATAATCTACCTTTTATAGAGAAGGAACCCAAAGCAGGAAAGGTTAGCTGATCTGCCCGTGGTCACGAGCTAGTAAGGGCAGAGTAAAGATTTGGACCTGGGCATTCTAGCACCTTACCCAGGCTATTGACCCCAGTGCCCCTGCACACATGCGTGATCTAACACTTCTCTTTATAAGGTGGGGATGTTTGTTACCTACTTTGTCCCTGACCTTCTGAATCTCAGCCAAAAGCTTGAGACCACCAGAAACCTTGCAATTAGTACCTCGATCCCATGATTAGTGTGTGTGCGTGTGTCTGTGTGCACACGCACACGTGTTTTCTTCTGATCCCTGCGCTGTCTCTATTTTCCCTGACTTGCTTTTCTGTTTTGGTCTGTCTTTCCTGTTGAAAACTTTCCACAAATATCTTGCAATCCTTGACTATGTGTTCATAAGGAAGACTCCAAAAATGTGATAGGATACTTGGGGTGTGGGAGGAGGAGGTGTCCACTGTTGGGCCTCATTGTAAGGCCACCGGATGAGGACAGAGCTAGTTCACCTGGGGGCGGAGGGGACAAAAATGTCCATCTCTGAGGCCTTCCCAGTCCTTTAAAGAAGAATTATACAACATCCTGCCAGTGGAGGATATTTCCCTTCCTGCCAGGGTTTGTGTGCTGGGTTGTGTAAGAATGCTTGGGGGGCAGTGAGAAGGGGAAAATTTAATATTTAGAATGTTAAAATTTCTGAATCTTTTCTCTGAATCCTCTCTTGTTTTCTTTCTCTCTCTTTTTTTCAGGACCTCCATCCTACCCCTTCCCATTCTGCTTATAATCCTCGAGTTCTCCCCCAGTCTGGTGCAATTTTTCCAAAGAATAAACCTCTTGCCATGTGCAGGGGCTGGTGGGGGTGGGGGGTGGTTAGAAGGATGGGAAAGAGACCTAAGGGGAGGAGAGAGGAAAGATGTTTAGGGTAGTTCCTTTTGTAGACTTTCAATCAGTCTCCATGGTTTCAGTCCCAAGACTTAGCCCCACCTTTCTAGCAACCTGGTAACTCCAATTCCTGAGCCTTCCAGGGCCTGGGGCATGGATCAGTAAATCGGCTTCCTTCTGGCTACAGGCCCTAGGCAGATGTCTGCAGGCAGCTTTCTTGGCTCTGGTCATCCATGGCTCCATCATCTTCTCATTGTCCCCCAAATTTGTTACTATTTCTTATAGTCTTATGTCCTCCCTGTGGATTTTAGAAAAACCTGCCCATTTGTCTTGCAAATATTTTCTCTGTTACTTGTCTCTTCATTTTCTTACAAGCCTCCTCCAAGGAACAGAGGTTTTAAGTTCTGATGAAGTCTAATTTATTAAAAAAAAAAAATACATATATATACATATATATGACTCATGATCTGATTTTTGTGCCTAAGTCATCTTTGCCTAAACTGAAATCACAAAGATTTTCTCCAGTGTTTTCTTCTATTTTTTTTAAGATTTTATTTATTTATTTGACAGACAGAGAGAGATCCCAAGTAGGTAGAGGCAGTAGAGAGAGAGGGGGAAGCAGGCTCCCCGCTGCGTAGACAGCCCGATGTGGGACTCGATCCCAGAACTCTGGGATCATGACCTGAGCCAAAGGCAGAGGCTTAACTGACTGAGCCACCCAGGCGTCCCTCCAGTGTTTTCTTCTAGAAGTGGCTTGTCGTATATGGTAACCTCGAGTCAAATGTGGCTGCTAAAATTTGAATTACTAAAATCTAATTAAATAAAATGACCAGTTTCTTAATCACATTAGTCACATTTCAAGTGCTTATTAGCCACATGTGGATACTGGCTATTATACTGAATGTTACAGGATAATACAACATTTTCCTCATTATAGAAAGTTCTACTGGAAAATGTTGCTGTAGAAGTTTAGTAGGTTCCCGCTTTGTGTTAAAACTGTGATCCATTTTGATCTCACTCCTGGGCATCTCAAGAGAAATGGAAACATAAGTCCACTGAAACACCTCAAGGCTAATGTTTCTAGCAGATGTACTCTTTAACGCCAAAACCTGGAAACCACCCAAGTACTCATCAGCTGTGAATGGATAAACCAATTGCACATTCTTACAAGGAGGTACTCCTCAGCAATGAAAAGGAACAAATGAATGACTTTTGCAACAACAGGGAGGCATCTTGAAAGCATTATGTTAAAAAGGGGGGGGCAAACTCAAAAAGGCTACTTACTGTATGGTTCTATTCATATCATACTCTGGAAAAGGAAAACTGCAGGCCTAAACCACTAGATCTGTTGCCAGGGGCCTGGGGTGGAGTAAGAGATTGATTACAAAGACACACAATTCTACAACAAGCACTTATTATCTCCCACTTTCTGTAGGTCAGGGACTTGGCACAAACTTAGTTTTGTGGTTGGGGCTCCACTCTCGCAGCTAAGATGTCAGCTAGGACTGCTGTCATGTCAAGACTTGCTGGAGATTGTGGCTCTTCATGCTAAGCCTGTAAGCTCCTATATTTCTTGACCTACAGAAACTGGGAGACAATAAATGCATTAAGCCACTCACTACCTTTTGGGTTCATTTGTCACATAGAGATAGACAAGTAGTACCCGTATCAATGGCAGAGAGAAAATGGGAAGGGCCCAAGTCAAGAGGAGTAACTTAGTGCCTGGAGGGATTTGGTAGCAGAGACAGCCTTTCACCTCTGAGCTCAGCAGGGGAGTCTCCAAGCGGGGGTGGGGGTGGGGGGGGTTGAGGAGAGGTGGGGAGGGTGTGGGGGGGTGGGGGGTGGACAAGGTATTCAAGTAGACTGGGTTGAAGAGAGGTTCCTCTGATGTTTTTGGAAACAGAGAAGGAAAATTAAGCAGAGGATAAGAAGCAAGTAATTGTCACTCTTGGCACTTTCTGTGTGCCCAGTCTTCACCCAGGCGCAGAGTGCTTTGCATTTGCCTCATCTGCTCCATAAGGGGTGTGTATGGTAGAAGAGCGCACCAAGAGAGTCATATCTGGTGAACTGACGGGGAAATGGGAGCTCAAAAGAAGAAAGAGAATAAATATAGAGCCTCCAAGAGTAAATGCATTCTAAGGGAAGAAAAACTCAGGGATGCTGAGCAGAACTTGGCAATAAGACTGAGGTTTAAAAGAGAGCAATGGTTTCAGATAGTGCACAGTGGCCATTTTACAGGAACCTTCCTCAGCCCCTTCCCTTTGACAACACAGGAGCTCTAAAGAGGGATGAGCTTGTGTAAAATTTAAACATTCAGCTCATTAAACTCTGTGATACTTGGGGTTAAGCGTCTCTCCTGGAGGCCTCCTAAGCCCTGTATCTGGCTCTCTGCTCAGAGGGCAGCCTGCTTCTCCCTTTCCCACTCCTCCTGTTTGTGTTCCCTCTCTTGCTGTATGTATCTCTCTGTCAAATAAAACCTTAAAAAAAAAACAACTGGCTAGTTTGTTAAAAAAATAACTGGCTAGTATATATATTTTTAAGTTAGTATATTTCTAGTTTATTTTTTATATTTTTAACTGACACTTCTAGAAGAAAATACACAGAGAGAGAGGGAAAGAGAGAGAGCACAAGCAGGCAGAGCGGCAGGCAAAGGGAGAGGGAGAAGCAGGCTCTCCACTGAGCAGAAATCCCAATGTGGGTCTCTATACCAGGATGCTGGGGTTGTGACCTGAGCTGAAGGCAGCTGTTGATTGGACTGAGCCACCCAGGTGCTCCCAATCCTGGCTAGTTTAATTAGAAAAATGATATTATGGGAGCACCTGGGTGGCTCAGTCAGTTATGCGTCCAACTCTTGATGTCAGCTCGAGTCATGATCTCAGGGTTGTGGGATTGAGCCCCACATCAGGCTCCACCGGGCTCTGCACTGGGTGTGGAACCTGTTTGGAGTTCTTTCTGTCCCTCTCCCTCTGCCTGTCCTGCTTCCAGAAACATGCATTCTCTCCCTCTCTAAGAAAGAAAGAGAGGAAGAAAGATAGATAGATTTTATTTAAAAAGATACTAGATAAGCAACTATAACTATAATAATTTGTTAATGAATAACAAGATAAAGAGATATAAATTGTGATATCAGAAACATAAAATATGGGGAGGAAGAAAATGAAAATGTAGAGCTCTAGAACGCATTTGAACAAGTTGTTATTCACTTAAAATGGACTGTTATAAATGTAAGTTGCTTTATGTAAGCCTCTGGAAACCACAAAGCAAAAACCCACAGCAGATACCCAAAAGAAAAATAGAAAGAAATCTAAACATACCACTATAGAAAAGCATCAAATCACAAAGGAAGAGAGACAGAGAAGAAGAAAGGAAAAAACCATCCAGAAAACACTTAACAAAACAGTAATTACTGTTTTGTTTTGATAACAAATCAATAATTACTTTAAATATAAATGGACTAAATTCCCCAATCAAAAGACATTGAGTGTCTGAATGGATTAAAATGAACAAACAAGCAAGACCCAACAAACCATATGTTGTGTGTAAGAGATTCATTTCAGCTTTAAGGACATATAGATACTGAAGGGGAGGGGATAGAAGAAGTGTTCCATGTGAATGGAGGCCAAAAGAAAGCCAGAGTAGCTATATTTATATCAGACAAAATAAACTTTAAGCCAAAGATTGTAATATGAGACAAAGAAGGACATTATATAATGACAGAGGTGTCAATCCAACAAGAGGAGATAACATTTGTAAATATTAAAGCCCCTAATATAGGAGCATCTAACCATATAAAGCAAAGACTAACTCACCTTAAGGGAGAAATAGCAAAACCATAAAAACAGTGGCCTTAATACCCCACTTTCTTCAACCAGATAGAAAATCAATAAGGAAGTGCTGGACTTAAATGACAAGTTAGTCCAGAGGGACTTAACAGTCTTATACAGAACATGCCATTCAAAAGCAGCAGAATATACATTCTTCTGAGGTGCACATAGAACGTTCTCCACAAAAGATCTTACAGCAGGCCACAGAAGAACTCTCAATAAATTTAAGAAGACTGAAAACTAACAAGCGTTTATCTTTTGACCACAGAGATATGAAACTAGAAATCAATTATAAGAGGAAAACTGGAGGGCGCCTGGGTGGCTCAGTGGGTTAAGCCGCTGCCTTCGGCTCAGGTCATGATCTCAGGGTCCTGGGATCGAGTCCCACATCGGGCTCTCTGCTCAGCAGGGAGCCTGCTTCCCTCTCTCTCTCTCTCTCTGCCAGCCTCTCTGCTTACCTGTGATCTCTCTCTGTCAAATAAATAAATAAAATATTTAAAAAAAAAAAAAAAGAGGAAAACTAGAAAATTCACAAATATGTGGTGATTAAGCAATATGTTAGTAAACAACCAATGGATCAGAGGAAAATCAAAAAAGAAATTTAAAAAAAATCTTGAGACAAAGGAAAATGGAAACACAACATACCAAAATTTATCAGATGCAGTAAAAGCTGTTCTAAAGAGGGAAGCTCATAGCAATAAATGCCTATATTGAGAAACAGGAAAGATCTCAAATAAACAACCTAACTTTATACCTAAAGGAACTAGAAGAACAAACTAAGCCCAAAGGTAGTGGAAAGTGGGAAATACCATAGATCAGAGTAAAAAAAAATGAAAAAAAAAAACACACAAAAGTTTAGGACCAGATGAATATATTCACTGGTGAATTCTACCAAGCATTTAAAGAATTAATACCAGTCCATGGGGGTATCTGAGTGACTTAGTTGGTTACGTGTCTGACTTCAGCTCAGGTCATGATCTCAGGGTCCTAGGATTGGGCCCAACCCTGGGCTCCCTGCTCAGCAGAGTCTGCTTGTCCCTCTCCTTCTCCCTCTGCTCTTCCCCATGCTCACGTTCCCTCTGTCTCTCTCTCAAATGAATAAATAAAATCTTTATTTTAAAGAATTAATACCTATCCTCAAATGCTTCCAAGAAATAGAAGAGGATGAAATACCCTCAAATTCATTTTATTTTAATTAATTTTTTAAAAGATTTTTTAAAAATTTTATTTATTTGACAGAGAGAGAGAGAGATCACAAGTAGGCAGAGAGGCAGGCAGAGAGAGAAAGGAGGAAGAAGGGTCCCCGCTGAGCAGAGAGCCAGATGCAAGTCTCGATCCCAGGACCCTGAGACCATGACCTGAGCTGAAGGCAAAGGCTTAACCTACTGAGCCACCCAGGCACCCCTCAAATTCATTTTATGAGGCTGGCATTATGCGGATAGCAAAACCAGACAGGGGCACTATAGGAAAAGAAATTACTGGCCAAAATCCTTAATGAACATAAATGCAAAAATCTCAAAAAAAAAATATTAACACGCTGAATTCAATGACACATTCAAAGGATCACATACCATGATCAAGTGAGATTTATTCCGAGGATGCAAGGATAATTCAACATGCACAAGTCAACCAATGTGATATATCACATCAACAAAATGAAGTATAAAAATCAGATGATCATCTCAGTAAATGCAGAAAAAACATTTGACAAAATTCAGTGTCCATTCATGATAAAACTTTCAATAAAGTGGTATAGAGGGAACATAACACAATATAATAAAGACCATGTATGACAAGCCCACTGCTAACCTCATACTCACCATTGAAAAGTTGAAAGCTTTTCTTCTAAGATCAGAAACAAGACAAGAATGCCCACCCATGCCACTTTTATTCAACATAGTACTGGAAATCTTAGCCAGAACAATTAGACAGAAAAAATAAAAGGCATCCAAATCAGAATGAATGAAGTAAATCTGTCTCTATCTATAGATAAAATTATATTGTATACAGAAAATCCTAAAGACGCTATTTGAAAAAAAAAACCAGATAAACAAATTCAGTAAAGTTGTAGGATACAAAATCAATACGCAAAAGTCAGCTGCATTTCTATACATTAATAATGAACTAACAGGAAGAGGAGTTTAGAAAGTGATCCCACTTATAGTTGCCTCAAAAAGGATAAAATACCTAGGAATAAATTTAACCAAGGAGATGAAAAATCTGTACACTGATGAAAGAAATTAAAGAAGACACAAATAAATGGAAAGATAGTTTATGCTCATGAATTGGAAGAACTGATATTATTGAAGCTGTCCATCTACTCAAAGACAAAGCAATCAACAGAAACAAAGCAAGTCCTATCAAAATACTAATATTTTGGGCGCCTGGGTGGCTCAGTGGGTTAAGCCGCTGCCTTCGGCTCAGGTCATGATCTCAGGGTCCTGGGATCGAGTCCCGCATTGGGCTCCCTGCTTCCTTCTCTCTCTCTGCCTGCCTCTCTGCCTATTTGTGATCTCTCTCTGTCAAATAAATAAATAAATAATATAAAAAAAAAACTAATATTTTTCTCTCAGAAATAGAAAAATTCTAAAATTTGCATGGAACCACAAAAGATCCTAGCTAGCCAAAGGAACCTTGAGAAAGAATAAAGCTGGAGACATTACACTTCCTGGTTTCAAACCATATGACAAAGCTGTAGTAATTGATACAGTATGGTATTGACATAAAGAACAACACAGATCAATGGAAGAGAGTAAACTACTCTGTTAACATTAACTCACACATATGTGATCAATTACATATGACAAAGGAGTCACAAATATAAACAGAGAAAGGACAGTCTTTTCAGTCAACGGTCCTGGGAAAACTGGACAACCACAGACAAAAGAAGGAAACTCAACCCTAATCTTACACCATTCACACAAATAAACTCAGAATGGATTAAAGATTTGAATGTAAGGCTTGAAGTCGTAAGACTAAAAGAAAAATCAGGTGGTAAGCTTCTTGACCTTGGTTTTGGCAATGATTTTTTTGGATTTGACACCAAAAACTAAGGCAACAAAAGCAAAAATAAACAAATGGGACTACATCAAATAAAGAAGCTTTGGTACAGCAAAAGAATCCATTAACAAAATGGAATGAAAACCTATGGAATGAGAAAAAAAAATTCAAATCGTATATGTGATAAGGAATTAACATCTAAAATATATAAAAACTATGATAAATGATTATGACAGATGACAGATGAAAGAAAGCTGTAACATAAAAATGTATATGTGTGGTATCTGGGTGGCTCAGTCAATTGATTGTCTGACTCTTGGTTTCCGCTCAGGTTGTGAATTCAGGGTCATACAATCGAGCTCCTATGCTCAGCACAGAGTCTGCTTGAGGTTCTCTCTCCCTCTGCCCCTCCTGCTTTCTCTCTCTCAAATAAATAAATAAATCTTTTAAAAATGTGTGCATGTATATGCACATATATGTATAATATATATACATATATATACACACACATATATACGTATGTATAAAATGTACATATTTTCCCTAGTTCTGTCTACTGAAAGACTGGAAGCAGAAATACCCAATATCAATTAACATTCTTGGCACAAGAAAAGAACAAGATGATCCTGGGACATCTTGTAGTTTCAGAAAGCAAGAACATGCCTCAGGAATGATGGGGCCATCAGAAGGATGCAGGATTGATAATTATAACTTATTAAATATAACAGGATATCATAAGAATATACATACATGATATGTATATTTAAATATATGTATTTGTTTTATATGTAGTGTGTGCATGTTTGCTACAAAACAGGATATCTAGATAGTTTCCAAATACCATCCCACAAAGTATTTTTCTGGCCTGGCATCTACCACCTAATCTTAGGTGGCATCTACCACCCAATCAAGGGATCAAAAAATATCAGAATATCAAATATCAGAATATCAAGGAATAATTAACAGAAATTAAAGGATGCAATCACTTTAAAAATCGATAACCTTAATCTAATCTTGAGGAAACATCAGACACACTGAATTGGAGGATAGTCTACAAAAGAACTGGACTGTTAATTTTGAAAGTGTCAAGGTCATGAAAACCACTGAAAGACTGAGGAACTCTTCCAGACAGACAGAGACTCAAGAAACATGACAGCCAAATACTCCATGTGATTGTGATCTAGGTATGTTTGCTCTACAGTTCACTGTTGGGTCAACTAAATAAACTTGAATGACTCTGAGGATGAGATGGTAGTGATGTATCAAGGTGGATGTCCTGATTTTGACCACTGACCTGTGGTTTTGTAGGAGAATGTTCTTGTGTGTAGAAACTGCATACTTAAGTTTAGGGGGTAATATCAACTGCTCTCAAATCATTTAGAAAAAGATTTATTTGTATGGTATTCCCAACTTTTTTTTTTTTTTTTTACAAGTTCGTGATTATTCCAAACTGAAAAATATTTTTTAAAACATAAAAAAAGAGGGGCGCCTGGGTGGCTCAGTGGGTTAAGCCGCTGCATTCGGCTCAGGTCATGATCTCAGGGTGCTGGGATCGAGTCCCGCATCGGGCTCTCTGCTCAGCAGGGAGCCTGCTTTCCTCTCTCTCTCTGCCTGCCTCTCTGCCTACTTGTGATCTCTCTCTGTCAAATAAATAAATAAAATCTTTAAAAAAAACAAAAACAAAGCCATAAAAAAAGATATTGGGTAGCAACTCTATTCATAATTCCTCCCTCCAAAACCCAGAAACAGCACAAATGCCCATCAAAAGGTAAATAGATAAATTGTGGTCTAGCTATACAATGTATTGCCACTTGGCACAAAGAAGTAGACTATTATCTCATGCAAAAACTTGGATAACTCTCTAAAGCATTATGCAAAGATACAAAAGACTACCTACTGTATGACATCCTAGGAAAAACAGAATTCTAGAGGTGGAGAATAGATCAGCGGTTGCCAGGAGCTAGGTGTGGTGAAGGAATAACTATAGAGGGCATGAGGAAGTCCCCTGGGGTGAAGGAGACTGTTTGTATCCTGATTTGGGGGGTGATTAAACAAATCTATATATGTATCAAATTTCCTAGAACTATATATGAAAACAAAGTAAAAATGTGACTAGATTGTGGTCGTGTTTATGTAGCTCTATAAATGTACTAAATCACATTGAGTTGTTCAACTATAGCATGTGAATTTTATGGTAAGTAAATTGTATCAGGAGAACTAGAGGGTGGGGAGAGAAAGGGTTTGTGTATGTTTGGACAGATATAAATACATATGCAAAAGATAAACATTTTTCATATTAAGAAGTTATGAACCACAAAAGGGTATTGCGTATCTCATAGTATCACTGAGACCAGGTCTGGGACCTTCAGGCAGGAGCAGTACTCAAAATCCCACTGTAGAACTTTTGTGGTAAGAACACTTCTGAAGCTGGGACCCCATCTGAACTTGAACCACAGAGTGCTCATTCTGGATCTAGATGCTGCCAATGCACCACTCCCTGTTGCCTGAGAAGGTAGGCTCCATTGCCACGGTCACATAGAGTTCTTCTGATCCTTTCTTCATGTTACCAGTTCTGTTTTCAAAGTCCAGAGTGGCTGCCTCTGTCTGGAGACCTCTTTCCTGTGGTTAGGCCCCGGGGAAAGCAAATATCTTGCATTTTCACCTTCTGGAGTGGAAGGCGAACTCTGCCTCCCAGCAAAACTCCTAAAGTGGGAGAATTCTCCAAATATTGGAAGGGTTCCCAAGAGAATGACAATGTCTCACCCAACAGTAAGCACTGTCTCTTTAAAGTGTTGTCTTAAATTGGCCTCTTTTGGTGTAGAAACACCTCACAGGACAGTAGAGTCCCTACACATTTTTCAAAACACAAAGATGGCTTCCATGGTTGACATCCACTTACCGGTCTATCTCTTCTTCCACATACCCCACCACAGTTTCTAGACAGAGCTTTCCATTTTCTGTTAACATGTTTAGTAACACAAGCTTTGCTTTCTACTTTTCAGGTCAAAAAAAGTCCAAAGGCGATGAGGATACCCCAAGTTTTTGACGATAAGCACAGCTTTAAATCATGTCAAATTGTTAGACTACAGCCACAGGAAAATAACTAGAGGAAACTAGTTAGGAAACTAGGAAACTAGAGGGTGGGTTCGCAGGTATTCATGAACTTGAGCAAAAACCTTGAGGTGGAAAAGGAATATATATCCTCCTTTGTTTACTTTCACAAAAAACCAAAATGGCGCCTAAGTGGTTCATTTCCACTCTGCTGAACGGCTATTGTGCTTCCCTTATGTTACTCATATATTATTGCAGGAGGGATTTTTATGGATCTTTATAGGTCCTAAGTGGTTTCAAATCATTAATAACTTATTTGTCTTTGAATCTTCAAGTCAATGTTAACATCTTCTGTTTGAAGAGCAGCCACCTGGATGTAGAGGTAAGTGGCTAGCCCAAAGTCAGGGGTGAGGCATTGTCAACCCAGGGATTATATAATTTGATAGAAAAAGAATATTCTAACACCATATCATTCTTTGGAAGAAGGCTGCCCTTGATCAAGGCCACTTTAAAAATCAAAGCAAAGAGAAGAGATTAATTAAGCACTGAGCTGTTCCGTTTTAGAGCCTGGCTTAGGGGAGTATGGGCCAGGAAGGGTCAATAACCTTCCCGCGATGGGACTTCTAAATCAATCCAGCTCATCGCTGTAACCGCAGACACTAAAACTGTCACTTGAGATATTTCTCCCTGTGTTTTTTTCTATTCACACTCATGTTCTAAAAATGACCTTCTGGGGGATTAATGGAAGAGGTGATTTAGAGGTCACTAAAATTGATACTAAACATAAAGAAATTTAGCTTAATGTAGTAGCCATTTCTTAAATGCAGTTGGTAGCAAATGTTCTAGTATTCTTTTCTTACTCATAGGGTTGGGTTAAAATATAAAATATAGGTGGCAAAAATATTACACCTTTTTGTAGGACACTCAAGGCAGGAGAGGTTAAAAGCACTAGAAGGATCCCCAGTGCATTGCCATGCACAATCTTAGTATATGTGCTGCGGAAGCGAGCACTGCCATGCACAATCAATAATGGCCTACCTCTGGGCTTTTTTGTCGGGATATTCCCTTCTTAGGTTCCTCAGAAAGGCTGGGGGAAAAAAAGAGCTCTGAAAGGGAATTCAATGTCAGTTTCCTTTGCCTTCCAGACAGTGCTATAATTAAGCAATAGTGACTTCATGAGAGGATCTAAGAAAATGAATCATTCTTTAATATGAATAGAAAAGCTTCTGCCTTAATCAACTTCTTTGTTCACTCTTGCATTCTGCTGGTCCTCACGGCACCAGCCAGTTTTCTAAGACCTTCACTGTCAGCTGTTTAGCTCCGAGGCCACACAAAGCAGTCTTCTGGAGAAGGCAAGCATATGGTCATCTGAGCAAGAGCAGGTAGGAACAGAGACCTGTTATGTGCAGAGAAGCAAAATCCATCAGCTAAACTGCTGAAGGGTCATTTCCCCCAATCGACCATTGAGTCATCTTGCTGCTAGCTCAAAAAGAAAAGGAAAGGTTTTGGGGGGGTTCTGCTACATTCAGTGTCCTGGCCACAAAAAGTAGGCGTGTGCAGGCTTTGGAAAGGACCCTTACTTGCAAGTCTATGGGAGCAAAACCAACCACCCCACCCCTCACTCCCTGGCCCCAGAGGGATTTCCTGGCTGGTTCAATCAGAGGATGGGAGAGATTATGGTCAACTTTAGGAATTTTAGGATGTAGAATGAAACTTTCACGCAAATCTGATATGCAGGGTGTTATGTACAAAGACGTATATAAACAAAGATGTTTACGAAATAGAAGCCACAGAACATTAGCAGTAGAAGACAGTGAGTCTCTCTTCTGGGGATTCTATTTAGCATCCAACGAAGGTGATGGGGAGCCTTTCATCAGGCCATTAACTCTTTTGCCTCTGACAAAAAGTTAAACTGGAGGTGAAGAGGGAGATGGGATATGGGTTTCTCTCTAGGCCAAATAAGTCAAACAAAACAGACAACAGTTCCTTTTTGATGTAATGGATTTCACCTGTGAATGAGGCTTTTGCATTCCATGTGGGCCCTCACATCGTGTATTGTCAATTCAATTTTAGTAACAACTAAGGTTGTGAAACCTTGGAAAGAGAACCTTCTAATGATTTAAAATTTGGACTGATGTGGAAAACAAAGGCAGAAGGAAACAGGTAAAATTAAATGTCCTATAACCTGCACCCCAGTGACTGAGCCTAACAGTCCTCCAGGATGTCCCCACTATCAAATATTAATACCTTGTTAGAAGGAAAAACAGCCTCAGCCTGACAATAGCAAGGCCTCCAGGATCCCGTGGGTCTTCTTTAGCATATGAACATCCTTTAGGAACTTCCCTAATCTTTCCTTCCTCCAACCCCAAAGTATATAATCAGTTGCCCCTCACTATCCCAAGGCAGCAGCCCCTGGGCATAGGTCCTGTGCCCGTTCTTTAATAAGCCCACATTTTTGTACTGATGATGTTTCAAGGATTCTTTCTTGGCCATCAGCTCCGAGCCCCACCAACACTACTTCAAAAACTGCATCAAAAGCACAGACAATCAAAATAAAAACAAGGGTCACTTGAGGCCCACCTGCCTTCTGGACACCAGAATCTTCATTCCAAAGTAATAGCAATTACTCAGCTCCAAGGTGACACAGAAATAGATCTTCTAGCATTATTACTTTTCTTAGTCTGGTGTTTCCTGGGAGTGTTTTAAGAACTGGAAAACATAAGCTGCTCTCAGGGGAAAAAAAAAAAAAACTTAATCATCTTGGGAGTTATATATAATACATATAAAACTATCTGTTGACTTTGATATATCCTCTTGTGTTGATGATAAATATTTTCACTACCCATGACAGTTTGTTATGGTCGAAACTGGTTAAAATTCAGTCCAAGGTCAGCTTGTAAGCCATGCAGTGATAGTTTGTGCCTAGCACCCCTGGACCTCTGAGCTGAGTTCTCCACTGGCCACTCCTCTCTCCACCACCCTGATGGTTTTATCCCAACTTATATCCATTCCAGGGAGAACACCCTAGTGGAGGCTGTCCACACCCCATCTTGGGGGACAGGGGGCAAACTGGATGCTGATGCGGGAAACAAAGGCAAAAGAAAAGTTATTAAATTTCCTTACTACCTACAGCCCACTGACAAGTCCTTGAAATGAAAGTAAAGGAAAAGAATGGGAAGTACTCACCAAGTTTGCACTGTGGCTCTAAGCCCAGCTGAGACTCTGGGCTCAGAGCCCCACGTTGGGCGCCATATGACATAGGAAGGATGTTAGGGTTCAAAGCCCAGATCCAAGAAATAATTCTTGAAACATCTTTGGTGCAAAATAGTGGTTTTGTTACAGAATCTGGACTGGATTCTGGTGGAAGAACCAAGCGGTACTCAGAGACCTTGGAGGATTGGAGGTTTATTTAATACTGGTGGGCTCAGAAGAGAGTAGTCTCCAAAGGTCTGAGCCCTGAGCACAGGCAGGGAGGGGCATTTATACCCTTGTACTTCCACATACTTGGTACTTTTAGCACCTGCGGGAAATGGGGTAGGGAAGAAGAACCCGGAAGGGCTTTGACACAGGGACTGGAATTCCCTTGCTGGTTTAGTCAGCCATCTTGGAGGACAGTTTTTCCCTCATCAGTTTTATTAAATCACAGGGACAGAACCCCGGGGGCAGAAATCCCTGCATGGGGTCATGAGGAGTGGCCCATTATATACTTTCAGGTTGAGGGGGGTTTGGGAGAGCATAAGTCTCTAAGGAATTTTGGAAGCAAGGTTTCCAGGGCCTTGAGGGGCTAGATATTGTTGGGAAAAGGTCGTTTATTACCATCTAATAAAACTTAAGTCATGACAGTCTTCCCATATAAATCAGTGGGCTATATGCTTGGGGAATGATTGCCAAAACTAATGGGGGGGGCGTGGTTTAGAGATAAAGGAAGTTTCCAGAAAAATTTTTCAATTAGCAATAATCGCACCTCGGATAAACCTCATTGGCTACGATACTGCCACTGCACAAAGCTCCAGAAGAATTTTTTTTTTTAAAGATTTTATTTATTTATTTGACAGAACGAGATCACAAGCAGGCAGAGAGGCAGGCAGAGAGAGAGGAAGAAGCAGGCTCCCTGCTGAGCAGAGAGCCCGATGTGGGCCTCCATCCCAGGACCCTGAGATCATGACCTGAGCCGAAGGCAGCGGCTTAACCCACTGAGCCACCCAGGCGCCCACCAGAAGAATTTTTATATGTTAAAGTAGACCTACAGGATCCTGGTGGGGGTGGTGGGTGTTTGGGGTGGGGGGTAGGTTAGGATTGCCATTTGCCCTTACCAAAGTGTCAACCTTGAGGCACCTGAGTCCCTAGAGGAATGTTGCTCTGCCTGTTTCAAGGACTTGTCAGTGGGCTGTAGGTAGTAAGGAAATTTAATAATTTTTCTTCTACCTCTGTTTCTCATATCAGATGCTTCTGCCCCGGGATAGGGCTGGGGCAGGGGTGACCTGAGGACAAAGACTTGTCATCTCAACTCGGAGACTACGCTTCAAGAGGACCAGGAGTTCCCGGAAGTAACTTAGAACACAGATGATCTGAGGGCGGAAAATTAGAGAAGAATTGTTAGTTCATTCAACTTTGAGAAAGAAAGCCTGACAATAGATCCAGTGAGAGATTTTTAATATCAACTTTAATCAAGAATCGTTTATCAAGAGCCCACTCTGCCCTGGGCGAGTGTTACCCATAAGAAATAATTGCCTAGAAAATAATGCCTAGCTGTTCTGTCCCTACCAGAGATTGGAACAAGGGCAGACGGATCTGTGTGGCAGAAGAAGAGTTTCAAATTAGCTGTATTGGAGAATTTTAAACATCCCATAATGAGAGCTGTTAAATACTGGGATTTCTTGCCAGGGGAACGGAGGGCCCCCAAGTGCTTGGAGGGCTGGTTTGCACCAATCAGTTCTGGCTGGTTTGTAGAGCTGGGGTGGAGTTAGGGCATGTTTTCCTGTGTGTTATTTTGAAACTTACTTTTTATAAATACAACTGAGAAATTTCTCAGAAGCATCAAACACAGTTTCCTCGGAGAAAAGAGAAGTGAGCATCTGAACTCTGAATGAAAGACGTCAAAATGAAAAACACCAAGACGTTTAAATAAACATTTTCAAATGTTAGAAAGAAGTCATCAAACATTAAAGGAAATAGCAACCTGAGGACAATACTGAGACTCTAACAAATGGCAGAACATTTGCTATTGCATTATTCCTTGAAAGTGGTTAGGATAACATTAAAGCCCCGATAGATAACTGGATTAAAAGAAATTCGTAAAAGGAGATTTCTATCTGGCTAAGAAATGAATGAGAAAAAAAAAAAAATCGACCTGATTACTTACAAAGCAAAATTAAATTCAAACCACTTACTATAAATTTCTTTTTTTAAAAAAATCAACAAATTACATTTTCAGTAATACATTTTATTGCTGATTGAGATGAAGCAGCAGAACAAGATTCTTGTCCCACACAGTCCAAGAATGAATCTTGCAGACAAAGGAGAGCTAGTAAAGCAATAGAGGTTTATTAAGCAACGATATAGAAAAAGTTTTCAGGGGCGCCTGGGTGGCTCAGTGGGTTAAAGCCTCTGCCTTCAGCTCAGGTCATGATCTCAGGGTCCTGGGATCGAGCCCCACATCCTGCTCCCTGCTCAGCAGGGAGCCTGCTCCCCTCTCCTCCCTGTCTGTCTCTCTGTCTACTTGTGATCTCTGTCACATAAATAAATAAAATCTTAAAAAAAAAAAAAATTTTCAGGAGTGAGAGTGATGTAGTTTTCAGTGTCGGTGAGGTTTTGTGGGGTGAGGTCTAGAGCCAATGGCCAAGAAAGAATTCCGGAGATGTCTTTAAAATGCTGATTTTATTAAAGGACAGGGGCAGGACCCATGGGCAGGAAGTGAGACAGGTAGGGAAAAAGGGAGGTTTTCAGAAGAACTTTCATATGCTAAGGAAGACCTACAAGGTATTGGAGGCCTTGCCATTGACAAGTTAAGGTTGTGTTTTCTTCTAGTAAGGCATTAACAGTAAGACAGTTGGGAGCTTCCTGAAGAAATGTCATAAGTATCCCACCCAGGAGGGTGTGGGGGTGGAGGGGCTGGGGGGGTTATGGAGGTAGAAAGGTGTCAACTCATGCTTTGTCCCCAGCTAGCCTTCTGCAGCCTCTTTAGAGATACAGAGAAACAGGCCTCTTGGGACATCAGTGATTCTCTACAGGTAAAACTCCTTATAAACATTCCACTTTTTTTTTTTTAACATTTCACTTTCTTAGAGGGAAAACTCTTAGTTTTCTACCACTGAATATGATGTTACTGTTAGGACCTATTTAGGAACTGTCCCTGCTCCCCTTCCCTCAGGGGATTTACTTGGAGACAAGTCCCAGAAACCAGCTTCTGGTAACAAAGCTCAGATACAAAGGTGGGTCAGGACAAGTGGAGACATCAGTGGGGGTGGGGGGGTGCATACTGTCTCCCTGGTTACCAAGGAGTATGGGCCCCGCCCTTAGGGAGCCTTTTTGGCGCCAATCCCAATCAAGGTGTAATAGGCTGGTTCAAATGTCTACTAGGGTAAATTGTAACTCAGTTGGTCACCTAGCATCACTGTGGAGTTTCCTGTGTGTGTTACAATCTCATTGGCCACCTGTGCGTGGCCATGCCCGAGCGCATGGCCTTTGCCCTTAAAAGCTAGTCTGTGAAACAGAGAAGGGTTGCCCTCTCTTGGAAGAGGTGCGGCCCCGAACATTCGGTTAGATTCTTTTTTTTTTTTTTTTTTAAGATTTTTTATGTATTTATTCACAAGTAGATGGAGAGGCAGGCAGAGAGAGAGAGGAGGAAGCAGGCTCCCCGCTGAGCAGAGAGCCTGATGCGGGACTCGATCCCAGGACCCTGAGATCATGACCTGAGCCGAAGGCAGCAGCTTAACCCACTGAGCCACCCAGGTGCCCCTCGGTTAGATTCTTGATGCTTGTCGCAAAATAAAGCTTTGCTTGACCTTCGCTTTGTATCAATCTTGCTCCTTTAATCACGGGCCCATTATTGGGGGGCTCGTCCTGGATTAAACGATGAGAACTGAGCCAGCATCAGAATTTCGAGGTAAGATCTCACAGATTTTACTCTGTGGGATCCGCCGATTTCCAGGTGCTCTGTGAGATCAGTTGGTCTGTCTGGGTGGAGCTCCAGGTATAGCCCACCGGGGTGAAGCTGTACGCGGCCATGCTCCCCAGGGCTGGAGAGGATGCGGGGACGCCCCTTCCCTCCACTGGTAGATCACCAGGGGGTTCGAGTCCCCCTAGACAGTCAGGGGGTTCAAGTCCTCCCAGGCAGTCAAGGGGGTTCGAGTCCCCCAGCTGGTCACCAGGGGTTCGAGTCCCCCTGGATGGCCAGAAGATCATAAAGTCCCCACTGGTGGCAGGTTCTGGGTAAGATCTGCTGGGCCTGCGGTTGTCTTTGTCTTGTCTTTTTGTTGTCTGCTGTGCTGTTTGTTGTGTTTGAAGGACTGGGGCAAACAGAGTAAGGGAACTCTGACTTTCAAATGGCTATAACTGGAGCCAACTGGGGTTAGTCTAACTCGAGACAGACTTTAAAGAACATTCTCAAGCAGCTGCCAAAAGAACTTTGTTTCAGGGACATTCCTTGCCCTCTCTGGCCTGACGGAGACTGCCTACCCCTCCCCCTTGCTGGCGGGAAAGCATGGTGTGTGCTCCTCACTTGGAGCTGATGAGCCTTAGAACTGGGAACCCTTTCTCTGCCTTCTGGTGGCACTTTGTTCTGTTCTTCATTGTCGGGAAACAGGAAGAGCGCCCCTGGACCTAATACCCCCACTCTGGATCTTCCCACCAGGGTCTCAGGTAAACCTTCGAAGTAGATTGGGCCCAGGTGGAACATAAATCAGTATTTGAACTAAGTTAAGCTTGTTGGGTTAATTAGGAGAAACGTGTCTTTTGAGTTAACAGTAGTAAATGTGAAACTTCAGAGTTTTTACTTAAGGTCAAAAAATCTGTGTTGAAATCTGTTAGCAAAGAGATGACTAAACTGATGGTTGTCTGTCTCAGAGTGTCAATGGGTAATTGTTCAAGTAGCTTTCAAAGTCTTTGCTAACCTGAAACTCAACCAAATGGGATAAAATGCTAGAGTTCTGGTTGCTGGAATTAAGTTTGTGCTTTCGAAATCTGCTGGTAAACAGGTTTTGTTCTTAACTAATTGATAAATTTGCCATCTGAAGAATTCTGTTGTAACAGTTCACAATTGGTTTATAGTTAATCTTCAGTAGAGGTTAAGGTATTTCTAAGAGTACAAAATTCTGCTAAGTGTAATTAAGACTGATGGAAAGAAGGGAAACAACTCTGTAGAAAAGTAGGAAATAGGTAAAAAGGAGAGAAAAATACCAGATGCCTGATCCTGTTTGAATAAGAAAGAAAAACAGGCCTGGGGCCACTGTTTGAGCTAGATCCATTCCTACAGAATGGAAGGGGAGACCTGGTAGGGAGGTTTGTCCGACCTGTTTGAATCTGCAGAGTGCCTGACTGTGTGAATGTGTCCGTGTGGTTCCACCGCTTCGGCTACGTAGTCTGAGTGGGCTGCACCCTGAGTCTCGCGGGGCAAATGGCATATGTCATATGGCATAACGGTCATCGACTCCATGCAGTAGCCTGGTCCGGGGTTTATACGGACAGACCTTAGCTAAGATGCCCCTAAGTTCCCGCGAGGGACGCGAGCAGGACAGCATCCGAAAGATCCCCCTCCCTTTGTCTGCTACTTCATTCATAATGGGAGGGAAACCCAGAAAACTCCTATCTTAAGGATGCACACATAAAAATAAAAAAAGGAAAGACACTGGTATAGAAAAGCTGGTTTTCCCTCTGTTTAAGAGGGCAAAGTTTTCTTCGGTTAATTGAAATGTAAATTGTTTTCTCTTTGCCTGCGCAGAGTGGTAAATGAGATCTCTTTGGCTCATAAGGCTTCCTTGATATGCTAAGTTACTGATAAACCTTGGGTTGCATTTGGGTAAATGCTGTAATTATTCTAGAGGTTCTATACATTTCCTAAAATTTTAATGTCTTGATAAGGGTCATCACTTGATATTTAACTGTATCTGTTCTGGTTTTTTTTTTTTTCATTTGTAATTATTTTAGTTCTCTTATAAGATGAATTCCGCCTTAAAGAAAACTCATATGGGAAGACTTTGATGTGTTAAAATCTGGGAACTGAAATGGGTAAAGATTTACAGAAGTAAGGGCTACATTCAGACTAAACCAGAATTAGTAACATGGGGCTAGATAAACTGAAAGGTTGTAATGTTGTGTCTCTTCATGTTTTAGAAACATTACTAGTTCTGTAATGTTTGCTCCTCTAGACTAGGGAAACTTTTTCTTAAGTTACCTGTAACTTATAGAGATGTAAAGGTGTTCATTTGTAAACGAATCAAGGCATTCATTCACCTTTTCTCTCTATCTGAACCCTCTGAAACCAAAAGGGCTCAATAAGTTCTTCCTTGGCAATCAGTCATTTGCATAAGTTCAATAAGAATCTGTTCTTTTTGTAACAGGACAGCATTGGACACTGGTTATTTTACCAAGGCTTTGACTGGAACGTCATATTTGAAAAGACTCAGATATGGCCCGCTTAAAGGAACTAAGGTTGACTTTGTAAAACCTGGAGCTGTAAAGCCCTTTGGAACTGTTGGCCTGATACCTTGCTTACAGAGTTCCCAGCAGCCTCACCAAGTGAGTAAAGAATGTCAACCCCTGGTAGGAGCAGGGGCCTCAAGATACCTTGGGCACCTCAGGAGTTTGCCCAAGTCGACAGGTATTGCAGGTCAGTCTGATGGCAAGTACGTGGCTTGGCTTCTGGCCCGGAGAGGCTACTAAAAGTTCAACCTAGAGATTCCTTATAAAAAGTTCCAGCAAAGCAGATTCTGAAAGATCTATATGATTACTTACTGTTCTTGCTGAGCTTATGTAAACAATTAGGCCAAGTTTGTTAAAACTGGACTTGTTTTTCAAAGGAGTTAGTCCTGATTTG
Organism: Neogale vison; assembly: GCF_020171115.1. Lineage (NCBI taxonomy): Eukaryota > Metazoa > Chordata > Mammalia > Carnivora > Mustelidae > Neogale > Neogale vison. The sequence continues at coordinate 136,443,658 of NC_058091.1, read as the reverse complement.
GCTATCTCTGTGATGAAGTTCTAGAACCTAGGTTGGGTTCAGTGGGGTGAGGTTCGGAGCCCACGGCTAAAGAAAGAATTCTTAAGACGTCTCTGGTGCAAAAAGGTGGTTTATTAGAGCACGGGGACAGGACCCGTGGGCAGGCAGAGATGCGGCTGCCCCGAGCCTGTGAGGAGTGTCTGGTTATATACACAGGAGTTGGGTAGGTGAGGACAAAGGGGGTGATGTTAGTCTCTAAGGAATTTTGGAAGCAAGGTCTGCAGGACCTCGAGGGGCTAGTTATTGTTGGGAGAAAGGTTATTTATTACTAGTAATAAAAATCTTCTTGTGAGTCCCTTTAGATGTGTATCAATGGGCCATATGTTTAGGAATGATTCTCAACATTATCTTGGAGATCTAGAGATAAGGCTTCACATTTCTCCTATCAAGTGTCCTAGTTAGTGAGATTTGGGTTTAGAAGAAATTTAACTTTATTTACATTTCTTTCTACCTCCGCCTCCTTTGGTTTCTTATGGAGGGGAGGGTGGCATTAGGGCTTGAGGAACTGAGTTATGTGTCCTTGGAAATTGGGCTACTGATAAGGTAGCTTCTTTGTTTGTAAATCTCAGGGACATTTGCAAACAAAGGGAGACTCCTGCCTTACAGGATTGTGATCTCTGCAATATAACCATTTGTTCTTCTTTCAGGGCAGTCAGGGGTGCCTGAGGAATGTCACACATATTACTAAGGGGAGTGGGTGGAGAGGGGGTGCAAGGCGCCAGCCCTTGCTCCCTCCTCAGCCAGCCTCCTGCTCCCTCATCATCTGGAATTGGTTATTTTAGAGAGGAAAAATTATGTTTTAATAACATGGCTTTATGGGCGTTAAATTCTAGATTAGATTGTTATTAAATGTTTGTCTACCTAAGCTAGACAGCTTAAGGTAAACTTCAGAGAAGATGATGATAACTCATGTGGGTGATCTTGCCTTTGCCAGTCAGTCAGCCCCAGATATAGGGGAGAAACTTCAGAAAATTGAGGAATTTGTAAAGAAGAATCTGACTTGAGTTAGTGGGAATAGTAGAAATAGCCGCTGAGGACTATGGGTCTTGCTTGCAGGGGATGAGAACTCTCTTACAGACTCTGCAGGAAAAAGGTATTGGGTATCAGCAATGAAAACACAGCTTTGTAAGAGCCGCACCACTTACTTAGGCTTTGGCCTCCATGAGGGAGTTTCTTGGGACGTTGGGCTACTGCAGGCTGTGGATACCGCAGTTGGTGGAGATGGCATGACCTCTATGAGCTGACTAAGGGAAAACTCACTATGGTAGAGTGGACTAAATTAGATTATAAAGGAGACTGGACTAAGACTAGAAGAAAATTAGTAAGCTAAATACATCAGGGCACTCATTTGGGGACACGCAAGTTTAAAGAGCTTATGGGCAAGCAGTTCTAGGTTTCTAAATTAGGGCATATGGCTCAAGATACGGTTGATAGATGTGTTCAATGTCAGGTGGTAAATACAGAAGGAACTAGAATGGGAAGAGGGAAAAGAGAAAGAGGTTGCTATAGCAGAAATGACTGCCCAGTCCGTACTCCAGTCACTGCAGGCATTACAGTCTGTCTCAAAAGAGCCCATACAGGGATCCAGACTACCCACACTGGGACAGAATCGGAGGTGGAGCCACATCCTCGCCAACCCAGGGACTTAGTTTGGATGTGCTGCTGCCAAGCAGGAGGCTTGGAGCCTCGCTGGAAGGGACCGTTTACTGTCATCCTGACCACCCCCGTGGCAATAAAAGTAGACGGCGTCAGGACCTGGATTCATGTGGGTCACGTCAAACGAGCCGAGGATGAGGACGCCCCCCAGAGGTGGATGCTGCAGCCAATGGACACTGCCAATCATGGACTAAAACTAAGACTCAAAAAAAAAAAAAAAGAGTTCATTAAATTCATTCTTGGCCCTGTTGTTAAGATATAGGCGGGAGGTATAAGCAATTATGAATAAAAAGGGGGGGGCTTAACCTACTGTTTCTGATAAAAGGAGGAGGGGGGCTCTGTATAACCTTAGTAGAGAAATACTGTTTTTGGGTAAATCACACTGGAGTCATTGAAACAGTCTAGCAGCCGTGAAAAGGAGGGTATAGAACTGGCTAAAAAGTCAAAGATTTGACTAGTCTCCAAAGAAAAGGGGGGAATGTGAGGACCTATTTAGAAACTGTCACTGCTCCCCTTCCCTCAGGGGATTTACTTGGAGACAAGTCCCAGAAACCAGCTTCTGGTAACAAAGCTCAGATACAAAGGTGGGTCAGGACAAGTGGAGACATGGGGGGGGGCGATGCATACTGTCTCCCTGGTTACCAAGGAGTATGGGCCCCACCCTTAGGGAGACTTTTTGGCCCCAATCCCAATCAAGGTGTAATAGGCTGGTTCCAATGTCTACTAGGGTAAATTGTAACTCAATTGGTCACCTAGCATCACTGTGGAGTTTCCCGTGTGTGTTACAATCTCATTGGCCACATGTGCGTGGCCAGGCCTGACCGCATGGCCTTTGCCCTTAAAAGCTAGTCTGTGAAACAGAGAAGGGTCGCCCTCTTTTGGAAGAGGTGCGGCCCCAAACGTTTGGTTAGATTCTTGATGCTTGTCGCAAAATAAAGCTTTGCTTGACCTTCGCTTTGTATCAGTCTCCCTCCTTTAATCACAGACCCATTATTGGGGCATAACAGTTACCTCTGGGTTTTCATACATGCCCTTTATTAAGTTGAAGTATGTTCCCTCTAAATCTACTTTGTTGGGACATTTTAACATGAATGCATGCTGTATTTTGTCAAATGTTTTTTCTGCCTCTATTGAGCTGATCATGTGGTATTAAACTTTTCTCATTAATGTGCTGTATCATGTGGATTGATTAGTAAATACTGAGTGATCTTTGCATCCCTGCAAAGGGATGATCATAATCCCACCTGATCATGGCAAATGATTTTTTAATGTATTGTTGAATGCAGTTTGCTAATATTTTGTTGAGGATTTTTGCATTCATTAGAGATGTTGCCTATAGGTTTTTTTTTTTTTTTTTTAAGATTTTATTTATTTTTTGAGAGAGCAAGAGAAAGCCCAAGTAGGGGGAGGAGTCAAGGAAGAGGGAAGAGCAGACTCCCCCAGAGCAGGGAGCCCAACACAGGGCTCAATCCCAGGACCCTGGGATCATGACCTGAGCTGAAGGCAAACTCTTAACTGACTGAGCTACCCAGCCGTCCCTCTAGTTTTCTTTTCTTAATGTCTTTAACTGATTTAGCTTTTGCTTCTTTGAGTCCTCTTTTTTTTTTTTTTTGGATGAGTCTAGCTAATTCAATTTTGTTTATCTTTTCAAAGAACGAGTTCCTGGTTTCATTCATCCATTCTATTGGGTTTGGTTTGTTTTTTGTTTTTGTTTTTGTTTTTTTCAGTCTCTATTCCATTAATTTTTGCTCTAATCTTTATTAAAGATTAAAGATGTCCACTCTTACTTCTTTTATACAACATAACACTAGAAGTTCTAGCTTCAGCAATCAGACAAGAAAAAGAAATAAAAGGCATCCAAATTAGTAAGGAAGAAGTTAAACTTTCACTATTTGCAGATGACGGGATCTCATATCTAGAAAACTATAGACTCGCCAAAAAACTACTAGAACTGATAAATGAATTCAGTAAAGTTACAGGATATAAAATTAGTATACAGAAATCTGTTGCATTTCTATATACAAACAATGAAGTAGCAGAAACATAGCAGAACATAATCCCATTTACAACTGCACCAAAAAAATTTAAATACCTAGGAATAAACTTAACTAAGGAGATAAAAGATCTATACTCCAAAAACTACAAAATATGGATGAAAGTAACTGAACCTGATACAAAGGAATGGAAAGGTATTCTGTAATAATGGATTGAAAGAAACAGTATTGTTAAGGGGCACCTGGGTAGCTGAGTGGGTTAAGCCTCTGCCTTCAGCTCGGGTCATGATCCCAGGGTCCTGGGATCAAGCCCCACATCCGGCTCTCTGCTCAGCCGGGAGCCTGCTTCCTCCTCTCTCTCTCTCTGCCTGCCTCTCTGCCTACTTGTGATCTCTCTCCCTCTGTCAAATAAATAAATAAAATCTTAAAAAAAAAAAAAAGAAACAGTATTGTTAAAATGTCCATACTACCCAAAGAAATCTACAGATTTAATGCAATCCCTATCAAAATACCAATGTTTTTCACAAAAATAAAACAGATAATCCAAAAATTTGCATGGAACCACAAAAGACCTCAAATAACGAAAGCAATCTTGAAAAAGAAGAAAACAACTGGAAGTATTACAATCCCAGATTTCAAGATATATTACAAAACTACAGTAATCCAAACAGTGTGGTACTAGAACAAAAACACACCTGTGGATCAACAGAACAGAATGGAGGGTTCAGAAATAAACTCAGGCTTGTATGGTCAATTAGTCTTTGACAAAAGAGAAAAGAATATACAATGGAAAAAAGACAGTGTCTTCAACAGTGTCTTCCCAACAGGTGTTGGGAAAACTGGACAGATACATGCAAAAGAATGAAACTGGACCACTCTCTAACACCAAACCTAAAAATAAAATCAAATGGATTGAAGATCTAATTGTGAGTCCTAAAACCATAAAATCCCAGAAGAAAACATATGCAGTAATTTCTTTGACATCAGCCATAGAAACATGTTTCTAGATATGTGTCCTCAGACGAGGGAAATAAAAGCAAAATTAAACTGTTGAACTATACCAAAACAAAAAGCTTTGAATAGTGAAGGACACAATCGATGAGGCAACAAGGCAAGGTACCTGGGTGGCTCAGTCGGTTAAGTATCTGCCTTCAGCTCAGGTCATGATCCCAGGTCTTGGGATCTCCTGCATCTGGCTCCCTGCTTAGAGGGGAGTCTGCTTCTCCTCTGCCCCTGCCCTCCACCACTCAGGGTCACGCTCTCCCTCTTTCTCAAAAATAGATAAATAAAATCTTAAAAAACAAACAAACAAAAACCTAAAAGACAACCTATGGAATAGGAGAAGATATTTGCAAATGATATATCCAATTAGGGGTTAATATCCAAGATATATAAAGAACTTATACAACTTAGCACCAAAAACCCACAAATAATCCAATTAAAAATTGAAGAGAAGACCTCAATAGACATTTTTCCGAAGAAGACATACAGATGACCAACAGACACATGAAAATATGCTCTATGTCACTAATCACTTGGGAAATCCAAATGAAAACCACAACGCAATATCACTTTACACCTGTCAGACTGGTAATATCAAAAAGAACAGATAACAAGAACTGGCGAGAATGTGGAGAAAAAGAAAGGCTTGTGCACTGTTGGTGGGAATGCAAACTGTGGTAGCCACTGTGAAAAACAGTATAGAGGTTCCTCATGAAATTAAAAATAGAAATACCACACAACCCAATAATTTCAATACTAGGTATTTACCCAGAGAAAAGGAGAATATTAATTCAAAAAGATACATATTCACCCCTATGTTTATTGCAGCATTATTTACAATAGCCAAGATATGGAAACAACTCAAGTATCCATCAGTAGAGGGAAAAAGAAGAGATGGTGTGTGTGTGTGTGTGTGTATACATATACACACAATGGAATATTACTCAGCCAGAAAAAAAGAAATCTTGCCATTTTGTGACAACATGGATAGGGTATAATGCTAAGTGAAATAAGTCATTCAGAGAAAGATGAATACCACATGATTTCACACATATGTGAATTGTAAGAAACAAAACAAATGAGCAAACAAAGAAAACAAATGAACAAAAAATCAGACTGTTAAATATGGAGAACAAACTAATGGCCATTGGAGGGGAGGTGGAGGGAATGGGTGAGACAGGTGATGCGGATTAAGGAGGGCACTTGTGATGAGCACTGGTTGTTGTATGGAAGTGTTGAACCACTATGTTGTACACCTGAAACTAATATAACACCATAAATAATTATTCTTCAATAATAAACAAAAACAATAAAGGATAACAACATTCTGTTTTCATTTTTGGAATTCTAGGCTTACAAACACCTAAATCCAAAAATAATTTTGCTCAGTGATGTTCATTACACTATTCGTAATCATAAAGGAAGAAAGTTCCACATGGCCCACAACTGGAAGTTGTGGAAGTCACCCAAATGTTTAATGATAGGTCAGAAACTGTGAGAGAGCAACCCAAAACATTGGACAATTAAAATGTTAGGGTTTTAACATGGAAGAGGTCATGGTCAATATTAAGTGAAAAACGTGGAATATGCCTAGTTCTACCACTTGCTAACTCTGTGGCTGGTAAGAAACTCCGTTTCTCATCTTTAGAATGGGAAGTACCATAGGATCTCCCTCATCAGGGTGTTGGATCATTAGGTGGAATTATGCATGCACATTGCAATGTGTCTGGCCAACAGCAATTGTTCAATGAATGACAGCTTTTTGGGGCACCTGGGTGGCTTGGTTGGTTGATCTCAGCTCAGGTCTTGATCTCAGGGTCATGAGTTTGAGCCCTGCATGGGGTTCCAAATTGGGCGTGGAGCCCACTTGAATAGACAAACAAACAAACAAACAAATAATTAAATTAAAGGTCCCTCCTCTCGCTGCCCCAGATGTCTCTACTACCTTTAGGATAGATACATGATGGGATCAGAGTGTTTTTTCTTTTTCATAATTCGGTTTGGCTTATAATACTTTCCAAAGATGAGAAAACTAGATTCGGTTACTAAAGTTGAGATGGAAATGACAAACATTAATCGGCACTAAATTCAGTGACTTCACTGTACCCACAAGTGATGAATGGTCATGGCCAAGGGAGAGGTTGCCAGTCCCCCACCACCCCCGCCCCTCACCCACTCAGGTTTATAATCTAGGCCAGGTGAGGCCATCGCTGACCCTCACAGGGACTTTTCCAGGGCTTATGAAGCTGTCTGCATGTCCTCTCTTAGGCTCCACACACTCCTTCCTCCAGCAAGCCCCGAACTGCAAGGACAGATTTCCCAGAAAAAGCAAGTTTTTATATAACCAACAGCCTGATTCATCTTGCTTGACTTAATGAATGCCTGAACGGATTTTTATTTTTAAATTCTCCAAAACACCCCTTAATCTCTATCCCTGAGTCAGCAGTGAATGGTTAAAAAAAAAAAAAAAATTTTTTTTAGATTCCATCTTCTAAAAATAAATAAAATAAAGAGAAAAACAAAAACAAAAACCCACCAGTAATTTTTTTCCTCAGGGACATCAAGGTGTACAGACTGAGTAGATAACAGCCCACGTTCGCTCTGTTGGCACACACACCAACGTGTGTGAGACACGGGGTCCGCCAGGAGGAAAGGAAACAGGGGAGGGGGGCCAGTGGTTGCTGAAGAGGAATGATGACCCCTGAATTCTAATATTCTGGTATTCATTTCAAGGACAACTGTGAATAGGGCTTGGGATAAGTATCCTCAAATGACCTCCCACGGATTCATACACATCTCGTAACCAGAAAACACTCAGAACCTTCTCCAACCCTTTGCTTCCTTCCTCCCCTGTTCTCTTGAACACTGATTAACAGCCACGTCATACCATCCCCACCTTCTGCTGCCTGCTCCCCTCCCGCCCCTGGGTCTGCAAAGAAAGAGGCTCTTCATGAAAGCCCAGCTGTCTGCGGCTCACATCCCTCCCCAAGCAGCCAGGAAGGTGGAAACCCCAGCCTGGGAGAGCCGGCCAAGTGCCCCCTCCAGCCCGCACCCCAGCTCTCAGGGCTGCCTCGGGAGGTTGGAGCTGAACGTGGACTTAACCAAGAAAGGGCTCGAGGGGCATATGCAGGCGGGTCCTCATGTTCCTGAACCTAACAGAAATGCTGTCTTCTCTTGACCAGCACTTTCTTGGGTTGCTTATTACGAATAAAAGAAAACAAAGAAGATAGAACATTGGAGTCTTTCACATGACTGCAGAAAATAGATCCTGCTGAGATTTGAAAAATAAATGAATGTGCCCCACTCTGGGTACACAATGTCAGGCAAAAGTCTGGAGCTTTCTTCTCTGGACAAGCTGGAAAGAAAATGCTTTGCTCTAGAGCAAGTTTTCTCAACCTTGGCGCTACTGACGTTTTGGACCAGATAATTCTTTCTTTTTTTTTTTTTTTTAAGATTTTATTTATTTATTTGACAGACAGAGATCACAAGTAGGCAGAGAAGCAGGCAGATAGAGAGGAAGGGAAGCAGGCCCCCCGCTGAGCAGAGAGCCCTATGTGGGACTCGATCCCAGGACCCTGAGATCATGACCCGAGCCGAAGGCAGCGGCCTAACCCACTGAGCCACCCAGGCGCCCTGGACCACATAATTCTTTGTGGTGGGAAGACTGTCCTTGGGCATTACAGGATGTCTAATAGCATCCCTGGCCTCCACCCACCCCTGGAGTTGTAACAACCATAAATGTCTCCAGGCATTGCCAAATATCCCTCTGGGTACCTCCAACTTACCAGATAAAATATAGGATGCCCAGTTAAATGTGAAGTTCAGATAAATAATGTAACATTTGGAACATACTCATGCTGACAAATTATTCATTGCTTCTCAGAAAGTCACATTTAAAAAATATTTTATTTACTTATTTGAGAGAGACAGAGATAGTGAGAGAGAGCATGGATGGGAAGGAGAGGGAGAAGCAGACTCCCCACGGAGCACAGAACCCAATGTGGGGCTCCATCCCAGGACCCTGGGATCATGACCTGAGCTGAAGGTAGATGCTCAAATGACTGAGCCACCCAGGCACCCCAGAAAGTCACATTAACTGGGCATCCTGTATATTTATCTGCTAAATGTTGGCAAGCTTATCTGGGGAACAAACTCACTCCCAGCTGAAAACCACTGCCTTAAAGATGTCAGGAACCCGAGGATGGTCTTGAGGCTTGGGGTTGTTGTCAAGGGGACTGATTGCCTGAATGGTCCGAGAGCCTGGGAATGGACTAATCTGACTGCCGACCCCTCCCTCTGACACTCACCCCTGGACACTCTGGCTCTAAGGCAGAGCTCTTATAGAAGGGTTCCTTCCTGGAGGAATAGAATGGGCCCACAGACTGCACCGCCCCATACTGGTAATAGGTGCTCTGCAAAGGAAGGGCCGGCTGTGTGACTAATCATCCTTGCATGAGGCCTGCCCCACCATCAGCCTCCCCCAGTGGGTTCCTGTTTCCCACCAGCTTTTTTTTTTTTTTTTTTTTAACATCTTACCCTTAGATAAAAATGGATCGTTAATGATTATGGAGGAAAACTCCCCATATGACGAAAAGAAACTATAACCTACCCTGATGGTCTCCTTTTCTTTCTTTGACTAGAAACCTGAATTTATTCAAGATAGTAAGTAGCATGCCTGGTTCTAGATGATGAATTATCAGTGGTCCAAGCCAATGATGAGAATCCTGTTCTCTTTGGGGAACCAAATGACCTGGTATAGGGAAGTCTCCTAGGGGTTTCTAGAAAAGTTTTGCTTTGTTGACATGAAATTACCTATTTTATCCTCTTCTTCTTGCTGTGAATGCAGATGTGATGCTTGGAGTTGCAGCAACAATCTTATGGTCATGAGGGAAAGGCCAAAAGAATTGGAGAAATACCCATCCTAACTAATGCCCAGCATCCACTTATCACCATATTTCTTGTTATCTGAGAAAAATAAACTGCTTATTACTTATTTTCTTGTTGTTACTTATAGCTGAAGGCATTCCTGATACAGAGACCAAAATCAATAATTCAGGAAACAGAAAGACAAACAAAAAACTCATGAATCACTCAAATCTATTTCACACCCTTAGAGAAATTGAGTACTGAATAATTATTCCTCCCAAAGAAAATATGTTTTTTAGTTTCTTATTTATCTTTGCAGTGTTCCTATGAATGAAGACAAATATAATAGATATTTTTATTCTACTAAGCATAGCATACTGTAGACATCCAATCAAATAATGTTCTATATACACTGTTCTTTTCATGTCTTAACAGTATAGCCTAGAGATAGATACCTTCCCATCAGTAGGGTTCCTCCACATTCCTTTTTATAGATGCATACTATCCCATCGAATAAATGTATCTTCATTTATTGAACTAGTATTTAACTGCTAAATACACGGGTAGTTTATAATCTGTAAATTTTAAAAATTATGCAATCAATAAACTTGTGCATGTGTTCTTGCATACTTACATAGTAGGTTGTCTGGGAGCTATTCCCAGGAGAGTGATCGCTGTGTCCAAGGGAAAATAGGTCTGTAATTTTGGTAAATATTGCCAGATTTCCCTTGTTAAGGGGATGAATTTGCACCAATAAAATATGGGAGTCCCTCTTTCTTCTGAGCCTTCCCCACAAAGTACGATAATAGCAAATTTTTAGGTTTTTGGTTTTTTTTTTTTTTATGGGGGGAGATAATCTGTTAGAGGAAGAATGGCATCCTGGTACAATTCCCTTTGATATCTTTCTTATTAGACTGAAGTTGTTTCGATTTCCATATGTTTAAGGGCTATTTACAGTTTTTTCTTCCATGAACTCCCTGTCTCCTTTGTCCTTTGTTTTGACTTCTAGAAGCAATATATATTTATAGATAGATAAGTATCTAGATATCTATCTGTATATATCTGTATATCGATAAGTTATCTATGTTTTAGGGAGATTAGCCCTTTGTGGTATAATTTACAAATATTTTCCTACTCTGTCTTTCAATTTTGCATTTGATGTTTTTGCCACTTGGACATTTTTGGTATTGATGTAGTTGACGTTACCAATCTTTTCTGTGATGACTTGTGAATTTTGAATCATAATTAGAAAGGCCTTGTCTATATCGTGGTTATAAGGGAATTCACCCCTGTTTCCTCTATTAGATATTCATATATATATATATATATATATATATTTTTTTTTAAGATTTTATTTATTTATTTGACAGACAGAGATCACAAGTAGGCAGAGAGGCACACAGAGAGAGAGAGAGAGGAGGAGGAAGCAGTCTCCCTGCTGAGCAGAGAGCCTGATGTGGGGCTCGATCCCAGGACCCTGGGATCATGACCTGAACCAAAGGCAGAGGCTTTAACCCATTGAGCCACCCAGGCGCCCCAGATATTCATATATTAAACAGGTTAATTCCTTACATGGAGATTTTTTTTAAAAAAATATTTATTTATTTATTTGACAGACAGAGATCACAAGTAGGCAGAGAGGCAGGCAGAGGGAGAGAGGGAAGCAGGCTCCCCACTGAGCAGAGAGCCCATCGTGGGGCTCAATTCCAGGACCCTGAGATCATGACCTGAGCTGAAGGCAGAGGCCTAACCCACTGAGCCACCCAGGCGCCCCTACATGGAGATCTTTGATTCATTTTGAGTTTATCCTGACGTACGGTGTGAAGTATGGATCCAAATCTAATTTATTCCAATTGGATACCTGGTCACTGCAATATCTTTTACTAAAAAGTTCATCTTTACTCCACTGATTGGAGATGGTACTTCTGTATTTCTGGACTTTCTATTCTGCTCCAAGGATCCCTGTGTCTTTTCAGGCATAATACCATAATACCACACGTTTTCATTACTAAGCCTTTGTTACTGTGTTAATATACGATAGGCCTTTGGTCTCTCTCAATGTACTTCCTCTTAGAATTTTTATGGCCTTTCTTGTTTATTTTCCCATATAAACGTCAAAACCAGCTTGCGTACTTCCAGAGAAAATTTTTTTGCCATGTTTACTGAAAGAGCATTTGAAAGACCTTAAATATGTTGACTGAAATAAATTTGGTCATGATGTTGGAAAACAGTCAAAGACATCCTCAGGGAAAAAGAAAATAGAAAATGGAAAAGTAAGAAAAAAAAATTATCTGAAGGCTCAATTCAGGAGGTCAGATAAAGTAGTAGAAGTCCCACAAAATGAACACAGGGAAAATGGAGGGAAGTAATTAATAAGAAAATCATTTTTTAAATGTTTGAGGTGACTCTCCTGACTCAAACGGCCCAGGATATTCCAATGCACTCAGAGGAGAAAGAAGGTTCCTATTAAATAAATGACACTGAGAATGGCAGGGGGCTTCTTGACATCTCCATAGGATTCTCGAAGAGTCAGAACCACTCAGGATTCCTGAGCAGTGCCCAGAGTTCTGAGGGGTCATTATTTTCCCTTTAACTTCTATGCACAGGCAAACCATGAGCTCAGTTTGTGTAGTCAATGATTGGTTCACCCTATTAGTGACATTTTAGGTATTTAAGGACTCAGAAAATTTACATCCTATGCACCTCCAGAGGCTACTGGAGGGTGTGCCTCATCAAAATAAGGAAGTACACACCAAAGAAAGGTGACGGTTGGGGTGATTGGTGGTGACAGCAGGCCACACTGTTCTTGACCTTGGCAGCACACTCAAATTGCCTGGGAAAACCAATCAATCAGATGCCTATATCCTTCTACCTCTTCACCCCTCCACCCCCCCCCAATTCTGATTTAATTTTTCTGGGGTAGATCCCAGCAAGTAGTATTTTCTTTAAGATTTTGTTTTTTAGAGAGAGAGCACAAGCAGTGGAAGGGAAGGGGCAGAGAGAGAGGGAGAAGCAGACTCCCCACGGAACAGAGAGCCCGATGTGGGGCTCGATCCCAGGACCCCGGGATCATGACCTGAGCCGCAAAGGCAGATGCTTAACCGACCAAGCCATCCAGGTGCCCCACAAGTAGTATTTTTTTTTAAGGTTTCCCAGGTGATTCTATTTTGCCACAAAGGGGAGAGACACCAAATTATGAAGAAAAGCTTAACGTCATTATGGTTGTAACAAGCGTTTGCTGCCTTTCATTGTGGGTTGTTTTGTTTTGTTTTTCCTAGCCAGATTGGCAGGTCAGAACTTTCAACCATAGGCGAGTTCCAGGTGTAGTAGAAAGCATTTGTTTATCAGTTTCTAGCCTTAAATGATTAAGACTCAAAGGGGAAATTGAGTTTTGGAGTTCTTCCATATGCCAGGGGTGGGAGGAAACCAAAAGAAGAAGATGTCATGATCCAGTGGTTGCAAATTCGTAAATTTTGCAAGAAAGTAGGGATGACTTAATGCTCCTCTTTGGAAGGAGGCAGTGGACCTAGCGGGGAGCACCCCCACCCCCATGCCCACGGTGGTGAAGAGGGCCGTAACTCATGCCTTGCTAGAAGTTGTCTCCCAAAGAAACATAAGTACATTGCTCGTGGGTTGTAGGTAATTGGGATTAATTGTTTTTTTCCTGGGGAGGCTGACCCAGAGATTTCCTCTGCCCTCTCCCCCTCCATTCAGCTATGGATCAAGGCATTGGTTTCTGGAATCTAATTCACAGAGAGCCTGGATAACCTCTCTAAAGGCCAGAGTTGGCTTTTTGTTGGTTTGTTTTTATTTTGCCAGTGAATGGGTGTGGGGCCCTGCCCGCTCCAAGCCGTGTCTCTGGTGAACACTTTTCCACTCTCTGAAAAGTGGCGTAACGGGTGACATTTTGGTTATCCTGGAGGACCACAGTCATTCCAGGCTGGGTCTCCCAGAGGAGCCCCTCCAGCCACTCAGGCACGCAGCACCCCTGTGGTTAGAACTGACTAGAATAAATTGGGGGAGACTGTTACTTTCTTTTTAAAATTATCCTAAGGAATTTGGACTTTAGACTTTCATTTATAAGGGCAGAAATATTAGATTAATTCCTTTGAACTTGAACTTAAAAATTCTAGATTTCAACATTTCTGGATTTTCCTCTTTGAGTTTTAAATCCACAGTGAACGCCATGACAGGAGGGATGTGTTGTTGGCGTTTTATTATCATTATGGTGTTAGTTAAGCTTGTTCCAGGACCCCTGGTAGGCTACACTGGACAACACAACTGGTGGGATGGGAAATTGCACGGGGGTGGGTTTTTAGCATTTTAGTACTTCAGTTCATTGGGGCAGGGATGGATCTGGATTTTGTGAGGCCTGATGCTAATACAGTGTGGGGGACCCTCTTTTTTTTTTTTTTATTTCTTTTGAGAGAGAGAGAAAAAAAACAAGCATGGGGAAGGATATATATAGAGAGAGAATTTCAAGCAGACTCCATGCTGCGCACAGAGCCTGATGCGGGGGTTTGATCCCACAATTCTGAGATCATGACCTGAGCTGAAACCAAGAGTTGGGTGCTCAACTGACTGAGCCACCCAGGCGCCCCATGGGGGATTCTCTTAAGAAAAAGAACAAAATTATGAATACAAAATTAAATATGAAAGCAAATATTTAGACTGAGTAAAGAAATCACAACAAATTATAATTCTATAAAGCTGATGGGGCGGGGGGCTCCTGGGTGGCTCAGTCAGTTAAGCATCTGCCTTCGGCTCATCTGCCCAGGGTCCTGGGATCAAGCTCCAGGTTGGGCTCCCTGCCCAGCAAGCAGTCTGCTTGTCCTTCTTCCTCTGCCCCTCCCGCCTGCTTGTGCTCTCTCACTCACACTCTTCTTCTCTCAAATAAACAAATAAAATCTTAAGAAAATAAAGCCGAGGGGTGCCTGGGTGGCTCATTGGGTTGGGGCCTCTGCCTTCGGCTCAGGTCATGATCTCAGGGTCCTGGGATCGAGGCCCGCATCGGGCTCTCTGCTCAGCAGGGAGCCTGCTTCCCCCTCTCTCTCTGCCTGCCTCTCTGCCTGCTTGTGATCTGTCTGTCAAATAAATAAATAAAATCTTAAAAAAAATAAAGTTGATAGGTACTATAAATTTAGAAAGTAACATGACTATTTTTAAAAATAAATTTCTTAACACTCCTCTACATTTTTTTTTTGTTTTTTTGCTGCCACCTATTTTTTGGTTACCTCTTCACACACAAAAATATGGTTTTATAATATCATTTTATGTAAAAAGAACAAGAAGATAAGCCAGTCTTTCTTCTAACATGGTTAATTGGAATTTTCTTCAGTTGCACGTTTTTCCTCAGCAATGAAACCTTTTCTTGGAGATGTAGAGCTTGATCTTAATTGTATCCTAAAAGCGCTTTCTGATGACTCAGTTTCCCAAAGAGAAAGTCAAGAGAGGCTTACTTGTCCCAAAGTCACCAACCTGACGAGTGGCTGTTCCTCCCCTACAGATGAAGGAGCAGGGGTGTGGCGGGACTCCTCAGGAGATGATCCCTCCTCACAGAACAGAAAGGCCGGCGATGACCCCTGTGGGAAAGAAGACCACAGTTGATCAAGAAATCCTACTCTCACCTTCCTTCAAAATCAACCCCTGCTCCTCTGTAGCTCCGCCTGGCAAGGAGGGCCCACAGTATTGATTTTGTCCTCAGGAAACTTCCCAGGTGGCTCAGAAGCCCAGAGAATAGTTTACCTTGAAGCTAATGACATTTAAGCTCCAGGGCCCATCAGCAGGGCAGCCCTCCTCAGAGGCTAGCTGTACTCTGTGGAGAAAGCTGCTGGATCTTTATTTGCTTTTTCAGGAACCAACAAAGATCTGGGCCTCCTTTTACTTCAGGCATCTTTCTCGCCCGGGGATAAGTGGAATTGGCTAGAGAAATAATGCCAAAACAAAAATAATACTCTGCTTCTGATATACAAAACAGGACTATGCAGCAAGATTTCAGTCCTGAGACACAGGCTGGGATCTTCAGGGGGGTTTTCTCAATTCCCTCATCTACCACCTCCCCCTCACCCCAGGACCAAGCATGTATTTTTCCTGATAAATTCCTGCTGCCTCCATAGCTCCTGAGGCACCGGCCCTCAATCGAGGTCCATTTGTGTGTCCAAGGATACTATCGAGAGAGAAAAGAACTTAGACACTGGGAGAAAATATTCACATATCCTATACCTGATTAGAGATTAATATCCAGAATATGTAAAGATCTCCTACAATACAATAACAAAAAAAAAGCAAAACAAACAAACAAACAAAAAAACCCAAACAGACAAAAAACCTAACCCTTCCACCATAAGGCAACTCAAAAATGGGCAAAGGACATGAACAGATATTTCTCCAAAGAAAATCGACAAATGGCCAATAAGCACATAAAATGATATCACTAGCCATTAGGGAAACTCAAATAAAAACTATAGTGAGATACCAATGGACACTCATGAGGATGACTGTCATTAAAAAAAAAAAAAAAAATAGGGGCACCAGCGTGGCCCAGTCAGTTGAGCATCTGACCCTTGTTCTTGACTCAGGCCATGATCTCAGGGCTGTGAGATTGAACCCTGAATCAGGCTCTGAGCTGGTCATGGAGTCTGCTTGAGATTCTCTGTCTTCCTCTTCCTTTGTCCCTCTCCACATTCACACATTTGCTCATGCTCACTTTCTCTTTAATAAAAAAATATTTATATTTATTTATATTTTATAAATATATATATTATATAACATATATAAATATATATATTATATGTTCCAGAGAACATATATAATATATATTATATATATATATAATATATATACAGTGCTAGTAGGAAGGGCAGATGGTGCAGCTGCTCTGGCAAACAGTTTGGCAGGTCCTCAAAGAGCTACCCACAGAACTACCACATGATCCAGCAATTTCTGCTTCCGGGTATGTACCCCCAAAGAATTGAAAGCAGGGACTCAAACAGGTATTTGCACACCAGCATTCATTATAGCATTATTCACAGTAGCAAAAGATGGAAAGAACCCAAGTGTCCCTAAGCAGATGAAGGGAGAAACAATACAGGGGAATATTATTCAGTCATGAAAGGAATGGAATTTTGATACAGGCTGCGACAGTGTGGAAACTTGAAAACATGCTAAGCGAAAGAAGCCAGACGCAAAGGCTAAGTACTATACAGGTCCACCTACAATAGGCAAATTCTTAGAGATTAGTAAGGGCAAGGAATGGGAAGTTCTTGTTTAATGGGTATACAATCTCAAGGAAGATGAAGAAGTCCCAGAGAACAATGATGGTGATGGTTTCACAATACAAATGTACTGAATGTACACAAAACTGAACACTTAAAAATGGTTAAAATGGGGGGTTCTTGGGTGGCTCAGTCGGTTAAGCGTCTGACTCTCGATTTCGGCTCAGGTCACGATCTCAGGGTGGTGGGATCGAGCCCCATGTGGGGCTGTGGTCAGCACAGAGTTTGCTTGTTTCTCTGTCCCCATAATCTCACTCTCTCTCTCAAATAAATAAAATGTTTTGTTTTGTTTTTTTAGAAACGTTAAAATGGTAAGTCTTAAGTTATGTATATTTTACCACAGAAAAAAAAGAGATTCAGAAGGCCACCTAGAAAGAAAACAACCAATCCTGTTGAATTTTCTTCCATGCCTCTCAGATAGATGTTATGTTCACCCGTTCAGCTCCCCGTCACATGGACCCGGATTATTGCAATCGCCTCCTCATCTGTCTGCAAGTGTCCTTTACTCTTTCCCAACTCTTCTCTGCAAATTAGCCAGAGGGGACCTTCAGAAGTATGAATCGGGTCAGCCCGATTTATATCGTCTACTAAGTACGTGCGCTGGGGACTGTTAGAGAATTTCAAGCCAAGGGGCCCCACCGCCAGATTTACCCTATCAAAAAAACACTGGCTTCTGCAGAGAGGTCAGCCTGGGAAGAAGACAAGAGCAGGGGGTCAGTGCTGTCAGCTGGGGAGCATGTCAGACGCCTCTTTCCTGCCTTCCCTACCCCCACTCTGGAGTTTCTGATTTGGTGCATGTCAGGGGTGGATTGTACTGGGATGGGGTAGAGAATTTGCATATCTAACATGCTTTCGGGGATGCTCTCGCCCAGGTTGCTTCTGGGTGCCTGGGATCCCAGGACCACACTCTGGGATCTGCTGGCCTAGAGTGTAGGCCGGGAAAGCAAAGATCTTTGCGGCAGACTCCACTATTGCCATCCTTCCCCTCTCTCCCTCAAAGAGAACATCTGCCAGCCATATCCAAATTCTTTTGTTTTCTTGAATGCTTCATGTTTTCCAGGACTTTGGGCAAATATAGGTCCCTCAACCGGGGACTTCTTTCCTCTTCTCTCCTTCCTTCTAATCACCTTCCTACCTCCACTTTCTGCCTGGTTACCTGTCCTCTGTCCTTCAGGGATCTGGTTGTATGGAGTGAGTGTGTGTGTGTGTCTTTTTTATTTCATTTATTTGAGAGAGAGAGAGGGTGCACGCACAAGCAGGGGGACGGGCAGAGGGAGAGGGAGAGACAGAAACTCAAGCAGACTCCATAGTCAGTGCAGAGCCCCACACGGGGCTCGATCTCATGACCCTGAGATCATGACCTGAGCCGAAACCGAGAGTCTGACACTTAACCACCAGGCCAGCATCAGCATCACCTGCATCTGGAAACTTGTTAGAAAATGTAAATACCGGACCCAAACTTAGATGTACTGCATCAGAAACTCTGGGGGTGGTGCCCAGCCCCCATTTTTTAAGTCCTATTGGTGATGCTGATGTGCACAGAGTTTGAGATTCTCTCAATTTATAAGATCCAGGAAGGCAGGAAGCATATCTGTCTTGTGACTCTTGTGCCCCTAACACCTGGGAGGGAGGTGGGGGCTGGGGAATCGGTGCCTGGCATGGATTAACAAGAAGGAAATTTTGCTGAATAAATAAATAAATGAAATAAAGTGATTTGCCCAAGGTTCCACAGCCAATAGGGGACTGTTTGGCGCTAAGTTACATCTTTCTGCCTTGGTTGTCCGGTTTCTGTTGTAAACTTGGTAGGAATATCCTTCTTAATCCGTCCAACAAACATTTGTTAGGAATTACTATGTACCTAGTATTTTTCAGTATTTGGCCAAATGTTCTAGCTTTCGTAATAATTGACGGGTTATCAATGGATAGCTCAGGATAATTAAAAGCACCTAAAAGGGGGTGCCTGGGGGCACCTGGGGGCTCAGTGGGTTAAAGTCTCTGTCTTTGGCTCAGGTCATGATCCCAGGGTCCTGGGATGGAGCCCCACATCGGGCTCTCTGCTCAGTGGGCAGCCTGCTTCCTCCTCTCTCTCTGCCTGCCTCTCTGCCTACTTGTGATCTGTCTGTCAAATAAATAAATATATAAATAAAAGGGGGCACCTGGGTGGCTCAGTGGGTTAAAGCCTCTGCCTTCAGCTCAGGTCATGATCCCAGGGTCCTGGGATCGAGCCCCACATTGGGCTCTCTGCTCAGCAGCGAGCCTGCTTCCTCCTCTCTCTCTCTGCCTGCCTCTCTGCCTACTTGTGATCTCTCTCTTTCTCTGTCAAATAAATAAATAAAATCTTTAAAAAAAAAAAAAGCACTTAAAAGAATTGGGTAAAGTTGGACTTTATGAAACACCAGGGGGAGCCTTATGAAGAAGAAAGTGGCAGACTTGAAGGGCAAACCAACCCAGGATAAGGGCATTTAATCTATCTATTTTATTTAAGAATAAATTTGTTCAAAGTTGCCCATTGAATGAATTTCTATAGATAAACCCTTCTTTCCACTGGATTTCATTATCTTGATATTTTCATTACCCCAGCATAATGAAATTACTCTTAAGATGGCATCATACTTTAAAAAACCACAGATTTATGGATAAACAACAGTCCATTTGGGGCCATTGTCATAACCTCAAGAACAAGTCCTGAAAATTAAATTAGAACAAAATGTTCTAACTTTCTGAAATAATAAAATTCAGTTAATCACCAAACAGATGCATGACAGCTAGGGGTACTTGTATGTTTTGCACCATAGTGTTACGTTCTAAGGGGCAAAAGTGGAAGGTTAATTCATCACCAAACACAAAAGCACATTGTTCTTCCAGCACTGTGAACGATCGTGGGTTTTAAGACTTGCTACTTCAATGATTATTGGAATATCGGTGCTTTTCTAATCAATCACTGAGAGTATTTAAAGTGTATTCTAAAATAAATGGGGCAGAGGAGTGCCTGGGTCGCTCAGTTTGGCTCAGGCCATGATCCAAGGGTCCTGGGATCGAGGCTTGCATCAGGCTCCCTGCTCAGCAGGAAGCCTGCCTCCCCCTCTGCTGCTCCCCCTGCTTGTGTTCCCTCTCTCACTGTGTCTCTTTCTGTCAAATCAATAAATAAAATCTTTTCTAAAAAAACCAAAATATATTAGGCTCGGTAGCAGGAAACCACTCCTGTGAACTTCGTTAGATTATTTTAGGAAGGCAAAGGTTATCATTCCAGGGGAAACTGAGTCATGCAGGAGGCAGAACACAAGGCTCCTGGCCAAGCTCTGCATCTACACGTGGAGTCTCATTATTAAGGAAAAGCCTTCTTCGGTCATCTGACTTTGACTTTACAATACTGCTTTAGTAGAAGTTCACACACTGCTCTGCTTTATCAGGAGTGGATCTAATTCTGGGAAAGTGCCAGTACTTTTTGGGTGTTTAACAAGCAGCAAATGAATGAATTGAGTCAACCATGAGTTTTCCCTTGAATTTCCCAAGACTTCTAACGGAGCTCAGAGGGGAGAACCTGCAGATGTTTTGTGTGGATTGGCTGTCTCAAAAACAAGATAACACCAAAGAAAAGGCGTATTTAAAGCTGCAGAGAGCCAGGGAGCCTGGGTGGCTCAGTGGGTTAAAGCCTCTGCCTTCCGCTCAGGTCATGATCTCAGGGTCCTGGGATTGAGCCCAGTGTTGGGCTCTCTGCTCGGCAGGGAGCCTGCTTCCCACCCCCCCACCCCCCTCTGCCTACTTGTGATCTCTGTCTGTCAAATAAATAAATAAAATCTTTAAAAAAAAAAAAAGCTGCAGAGAGCCAAAACTTTCAGATTAAAGCCCAGTGCCTCCCAGTCACTCTGGAAATACTCCACCATTCAGTAAGAAAAAAACAAGTATTCTCTAAAAATTTTCAGCTGTAAGATTTTAATGGAAACTGAGACTGAACAGGGGCGCCTGGGTGTCTCCGTCAGTTAAATGTCTGCCTTAACTCAGGTTGTGATCCTGGGGTCCTGGGATCCATTCCCCCATTACGCTCCCTGCTCAGCGCACAGTCTGCTTCTCCCTCTTCCCCTGTCCCTCCCCCTGCTTGCGTGCACTCTCTCCTTCTCTCTCTCAAACAAATGAATAAAATCTTAAAAAAAAAAAAAGAAAAGAAAAGAAAAAAGAAAAACAATTGAGACTGAACAAATGAATGGATGGGTGATTTTACGCAAGTTACTTAACCCACCCGTGCCTCAGTTTCCCTATTTGGAGAATGGAAGTAGTAACAGTACTTATCTTGCAAGGTTATTGTTAGGCTTACGAGTGTCCAGAGCTTTGGACAGAATGTCTCAGTTCTCTCAATACACACCCAACAAATGTTTACTACATACGTACATTACTTTCCTTTGATGTTCATCTCTACAACTTTTGTTTTTTAAAGATTTTATTTATTTGAGAAAGAGAGATAGCAAGAGATGGAGTACAAGCAGGGGAGAGGGGGAGAAGCGGACTCCTCACTGAGCAAGGAGCCCGATGCGGGACTTGACCCAGGACCCTGAGATCCCGACCAGCCCCAAGGCAGCTTAACCAACTGAGCCTCCCGGGTGCCCCTCATTTCCACGATTTCTTATCTGCAACTCCCCAAACCCCAGAAGTTCAGAAAACCCTAACTTTGGTGCTACAGCCTGACCGACCTGAGGCGTCTTGACCCCTTCAGTGAAAATATTAACACGTTTGCCGCAGAAATATTAGTTATATACCTTCCCAAATCTCCCGAAATTCTGAATTCCAAGGCACAGCAGTCCTAGAGTTTTTGAATAAGCCAACGGTGGACCTGTTTCCACACGACGCCCACAACTCAGAGAAGAATGAACCGTTTTGGATTCACAGACACCTGGCCATCCACCCAACTGCTTAACTTCTCTAACACCTAGGGGGCGGCGGGCGTGGTGGTTCATAAATCGTTCCTTTTACTTCACGTGGTGGGAACGTCCTAGAATTCTGCCCCACCCCCTCTCAGTGTAGCTTTCTCTTCATTTATCCTCACCCACAACCTCCCATTGGGAGATGGCTACACGCCTGCCTTGTTCGGGCCACCGCTACACTGCAGGCTTAGCTAAGTGTCCCACAGGTGAATGGTGGGGGAGCCCAGTGGGAAGTTCTACGGAATTCCGACGATGGAGAGGCCTGGAATATCACCGGGCTGTGGGGTGACAAGGCATCAGGATTTTTAAAAGCTTCCCGAGTTCAGATGAAGGAATCGGGTTGATTTGTTGGTGTGGTCCTCCCTGCCTTCCTCTGCACATTCCTCCTCGGAATGCCCAAAGGTAAACACGGCTGACAGCTTGAGATGGTGCTGTTTTTTTTTTTTTTAAAGATTTTATTTATTTATTTGACAGAAATCACAAGTAGGCGGAGAGGCAAGCAGAGAGAGAGAGAGAGAGCAGGAAGCAGGCTCCCCGCTGAGCAGAGAGCCCGATGTGGGGCTCGATCCCAGAACTCTGGGATCATGAGCTGAGCCGAAGTCAGAGGCTTTAACCCGCTGAGCCACCCAGGCGCCCCTGGGTTTTTTTATTTAAAAAAATTTTTTTAAATTTATTTGACAGACAGAGATCACAAGCAGGCAGAGAGTCAGACAGAGAGAGAGGGGGAAGCAGGCTCCCTGCTGAGCAGAGAATCCCACTTAGGGCTCTATCACAGGACCCTGGGATCATGACCCGAGCCGAAAGCAAAGGCTTTAACCCACTGAGCCACCCAGGCGCCCCAGATGGGGTTTTAATCAACGTATAAATTCAGAGGGAAAAAAGTGGTTTCACCCTACCCTGTCATGGGTGACTACAGAACGCAGCAGTGGAAAACTGGGGGCTGTGGGGGACTATTCAAGATTGGTTCACTAATGGGTGCCTGGGTGGCTCAGTGTGTTAAGCCGCTGCCTTCGGCTCAGGTCATGGTCTTGGGGTCCTGGGATCGAGTCCCGCATCGGGCTCTCTGCTCAGCAGGGAGCCTGCTTCCCTCTATCTCCCTCTCTGCCTGCCTCTCCATCTGCTTGTGATCTCTCTCTGTCAAATAAATAAATAAAATCTTAAAAAAAAAAATTGGTTCACTGGTCTGATTTAACATTTTTTTACTAAAAGATTTTATTTATTTATTTGACGGGGGGGCGGTACACAAGCAGGGGGAGTGGGAAAGCGAGAAGCAGGTTTCAATGAGAAGGGAGCCCAACTCTGGGCTCGATCCCAGGACCCTGAGGTCATGACCTGAGCCGAAGGCAGATGCTTGGACCGAGCCACCCAGGTGCCCCGGGCTGGACTGATTTAATTAAGGAGGCAGTTTTCGGCCAGAGAGTCTCAATCCTGACCATACAGCAGACTCACCTGTGTACGGCTCCTCTGCAGATCAGTTAGGTCAGAAATTCCGGAGAGGGGGCCCAGCATCAGTATTCTTTAAAATCTCTCCAGGGGGCGCCTGGGAGGCTCAGCTGGTTAAGCCTCTGCCTTCAGCTCAAGTCCTGATCCCAGGGTCCTGGGATGCAGCCCCACATCTGGCTCCCTCTTCGTGATCTCTCTCTCGCTCTCATTTGCTCTCTTTCTCTCAAATAAATAAAATCTTAAAAAAAGAAATCTCTCCAGGTGATCCTATATTTGGCGTTACCCCAGGCCCACAAACCACCTGGGGGACCCCTGGGAGCTTTAAAAACTATGGATGCCCAGCCCACCCCCACCCCTGGCCCTGAAATTTGAATTCAATTGGCCTGGAATATCACTGACCCTCCGTGTGATGGAGTTTCAGGACTTTAAAGTTTTCCAAATGGTTATCATATGGGATCCAGCCTTTCTCCAAATGTACAGTATCTCTTTCTCCCTAAAAAAAGGTTTTCTGGCATTTTTTGTTACTGGACAGAGAACCAGTTCTGAACTCCGTTTTGGCTGCTCACCGATGGAAAATCAATACTCAAGAGATTGGCAATGGTGGAAAAGGAAAGTTGCCTCCCAGAGAGAGGGAAACTGGCAACCTGGGGAGAAGGTGGACTGATGTCTCAAAGACCATCTTCCCTCCGGGGGGGGCGCCCTGGTGGGGAAAGGGTTAACGGGGAAGGCACGGGAAAAGGGAGTGGGGGAGGCCTGGGAGACCATGCAGTCAGGTGTATGTGGATGTGACTATCAGCAGATGTGCTGGCATCACTGGCAGCTGTTTTTTTTGTTTTGTTTTGTTTTTTTAAGATTTTATTTATTTATGGTGGAGAAATAGCAAGAGAGGGAACACAAGCACAGGAGAGCTGGAGAGGGAGAAGCAGGCTCCCCCTGAGCAGAGAGCCCAATATGGGGCTCGATGCCAGGACGCTGGGATCAGGACCTCAGCCAAGGCAGACACCTAAGGACTGAACCACCCAGGTGCCTCAGGCAGCTGGTTTTGAATGCAGACACACTGTACCTCCTGGGAAGGTCTGGTCCTTCAGTGCTCAAGGCCAGTGGTCTACATGCAAATCTCTAAGTTCTGCTGCAGATCAAAGGGACTTAAGTCAGCAAAACTTGAAGCAAGTTAACCCTTATTACGCTGAGTGAAGTAAGTCAAGCAGAGAGAGTCAATTATCATATGGTTTCACTTATTTGTGGAGCATAACAAATAACATGGAGGACAAGGGGAGTTGGAGAGGAGAAGGGAGTTGAGGGAAGTTGGAAAGGGTGGTGAACCATGAGAGACTATGGACTCTGAAAAACAATCTGAGGGTTTTGAAGGGGGGGGAGGTTGGGGGAGCCAGGTGGTGGGTATTAGAGAGGGCCCGGATTGCATGGAGCACTGGGTGTGGTACAAAAAACAATGAATACGCTGAAAAGAAAAAAAAAAAACGGTTGAATTACTGTCACGTTTTTATTGAGAATTTCAGATACTGTAGCAATAATTTTCACTAATGTAATTTAAATGCTTATTTGGCTCTGAGCACCTGGATGCTTCAGTCTGTTAAGCCTCTGACTCTTGGTTTCTGCTCAGATCACGATTTTAGGGTTGTGGGATCAAGCCCCGTGTCAGGCTCTGTGGGGAGTCTGCTTGAAATTCTCTCTCTCCCTCTGCCCCTCCCCTCGGTTGTGAGCTCTCTCTCTCTCTCTCTAAAAGAAATAAATAAATGCTTAAAAATAAATAAATGCTTATTTGGCTCTTTACAAAACATCCATATTTTTAGGAACAGATTCCAATTTTGAAGAGCCCAAAATAGGTTGGGCATATTTCAGTGAAAATGGGAAGCATAACACATAGCCATTGAATTGATCGCCTGGCTGAAATGTTTCCTGTTGCTAAGAATCACTACAATCAGATACATTATTACCTCAACACTGAAAAAGAGTGGAAAGAATATGTAGTACTAATGATTGTTACTAAAAATGACCATTAATCATTTTTTAAAAATCTGTGACCAGGACCCCTGGGTGGCTAAGTCGTTAAGCATCTGCCTTCAGCTCAGGTCATGATCCCAAGGTCCTGGGATCGAGCCCCGCATCAGGCTCCTGCTCAGTGGAAAGCCAGCTTCTTCCTCTCCCACTCCCCCTGCTTGCGTTCCCTCTCTCTCTCTCTCTCTGTGTGTCTCTCTCTCAAATAAATAAATAAAATCTTAAACAAAAATCTGTGACACTGGCATAGTTCACAGGCATAATCTATTTGCACCTCCTGCTATAGTTAAGAAATAGGTTCTTTTTTAGCAGCAGCCAAATCGTTTATTGGCGTCCCTGTTTTCCTAGCACTTTGCCCAGCCCCTGGGAGTCTGGAACAGGGGTGACCTCAGCGATGACCAGTGGCTGAGCTCAGGGCTAACAATCCTGCTTCGTCACACATGTCATTATTCGCCGACCTTGCTTTATACCCACGACTGGAAGCCAGAAACACTGAGGATGCTTGCATTGCCTTGGCCTTTGAGGGCTCCCTGTTTCCTCTGAGATGCATCCAGACTCCTCATCTGGGCATTCATGGCCTTTCCACCACGGATCCCTACCTCCCTACCAGTCCCTTTTTCCGCCCAGCCCTTACCGTGCCAGCAAGTACGAAGAATATCTCACTAGACCTGGACCGTTGCCATTCTCCAGCTGCCATATTGTGGTACCTTCCACCGGCAAGCTTTAGGAAGCAAAACCCCTCTCCCACCCTGCGCGCACCGTGGTTTAGCTTGTAAGTCCTGAACCACCATATCATCAGTGAGAGACAGTGTCCCTGGACCTGAGCACAGGGGAGCAGCCCAGATACAGGGAAGCGCCATTTACAGTCTCATCCATCCATCCGTCTGTCCGTCTAGCCACCCAGCAAACACATCGAGTACCTGTCAGGTACAAGGTACTATTTTAGGTGCGGGCAAATACAGCAAATCTTTTTTTTGGGGGTGGGGTGGGGAATGAGTGTGAAAAATGGATAATACCCCAAATAAACAAACAAAAAGGTAATTTTTAGGAAGAGAGAGGAAGGCAATAGAACAGAGTGATGGGAAGGGACTACTTTACGGACAGACGTTTGAGCCGCGGGATCTGAATGATGAGTCAGTCATGTGACGGGCTGGGCCCAGAGAGTTCTGGGGTTGATTCTACAACTTTTATAGAGGGCTGGGCCGAAACACCTGCACACGCCTTCCCCCTCCCAGCCAGATCCCTGAGTACGCAGCCCGGGGAGCTCTAGGCTAGCAGACCCTCCTCTGCCCCCCGGGGCCCTCGGGAACTAGCTGGCCAGCTCACCACCCTCTACTGCTCTTCCTCAGGTGAGAGGAGGAAATGACGCTGTGGTAACCAGAGACAAGACGCTTCCTTCACTGACCAGCCTTGCCTTGGGTCCTGATGGGTGCAGCACCCTTGGTCAGTAGCCCGAAACCGTGGGCTCCCTCCCCAAGACCCCCTGACCGCATAGATGCTGCTACTAAGGTTGGACAGTAGGACCTCACTGCAGGTGCCCTGAGAAGACCAGGAAGGAGGCTTTGCTCTTTCTCTTTGAAGTTTTCACAGTCCTTTTAGTCACTATCTCGCCTAATCTCAGAACGAACAGCTAGACCAGATTTGTTTAATCCGCGTCTGCGAGAACAGGGAAGCGTAGGAATGTCAAGGCCGGCTCACAGGCTCACAATCTTGGTTCAGGAACTTACTAGCGTGTGACACCTGATAAATGCCTTCACCTCTTTGAAGGCTGCTTTCCTTGTCAGTTAAATAGAGACAGTGTGTCCGTCTCCTACGTTGCTGGGAGGGGACATGTGTCAGATGTTTAGGAGAGCACCTGGCCTACACTTGGCGTCTGATAAATGTGTTTCTTGTCACTGGCTGAGGGACGGGGAGTCCCTAACTTCACAGCCAGCCTGTGTGGGCTGGACTTCTCAGACCTCTCTCGGTTACTCCTGAGTAGACAAACACCACGGTAGCCTTCATTTAGCGTCCCTTGACCTCCCCTAAATGCTCTGGATTTGATTTCCTTCTGGACCAATGGAGAACACCCCGCTGTGGTAGGTTTTGGGTAACAGGCAAGGCGTGTTCACCAAACAACAGCAATCATTGAAAAAAATGGTTGTGAGTGTTTACAGCCAGCTTCTGCTGAGAATAAATTATTCCCCCAATACATGGGAGGTTGTGTCAAAATGCCAAATTAGGAACCAGGAGGGACGTCCATGTGGTCATTTGTTAGGATCAGAAAGTACTCTTTGATAGTCTTGGTTTAGAAACTGTTCCCTTCAGGGGCCCTTGGGTGGCTCAGTCAGTTAAACATTCAACTCTCGATTTCGGCTCAGGTCATGATCTCAGGGTTGGGAGGTCGACCCCCACATCAGGCTCTGCACTCAGCAGAGAGTCTCCCCCTTCTGCTCCTCTCCTGCCTCTGCTTCCCTGTGTTCTCTCTCAAGTAAATAAATTTTACAAAAAGAAGAACATTTGTAGTGTTCTCCTGCCACGGGGAAAGGAAAAGTAGGGGCAGTAGGGTACCTCGGCCAGGGCCCATCGTTTAGGGAGACCTGGAACCTCCCTAGAGTCTTTCAAATCACAGGCTAGGGGATCACCCCATACAGTGTTTAATGTCTCTTGCCCGTCTCTTGCCCCTGGATGTTCCCATCTTCCCTCCTCACTGCCTTTCCCCGAAGGTCAGGAGCGTGGACAGGTGCTGCCCTTCTAGCCAGAGTGCCCTCTCTCCTCTTCTCACAGCCAAACTTCTCAGAAGCAGCAGCCCCACCCCCCCGAACGTGTGTCTGCCTGCTCACCCCCACTCACTCACGGAGCCCTGACGGTCTGCTTCAGTCCCCACAAAGGGGCTCAAAGATGACCGACATCCTGGCCGCCCCATCCAACGGGATGGTCTTAGTCCTCTTGAAAAACTGCCAATACTCTGGCATGCTTGGGGTCTTGGCAGATCGTAGCCGCGTGCCCAGGGTCGGGTGAGCAGGGCTGAAGTGTGATGTGCTCTCCCAGCCCTGTGGATACCTATCAACACCTCTTCTGGGGAAATCAGAGCTAAAGTCCTAGTTCCTCTATCATCCAACAAAGTAGACGCATGTTTGCTTCGGGGAGCCCTGGTTAGTGTTAACTAAGGTAAAATCTTTAGCTTTCCTAGTACTGGGGAGTTTTGTAGTTATTTATTGGATAGAAACATAATTCAGACCAATAGGCAGGCCCGTCTAGGAACCCCTAATGGATTGAACTCATTGGTAAAATTATGTAGTAGAAATATATACGCCCTCTTGGGTAAGAAGTCGTTCTGCCTCTTGTTGGTAAGACCTAATTAGCTAGAATTATAGCATAAAACTCCTTTACATCGAAGTTTCCTTTCTCTCTGGTAAACATGATACTGCTCAATGAAGAACCACTGCAAATTTTGAAAAGGAAAGTCATTTAAGAGACAAAGAGTTGGCCTGACACGGGGGTGTGGGCATGGTGCCGAGCTTGGCCTTGGGAGACCTGGTTTTGAAATTAGTTCTCACCCCAACTTCCTCCCTCTTTTCTCCCAGACTTTATTTCTATCTGGGACCTGTCTGCCCACTAACTCCAGGCTCCCAAGTCCCCAGATACTACTTTCTTTAAAAAATAAAACACAACCGGGGATGCCTGGATATCTCCGTTGGCTAAACATCTGCCTTCAGCTCAGGTCACAACCCCAAGGTCATGGGATCAAATCCTGCATTGGGTTCCTTGCTTACTGGGGAGTCTGCTTCTCCTTCTGCTGCCGCTCCCCTGCTTGTGCTCTCTGTATCTCTCGGTCTCTCTCTCTCTGACAAACAAATACATCTTTAAAAAAACAAACACACACACAATTGGTATTTGAAAGGTAATGCCGTGGTGAGCACACAAACCTGAACCCAGAGAGTATGAGTTTAGGACTTACTAGTTGGACCACTTTGTGGGGAGAGAGGGAGGGGAATATTAATCACAGGTTTCAACCTCTAAGCTCTGAGGAACTGGATGGTCACAGCTTAGGGAGTAGTTCAAGGTTTGTCTCGCTGGATTGCACAATCTTTCCATCTTCCCTTCTGTGCCTCACCCATCACAGCCCTGTCCGGGCGGGGAACAGCATGACCTCGAGCTCACTCCCCGCTACAGCCCAGCTCCTGCCCTGAAACTCACTTCCTTCCCTACCTAAAGATTTAGCTAGAAAACAAAAGCAGCTCCAGAGGTCACTCACCTTCCTCTTTCTCAGAGCTCCACATGGATCCCTACTGGATCTTGAAAGGATAAGGTGTTACAAACCCCCAAATGTCTTCCTACCCCAAAACAGTCTTCACAGTACTACTGCCCAAAGCCCCCTCTCCTTGTGTCTATTAGCTCTTACAATTACCTCTCTCCTTGCAGATGCCTTACCCTTGCTGATTCCTTTATTCCACCAACCAACCAATCAGCTAATCAACCAATCAACCAGACCTCCTGAGTTCCCCATGCTCTGTGGGAAGCCTACAACTTTAACAGAATTCTACATGACAGTTTAAGTAGTGAGCTTTGGTGTCTGGGCTCACAGAGCCGGGACGTCCAGTCTGGCTGAAGGGTGCCTACAGGGATAGAAGCATAGGGGAAGAAAGCTGTCACAGAAGACTTGGCAAGAGGTCCCTGGGAGGTAGGTCCTAAGGTTAAGTGGCAATTAGCCCTGGGAGGGTTTCCAGGTGGAAGACAAAACAACTACATTGGGAAGGGTGGTATGACTCATTCTGCAAACTTCAGAGCCGGAGTCGAAACCTTGATTCTACTGCTTCTTGGTCATATGACCTTGGGAGAGGTAGCAGTCATGGCTCCCTTGACATGGCCCTGTCCTAATATCCATATCCCGTGACTGTATTATCTTACACGATGCAAGGGCTTTTACAGGTGTGATTAAGCTAAGGATCTTGAGACAAAGGAGATTATCCTGAGTTATCCAAGTGAGCCTGACATCATCACAACGGTCCTTAGGAGAGAAGGCAGGAAATCAAAAAGCAGGAGGAGGAAAGCATGGGTTGAGTGATACGGACAGGTGGCAAGGAACACAGGAGCTTCAAGTAGGTGGAAAAAAGTGGGAGAAATTGGACGTGTCCCTAGAGTCTCCAGAAGGAAGGTAGCTCTGCAGATATCTTGATTTGAAATCTGATTTCGGACTTCTGGCCTCCAGAACTGTAAGAGATGTTTGTGTTGTTGTCGACCACGAACTTTGCAGTGATGTGGTACAGCAGTGACGAGAAACTAATAATGCAGGGACAAGTTCTCTAATATCTCAGGGCCTGATTGCCTCAGCAGTGGGGCTCTAATAGCATTTCCATCCTTGGGCTACGATGCCTTGCATCTGCCAAGTACTCAATTATCACGTTGCGCTAAAAAGTTTGTCTTTTTTATTCCATACTAAATAAGGAGCTATAGGAATATTTTAAGAAAAAAGAAGATATGAGTAAGTGTGCATTTTCGGCAGCTCCAACGAGGCAAAGTGAAGAATGGGTTCATGGAGTGGGGGAGGGGAGGATGGCAGCCAGAAGATCTAGGAAGACTTAGGAAGCTTCCAGTCACTGGCAGTGGAATGAGATTGAAGGCAGCCTTTCCTGACCCCTCTGTCTTATTATCCCATCTTATTTTTAATGCTTTTTATATATTTTGTCAACACTGTTGGCTGCCAACCCCCAGAATTTGTTCCCCTCTTTTTCCTTTAAACAAAACCCTAATTTTGGATCAGATGTCACCCTCCCACATACCCCCTTGGAGCAGAGACTCCATCTTGTTTGGTCCAATGGTAATCCTACGCCCTCCGCAAGTTTGGGGTTCTAGAATGGGCAAGTGACCCAATTCCAGCTTCCAGACATGAGGGGAAGTCTGTGAGGGCTATCCTTTCTCTCCTGGGATAGCCACAGGAAGAGAAGACACCTTCTTCTCCCTCTGGTCTTGGTCAGCCTGGAATTGCTGCAGCCCTCTTGCTTCCTGCTTTGCAATAAGGTAAAACAAGAATGAAGAGCAGAGAGACGGACAGAACTGGCCCTTGATGACCTTCTTGAACGACCGGTCACAAACCCTGAAGTCTTTCCCACAACTGGAATGAAGCCACTTTCTGTTACCAGCAGACCAAAGCAGCCTAACACACAACCAGAGGTAATTTTATTTGTTTATATGCTTATTCCTGTCTCACCTGATCAAAAGGTAAGCTCCTGGACCACGAGGTCCTTACGCTCTTAATCACTTAGGACCTGAACTTGGCTGGGCACATCATAGGTGCAAAACCCGTGTATTTTATTTAACTTTTCAGCCAGACCTGAAGACAG
Source organism: Neogale vison (assembly GCF_020171115.1). Classification (NCBI taxonomy): domain Eukaryota; kingdom Metazoa; phylum Chordata; class Mammalia; order Carnivora; family Mustelidae; genus Neogale; species Neogale vison. The sequence goes on along the minus strand of NC_058091.1, from coordinate 136,412,129 downwards.
CTGGGGTACAGAGGGTGAGGGAGAGGAGAGAGCCCCAGCACCCAGGTTGATGGGCAGGCAGTGAAGAGAAAAATGCTGGAGATAGAAGAGCCCAGATATATGACACCATGGCGTATTTTTATGGTGACCTTTTGAGCTCTGTCTCCACTGTGTCCCCAGTTGCTATGAAGGACCCTTTGTAAAAGCAGTGAGTAAGGGAAAGTATTCTAGACACCAAAGATCAAGATTAACCACTTACCATCCCTCCTCGACCTCTTCCCATACCCCGGTGGACGGTGACCCGCTCCTCCGTGAAGGCGAACCTCATCCCAGCTTACCATTCTAGATCATCGCTCTTCTGAGCTGTTCTCGTCAAACAATGTCAGGATTCTGATCTTCCAGGTGCCATGGGAGATGAAGCTGAGTGATGACCCCACCAGGTGGGAAGGAAGCCCCCTCTCTTCGCTATGTACATACAATGCATTTCCATCACTAGCAAGAGATTGAATATGAAAACCCCTCTCTCAGTCTCCCCCGTGCTCTTTGCCCACCCGAAGGTTACAGAGCAGTTGTCTCTGGAGCTTTGAGATTCTGGGCCTTACAAATGACCCAGCCAAGTGCAGGGAGGACCTGCCCCCTGCCCCCCAATCCCCCACCCCCAGTCCCTCCACTGTGGGCATTTTGTTTTCAGGGTTTGGAGGCTGCCTTTTTTTTTTTTTTTTAAAGATTTTATTTATTTACTTGACAGACAGAGATCACAAGTAGGCAGAGAGAGAGAATGAGAGAGAGAGAGAGAGAGAGAGAGAAAAGGAAGCAGGCTTCCCCGCTGAGCAGAGAGCCCGATGCAGGGCTTGATCCCAGGACTCTGGGACCATGACCAGAGCCAAAGGCAGAGGCCCTAACCCACTGAGCCACCCAAGCACCACTGGAGGTTGCATTTTGTTTGGAGGTTCACTTCTACTCCCCATGTTCTCCTGCCCATCAGGAGAAAGCCCTTCCCCTCCTCTTTGCAAGCCACCAGATGGAGCCCTGAGTGCCACGCCCACCCTTTCCTTCCCACCGGCAGATATCGTCAGCAGGTATGCCCTGCCTGACCCCCCGTCACCTCTGCCTGCAGGGACAACCACCCGCTCTCCACCCGGGGACTGGGTGAGCACAGATGCTCTGGAAATTGGTTTGCTCTCTTGCCGCTGCCTTCCTCTAGAATTAGATACCACTACTAATCACTTAAAAAGTGAAAGAAGCCAAGGGTTGAAAGGCAGGCGCAGAGAAGAAAACCAGCTCTGGAGTGTTGCCTCCACAAGTCCCTGATAAAGCTGGGGTAGTCGGGAGAGGACCTTCCTGTGTCACCCGGCTGTGCTGGAGGGATCTGCGCGCTGATGGAGACTCGCCCCCGTGCCACCTCTGGGACAAGAAGGGCTTGACCGAGACGCTCTGGTTGACATGTGGTCTCCTTAGCACAGTTGCATTTCGGGAGAAAGCACACGTCCGACCGCACGGGCTCCGGTAGAGGCAATAAGAGCTCACACTGTGGCCCTTGCTCCGTCTGTTGCGTGGACAGGTCAGGATGACGCTGTCCCTTCCCTGCTGAGTGTTCTCCCCTTGCTTCCATCTACTGCCCACCCTTCCATCTACTGCCCTTTCTCCACCTTGACCTTGGCCCAGGAGCTGTCTCTGGACAGCCTCGCCAAAGCCCCTGCCCCAAGGAGGGGCACGTACAGAAGACAGAAGGGTGACAGGGCAGTCCCACCAGGGGCTGTGTCCCCCAGCTCCCCAAGTGCTGTCCCTCTCCTGGCTGCAGCCATCCCTGCGTACCCCTTCCCTCCCTTTGTCCTCGCTGTCCTGGAGGTCAGCACAACTATTGGCATTCGTTATTCCTGGGGGCCTCATCACCCCCTGTTGCTTCCTCTCATTCTGCCCACACTTCTGCGAACACTGTCTTTGTTAAGTTCTTTTCAGTGAAACACTTGCGAGTATCTGTTTCCTGCCTGGAGCCCTGGGCAATAGCGGCACTAAACCTGTCTCTCATTTAGGCAACAGGTGGGCTGGTGTTGCCTGCCGACCCAGATTTAGTAGAAGCATCTACACTCCACTGCCTGTGGGCTGACCTCTTGGGTGAGCACCCTTTGCCAGGGGCCGACCTGCTGGCTCTGTAGTCCCCAGACTTTTTATTTGGGTCCCTCTCTATTTATTACTTCATTTTCCTTGTCTGAGTTTCTAATTTGTAGTGAAGCAGGAATAGCAAAATTTTAGGCAGCTGTAAGATAGTGAGGTGTAGCCCTGTGACCTCAGGCAACCACATAGCCTCCTTGTGCCTGTTTTTTGTTTGTTTGTTTGTTTTTAAGATTTTATTTATTTATTTGACAGAGATCACAAGCAGGCAGAGAGGCAGGCAGCGAGCAAGGAAGGAGGAGGCTCCATGCTGAGCAGAGAGCCAGATGCTGGGCTAGATCCCAACATCCTGGGATCATGACCTGAGCCAATAGAAGAGGCTTAACCCACTGAGCCACCCAGGCACCCCGTGCCTCTGTTTTTCTCATCCTGCAAATGGGTACAATGTTAGCTTTACCTTTTCTGAGAGGGTGTCCCTGAGGTTTAACGACCTTTAAATGCGTCAGGCATGCATCAGGCACCGAGGAGAACACATGACACGCAGTGTATCTGAACAAATCGTAGCTAGTGTTAGGATTTTACTGGCGAAAGGATTTTACTTGGAAAAGACAAGATTGGAATTCTAGTTCTGCCCCCGAGAAACTGGGTGTCCTTGCAATTATCACTTCGCTTTTCGTGTCTGAGGTTCTACTTAGATTAATAATTATTCATTGTTAATTAATAAGACTTGCTTTGCTTGACAGTTGCCGGACTAAAACGTCACCATGGGTGGGAAAGGTCTTCGTGAATTCCACAGCACTGTGTGTGTGTTACGTAGTCTGGACCACTCCGCGGCGGAAGATTCCTTCCCGCCATGTGTGGGTCTTTGCTCTGGTCTACTGGTTACCATGTCCCCAGGAGGGTCCCAAGGACAAATGAGTGTGTGTGTTCCCCATCAGATACTTGTGGGGAACACAGTTTTATCCAGGGAAGGGGAGAGGAAGGTAGCGTAGTGGCGATGGAGGAGGCTGTGATAGGTAGGAGCGGGTAGAGGCCAATATTTTTTTCAGCTTTCTGGAAGCATGATGCTTCAGAACCCCCAGGCCTGCCCTGCTCTGCTGAAGGAGGGTGTGCTTGGAAACCTGAGTGACAAGGCAGGGCAAGACCCGGAGCGGTCATGGAATATTCCACCATTAGGGGAGAGAGAGAGAGAAAGAGAGAGAGCACAGGCTGGCTGGAATGGAGAGTGTTGGAGGGGGCTACAGAGACCCCGCCTGTTCCCCGAAAAGCGCCCCCCACCGTGGGACCCTGAGCCCCGGTGGAACCAGATACTTGTGTTTGCCTTTCTTCTAGAGCGGGGGCCCCTCTACACCAGCCAACTTTGGGGATGCCCAACAACTAGAACCCCCACCGCCTCCCCAAAGGGGCCCTTCGTTCAGGGGCCTTTCTGGTAAAAAGGCGCAGAGCGATGCTTGTTACTTTGTCTCCTGTATCCCCAGAACTCTGGGTGTCCCTCATCCTTATATAACATACCCAGTTCTCCTTGCTCTAGGTGATTTTGGAAAATCCCGCGGGGTCAGTGTTGACAGGGCCTGTGAGGCTCCTCCTTGAACTTGCTGACTTCTTACAGCGTGGCCTGAGGCCCACGAGGACTCTGCGTGCTTGAAGCTGGCCTCCTTGGCCGGCCGCAGAGGCTACCCCTGGCCATCAGCCAGAGGCTGTGAGGCTCTCCCTGCGTCTGTCTCCTCAGGGCCGTCGTACCAGCCTTCGAGTGACCCAAATACATATTTTCTGCGTCTCCAGGCTCTCCTCCCCTCCCCGGCGGCCGTCTTTTTTTTTTTTTTTTTTTTTAAGATTTTATTTATTTATTTGACAGACAGGGATCACAAGTAGGCAGAGACACAGGCAGAGAGGAGGAAGCAGGTCCCCCGCGGAGCAGAGAGCACGATGTGGGGCTCGATCCTAGGACCCCGAGATCACGACCCAAGCCGAAGGCAGAGGATTAACCCACTGAGCCCCCCAGGCGCCCCCCCCAGCGGTCCTCTTCTTTTTCTGGCAAACATACTCTTCTGTGCCTTTCATTGGCTTGCCTGCCCTGGGGTGATGGGTTGTTTCTGTGCTCCTCCTTGGGTATTTTTAGACGCTGACGGACTGACCTGCTCCCCCTTCCCAGGATGTTTTGTTTTTGTTTTTGTTTTACTCAGTTGGCAGAGACCCCTGCAGGCACGGTGGTGTGGTGTCCCGTCCGGCGCTGCCTGTCGTCAAGCCCCAGTTAAAAAACACCGTTTTGAATCTGCTGCGCTCACGCCGGGGAGACGCGGCGGGGGTTGCGGGGGCGGGGCGGGGGGGCCTCCTGGCAGCACAGACATGTTGATGTCGTGCCCCACGGGGTGTCCCGGGTCTCCAGGGAAGCTTGGCTCTCTCCTTGCCCAGCCCATACCTTTCCAGACAGAAAAGGACAGTCAGAGGTCTGGAATGTCAAATCAGGGTACCAGGATGGCAAGGCTCTCATTATACTGGACAAGATTTCCCAGCAAACAACTCCCCTAAAAACCCGATTTCCATTTTCACTTAGAAACAATTTACACCGAGTCCCCATTTTCAAGCCTGTTTGGGCCCCGCTGATGAATTATTCAGGAGAGAGAGCAGATGGGAGACTCTTCCTTTCTGTCCACTTCAACAGGTTCTCTGACCCAGTTCTGCTTGTGCTGAAAATGTTAATGGTTTTCTTTTTATTTTGCAAATTTCAATATAGAGTATGAGGTTTCTGAAAATACCTATGCTTTACATAATAAAAAGGCTTCAACCTTCAAGAGTGCATTTATTATTAGGTGAGGAAGCTTCTATTCTTAAAGAAAAATCAAAGGTCCTAAGTAACAACTTTGGTTCTGGTGGGGCTTTTTCACTGATGACACCGCTTAGCTAAAACAGAAATAGGAAGCTGGATGCGAATATTTGCATTTATATACAATTGTAGAAGAAAATATTCTAAGCTTTCCCCAGGCCAAGTATGAGAACTGTAGGAGCAGAGCAGTTTGCATTTTAAATCTCAAAACAGGGATTTATATGATAATGTGACGGGTTATCTAGACCCTTGAAAGGCAAATCTCAAAGACTCTTATCAGCTCCTGTTTGAGTTGTAGAAAGCCCTAAAAGACACGCTCCACCCATTTTTTTTAAAAAAAAGATTTTTTAAAAAAAGATTTTATTTATTTGACAGAGAGCGATCACAAGTAGACAGACAGGCAGGCAGAGAGAGAGAGGGAAGCAGGCTTCCCGCTGAGCAGAGAGCCGATGCGGGACTCGATCTCAGGACCCTGAGATCATGACCTGAGCCGAAGGCAGCGGCTTAACCCACTGAGCCACCCAGGTGCCCTAAAAAAAAAGATTTTGAAAAATATTTATTTGAGAGAGAAAGTTTATGGGTGGGGGAGGGGCAGAGGGAGAGGCAGACACACACACACACACACACATCCCCCACCACCCCGCCCCGCCACTGAGCAGGAAGCCTGATGCAGGGGTCCGATCCCAGGACCCGGGGATCATGACCTGAGCCAATGTTTAATCTACTGAGCCACCCAGGCACCCCTCAGCCCAAATTTTTGACAATGTTCTTCCCTCTATGCGATACGATGATCATTTTAATGGCCTCTGTGTTCTTCAGTTATACCTTAATGAGGACTTGCTGGTTGACTAGGAAGAAGGAAGCTATGGATCAGAGCTGGACAAAAGTACTTAAATAATTTTATTATTAAAATATTTGTCGGGCACCTGGGTGGCTCAGTGGGTTAAGCCACTGCCTTCGGCTCAGGTCATGATCTCAGGGTCCTGGGATCGAGTCCCACATCGGGCTCTCTGCTCAGCAAGGAGCCTGCTTCCTTCTCTCTCTGCCTGCCTCTCTGCCTACTTGTGATCTCTGTCTGTCAAATAAATAAAATCTTTAAAAAACAAAACAAAACAAAAAAAAACCATTTCTCTTCCAAGTGTAAAGAGGGTGTGTGAATTCTTCCTGTCGTTATTGGGTTGGAACATGGCAGTCTCATGAATATTTCTTACAAATGATTTAAGATAGAAAATTTCAGGTGATAATGTAATGAAACCCCACTTACCCATTGTTAGCCCCCCCCCCCACAATGGGTATGTGATTAAAGGAGCGAGACTGATATAAAGCGAAGGTCAAGCAAAGCTTTATAACACGCCAAGCATCAAGAATCAGACCGAACGTTCGGGGACGCACCTCTTATAAGAGAAGGCGACCCTTCTCTGTTTCACAGGGCAAAGGCCATGCGGTCGGGCCTGGCCACGCACAGGTGGCCAAGGAAATTGTAACACACAGAGAAAGCTGCACAGTGATGCTAGGTGACCAATTGAGTTACAATTTACCCTATAGTAGACATTTGACCTAGCCTATCACACCTTGGTTAGAATTGGCGCCTGAAAGGCTCCCAAAAGGCGCGATCCATACTCCTTGGTAGCTAGGGAGACAGTATGCAAACCCACCCCCACATTGATCGGATATCTCCACCTAGCCTCACCCACCCTTGTATCTGGGCTTTGTTACCTGGGGCTGGTTTCTGGGACTTGTTTTTAAGTCAGTCCCCTGGGGGAAGGGGAGCAGGGACAGTTTATGAGTTAAACAACAACAAGGTTGTTGTTTAACTTTAATGGAAGCCTCTGGTTAAATAGGTCCTTACACCCATCATTATCAATAATTATCAACACTTGGCCAATCACCTTTCATCCACTCTCCCTGTTTACTTTTAATTCTTTTTGAGTATTTTAAAGCAAATTCCAAATCATAGAGATGCTTGCGTGCTGGTTAATTTTATGTGTCAATCATCTTGGGCTGCCATAGTAGAACACCACAGGTGGGCTTGAACAACACAAGTCCATTTTTCACAGTTCTGGAGTTTGGACGTCAGAGATCAATGTGCAAGGTAGGTTTAATTCGGAGCCCTCTTCTGTTGGCTTATAGATGGCCACCATTTTGGTATGTGCTCACATGACCTCTTCTTCCTGCCTACCTTATAAGCCACTGATCCTATTAGATCAGGGCCCCACTCTTACAATCTTACTTAACTTTAATTACCTCCTATCTTCAAATATAGTCGCAGTAGGGGATTTGAGTTTCAACATGTAGATTTGGCAGGGGAACACAATTTAGTCCATAGCATCCATGATGTCCGATATTTGGTCAAATATTATTCTGGAAGTTTTTGTGAAGGTGGTTTTTGTTGTTGTTGTTGTTTTGTTTTGTTTTTTGTTTGTTTGTTTTTGGTGGGGGTGATGAGGATAACATTTAAATCTGCCGACTCAGTAAAGCAGATTGTGCTCCATAACGTGGGCGGGCCTCGTCCAATCAGTTGAAGGCTTTCATAGAACAAAGACTAAGAAAAAGGGAATTCTGCCAGCAGAGAGACTCTGTTGAGATTCAAACTGCAGTTCTTTGGATCTCTAGACTGCCAGCCTACTGTGCAGGTTTTGCAGTCGCCAGCCTTAAAATTCCTAAATTCCTTAAAAGAAATATCTATCCATATCTGTATCTATATTTGGCTCTGTTTCTCTGGAGTATCCTGACTAATACAGCCTGTTAATGCTTCAGTAGGTATCTCTAACAGTAAGGGCCTTAAAAAAAAAAAAAAAACCCAAAACTCATGATTACACACAACAAAATTAACAATAATTTAGAATATCACCTAACATACAGTTCATGGTCAATTTGCTCCAACTGTCTCAAGATGTCTTTTTAATCACTTGTGTGTTTGAATAAGGGTTTAACAAGATCTATACATTGTGCGTGGTGGATGCACAATGGTGGATGTTTCTTGAGTCTCTCTCCCTCTCTCTTTTGCATTGAAAATGTTTTTTATTGTTATGAAAAATCTTTACATCAGTATAGAGAGAATAGTATAGTAAAGTCCTAAATGCCCATCACCCAACCCCAACAGTTATTCATACATCCAAGAAATATTATTTATCTATATTCCCTTCCTCATTCCACCCCTGACCCCTACATATTATTTTAAAACAATCCCAGACTCTACATAACTTCAAAGTTACATACTTCTGTATATAACTCTAAGAGATAAAGAATCTATTTTAAAAACACCCACAAGATCCTTGTCACATCTACAAAAACTAACAATAATTCCTTAACTTCATCTAGTATCCAGTAGGCGTTGTTAAAATTTTTCTGTCCCATCAGTGTGTTTTACAGTTGGTTTGCTGCAATCAGGATTCGGGAAGGAAGTTCTATGCATGGCTTCTGGTTGGTAGGCGCTGCAGAATTAATTGTGCGCCCCCTACCCAGATTCATATGTTGAAGCTCTAATCCACAGGGTGACTATATTCGGAGATTGGGGAATTAAGTTTAAATGAAGTCATAAAGGTGGGATCCCCATCCAACTGGGGGATTAAGGATTTATAGGCAGAGTATCTATGTGCATGCACTGAGGAAAGGAATAAGAACACACAGCAAAACGGTAGTTACCTGCATGCCAGGGGGAGGGGTCTCATCAGAATCCAACCATGTTGGCACCTGGTCTTAGGCTTCCAGACTCTGGAACTTGGAGAAGAATAGGTTTTCATTGTTTATGCCACTCACTCTATGGCGTTTTATTATGGCAGCTTGATGACGGACTCAATATATATGTTAAATTTCTTACATTTCCCCTCCTGTGTATGCCATTCATTTGTCAAAGAAACTGGGTCATTTGTGCTATAGCAATCCTTACATTCCAGATTTGACTGATTGTTTTCTCCTGGTGTCGCTTAACATAGTCCTTTTTTTTTTTTTTAAGATTTTATTTATTTAGTTGAGAGAGAGAGAGTACAAGCAAGGGAAGCAGGAGAGGGAGAAGCAGACTCCCGGCTGAGCAGGGAGCCCAATGTGGGGCTGGATCCCAGGACCCCAAGATCATGACCTGAGCCAAAGGCAGACACTTAACCGACTGAGCCTCCAGGCGCCCCAACTCATTCCTCTTACCTCCATATTTTATGTGAACAGAGACTAAGAAAAAGACTTAGAAAGAGTTAAATCCAGAATCTTGATTAGATTCATGTTCATTTGGCAACAATTCTTTAATGGGAGTACAGTGTGTATTCCTGTTCCATCACATCAGGAAAAAATATGATGTCTGGTGTTCAGTGATTTTAAGTTGACTGATGGTTCTAGATATTGTCAGCCTGATATATCCGTAATACAAATCCCCATGAGCCTTTTACCTAATGGCTTTCATACCCATTGATGTCCATGGCCTAGATCCATTAACTCAATAGGGATTTGAGAATGAGGATTGTCTAATTATGTCCTTCCTGCTGCTTTTATTAGCTGTGATCTTCCTACAAAGAAGGTATTTCCCATACCGACAATGACAACGCAGTTACCCTGAAATACAGGTTATTCAGAATAGGCAGGAAAAGATCTGTTCCTTTTATTTAACAGCCTGTCTGGAGCTGGTCTCCTAGCAACCTCCAAAGGAAATCACTAATTTGTTTTAAAATTGTCATTATATGAGCTATGGGATTTTTCTATATTTGATGTGTTTCAGTCTATTATGAGTATTCTTTGGTGTTCAGATTGGCCCAACTATGGCCAGAGAGAGAGAGAGAGAGACCCTCCAAGTTAATTTCTGTATCCTTCCACCATGACCCCAAGAGCCTTCGATGGTGACTTTGATTTCAGGCATAACAACATATTGTAGCCTTATCTCGAACAATTCCTGTGCCAGAGCTTGAGTCACTTGTTTCACCAAGAGCCCTGGTTTCTTTTAGTAAAAAATGGTATTTAGAAACTATATCTGGTGCTAAGCTTGTTTATTGCCACTGAACTGTCTCTCTTTGCTTCCTGGTCTGATGAATAATATTGAAGAACTAAAAATGTCTTACATAATGAATGGAACCCTACACATCTCTTTAATTACTGAGACTTTTAAAGAGTTTTTTTTAATTGAGAGAAAAATGTAATAATTAAGAAAACTGAGTATTAGCAGAAAATAAGTGCCAGCAAAAAAATCAAACTGCCAACTTGGATAGATAAATATTTTATAAAAATGATGACACAGGGGTGCCTGGGTGACTCAGTGGATTAAACCTCTGCCTTGACTCAAGTCATGAATGATATCAGGGTCCTGGGATCGAGCCCCGCATTGGGATCTCTGCTCTGCAGGGAGCCTGCATCCCCCTCTCTCCGCCTGCCTCTCTGCCTACTTGTGATCTCTTTCTCTCTGTCAAATAAATAAATAAAATCTTTTAAAAGAAATGATGACACAGGGTGCCTGGGTGGCTCAGTGGGTTAAGCCGCAGCCTTCGGCTCAGGTCATGATCTCAGGGTCCTGGGATCAAGTCCCGCATCGGACTCTCTGCTCAGCAGGGAGCCTGCTTCCTCCTCTCTCTCTCTGCCTGCCTCTCTGCCTACCTCTCTGTCAAATAAATAAATAAAATCTCTCTCTGTCAAATAAATAAATAAAATCTTTAAAAAAAAAAAGAAATGATGACACAAATATATAATTAAATATTATATATTTTGCTAAGTGTTATATTTACTTGTATGTTATTTTATTCTCTCTAATAATGGTGTTTTTTTTTCAATTTAAAACAAAATGTTATTTTATATTATGTACTATAGAACAATATAACATTAATAATACAATTACTCAATTATGTTATTATATAATTATTTAACATTATTATTAAATAGTAAAGAGCCATTAAAGACAGCTACATGAGTGAATGACAACCACAAATCAGGTTAGAGTTCTTTGTTAAGCCCTGTGTTCTGATTTGAGGCTCAGAAAATATACAGAAAATGGAGCATCAAACGGTCACAGATGGATTATTTGATCAGTGGGCTTCATTCCAATTCCTGCTCACCCATTAGCCTTCTGATCAGTGTCTGCTTTCCTTTGTAGACTACTTTACAGAGAAGAAAGTGCCCTGACCAACAGACATGAATATTTCAAATTCTTAGGCAATGCATTTTTTATGTCAAAATTATACTGAGGCAGTCGGATTTATACATCTGTTTTCCATGACTTTGGTCAATGTGAGTCAATCCCCTGACTCAGATTGACCAGATGAACTGGAAAAACTGAATTGCTGGATGTTCTCAGATCAAACTCTGGACTGACACCCCTATAAGATTCCACCTTTAGGAGGGAGGCTTTGCAGTCAAGAGGTGGGGGGGTGCGGGGGTGCTGGGCGAGGAACCCTTCACCACTGAGAACATTGAACAGAGCATTAGCTTTATTTTCTTTGTTTCTAATCATTTTACCTTTTTTAAAAATGGGGCTCAACTGTATGTTTTGTGGCTCTCCATTCTCACAGAGTCTTTGTCCTGCTGTCTCTTCAGCCCGGGAGCACCCACCTAACCTCAGTGCACACACACAGAGGAACATGATTACTTCTGATTCACTTCTCAGATCTTAGCTCAGTTATCCTCTTCTCAGAGAAACCTTCCGCAGCCCTCACACGAGATGTCCTTCTGTTAGATGCTCTCATGGCACACTGTGTCCCTTTCCTTCTCAGCTCCCCTCACAGCTTGTAATTAAACACTTATTCGTGTGATGACCAGGTCAGGGTTGAGAGACAGGGGCCGCCTCTGCTGTGCTCCTCTTTGCACCCTCCGTGCTGATCACAGGATCTGGCACAGCAGCAGGGCTAATGACCAACATCAGGAATGAAGTGCATGATAGACCCGCCAAGGGACGGTGAACACAGCAGCTGGAAACCCTCTCAGCTGAGCCCACGCGATGGATAAACTCTGCCTTCCTCTCCCAGCAGCTCAGCCCCATCCCCCAAACCTGCACGGAGCTAGAAGTATATTAGCATCCTCCGATCCAGCAGCTGGTCCAGGATAGGCACGTGCTGTCAGTTGGCATCCGGCGGGTTCTGGGGGCGCCCACCCTCACGCATTCCTTTCTTCCCACCATGCTGGCCCCTGGCTTTTGACTGACTCTCCTCCACTTTGCTCCTGCGACAGGGACTCTGCCCTGATGCCTATCCCCCTGCCTATGCCCTGCTCAGCATCCACTCTTCTGCTCCCCCCACCACTCCCAGGGGACCTGCTCCACCAGCCTGGGACTGGGCTTTTAGCTTGTCCCTTCTTCTTTGCTGTGTGACCTTAAACATGCAATATCAGCGCGTGCTGATGAAAATCGAGAGTTTCTAGCATGCTCTGTGGCCACACTGCCGGGTGCCTAGGAGCAGATGAGAGGACTCGGAGGGCAGCAGTGTCTTGCAAGGAAACAAGGAGAGCCTGGCAAGTCTAGATCTGGAGAAAGTGTCCCTGAAAAGGTGACATTAGAGGTGAGATCGGAAGGATAAAGGGGAGAGCTGCTTGAAGAGGTATAAAGGAGCCATGAGGACAACAGGTGTTCTGTGGAGCAAATCACCATGTTTCCAGATTTGTCTCATTCCTTTGCGCCATGCAAAAAGGCATCATAGCATTCCTGGCTTTCCATGAAAGACAACTGAGTTACAGGGATCACATAGATACGTACACTGGTTGTTCTCTCTCTCTTTTTAAAGATTTTATTTATTTATTTGAGAGAGAGCACAAACAGGGGAATAGCAGAGGGAGAGGGAGAAGCAGGCTTCCCGCTGAGCAGGGAGCCCAATGCAGGACTCCATCCCAGGACCCTGAGATCGTGACCTGAGCTGAAGGCAGATGCTTAACAGATGAGCCACCCAGGTGCCCCAGGATCAGTGGCTCTCAACCACAGGTGATTTTTCTCGCCAAGGGAGGAATATCCAGAGACATTGATTGTCACGACTGGGAGAGAGCCGTGTGTTATTGGCGTCTAGTGGGTACCGGTCAAGGATGTTGCTAAGCATCCACTCCTTCCCGGGACAGCCACACAGCTGTCCGTGGTGTTGGGGTCGAGAAGCATGGCCACAGCCAAAGCAGTTAGCCCAAAACACACTACTGAGCCTTAAATACCAAAACGAGGACCACAGAAAATCCTAACCCTTAATACTGGACTTAGTTTTCAAGATTCTTCTTACATCTCCTCTCAGCCCGAAGCCATCCCCGGGTGCCCCTACTCAGTCTTACTGCTAAAGACCATGGACCGCAGAGGCAGACTCCCCAGGGCTCCCACCCCAGCTGCACAACTGGGGTGCAGCTGGTGTGGTTGGCTGGGTGGCTTTGCGTGAGTGTTCCCGCCCCTCTAGGTTTCTGCTTGCTCATACATGACACATGGGAGACTCTCCCTCCACACAGTGCTGGGTGGTGAATGTAGATCCCACGTAGATCCCAGCGCCTGGCACCTAGGTTTATATCCGGGAACTGGTAGCAGTTCTTTCTATTCCCACAGTGGTTTTGTTGCTAATTTGGCTAATTTCCCCTGTCCTAGGTGTGTCCCGGTGTCCTATGTACCAGGAATGCCTTGAGGGGCTTGACATATTTCAATTAATTGAATGTTTATAATAACGATTATGGACTGAATGCCTGTATCTTCCCCTAATTCACATGTTGAAGTCCTACCTCCCAATGGAATGGTATCCAGAGGTGGGAGGGGGGCTATAGGAAGGTTATTAGGTTTAGATTAGATCATGAACGAGGGTGGAGCCCCCTGAAGGGATGAGTGCCCCTCTAAGAGAAGGAAGAGCTCACTGGCCTCTGTGGTTGGACAGAACATACTTTGACGTCTCCTCGGTCAGGCCGCTGTAAATCACTGTTGGGTCTATAGGTGATAGCCAAAAGGAATGCAGGATTAATATGCACTGATTCATCTTTTTATTTTTTCTGTCATCTTTTGATTTTAATTTATTTTTTATTTATTTATTTTAAAAATATATTCTCTTTTTAAAAAAAGATTTTATTTATTTATTTGTCAGAGAGATAGAGAGTACAGACAGGCAGAGTGGCAGGCAGAGGCAGAGGGAGAAGCAGGCTCCCTGCGGAGCAAGGAGCCCGATACGGGACCCAATCCCAGGACCCCGAGATCATGACCTGAGCCGAAGGCAGCCGCTTGATGGACTGAATCACCCAGGCATCCCCTATTTTTTATTTTTTTATATATTTTTTATTTTATTTTTTTAAGATTTTATTTACTTGACAGACAGAGATCACAAGCAGGCAGAGAGGCAGGCAGAGCAAGGAGGAAGCAGGCTCCCCGCTGAGCAGAGAGCCTGATGTGGGCCTCGATCCCAGGACCCTGAGATCATGACCTGAGCCGAAGGCAGCGGCTTAACCCACTGAGCCACCCAGGCGCCCTATTTTTTATTTTTTTTTTAAAAAGTAGTCTCCACACCCAGAATGGAGCCCAACTGCACACTCGAGCTCACAACCGTGAGATCAAGACTGAGCCCCCCAGGGGCCCCTCTTTCAGTAATCTTTTTGAGTGCTTTCTGTTTATCAGGCAATTGCTAAGGACTGGGGATATACAGCCGTGTTTAAACAAGTCTTCAAGTGTTCCTCACATCAAGACAGAGAGCTATGCAAATAGATCCATGATGACGGGGACAGGTGATAAATTCAAAGATGCAGCAGGCTGACAGAGGAGAGAGCTTTAGGACACAGTGGGAGAGGGTGGGTAGGAGACTAAACGTGACTTTGAATCTCAGCTGTGCCACGTAGCAGGATTTTGACCTCAAGCAAACCACTCTTGAAGCCTTGGCTTCCTGGTCTGAGAAAAGAGGATAGCACTGACTGGCAACCTTTGAAGAGATTAAATGAAACGCTGTATTTGGAAGAGATTCCCTAAAATGAGAGAGAGCCTGGTGAGCAGGTAGCTGGGAGGGCTTCCTGGAGGAGGAAACATGTGTGCTTGTTTGGTTTAGGGTGAGGAGGGAGCATTCCAAGATGTGATAACAGCACTTGGACACACATGGGGCTCATCAAGGTTTAACTGCTGAAGAGTAAGCCTGGGTTGAATTTCCCTCTTGTCAATGTCTGATGTGGGAACAGCTTATGATCTTTTTAATGTTCTTGGAAACACTTCCCCCTATTTCCAACTACGGTTGTTGGTTTCCATTGAAAATGTTTGTGGGGTGACTGAGTGGCTCAGTCAGTTAAGCATCTGCCTTCAGCTCAGGTCATTATACAGGGTCCTGAGATCAAGTCCCGCATCAGGTTCCCTGCTCAGTGGGGAGTCTGCTTCTCCCTCTGCCTCTGTGGACCCCCATGCTTGTGCTCTCTCTCTCTATCAAATAAATATTTTTTTTTAAAAAAAGAAAGACAATGTTTGTTAATTTGCTTAAGTTCACGGGAATGACACTGATTTAACAGTGGGGATCCCAGCTTTTCTCTGTATTTTGTTTGTTTATTTTACTAAAAACCCGAGGATGATACCAACTCAGAGGCTGGCTGACCCCGCTGTGGATTATCTAAGTTGAGTGACTGGAATTACTTTTTAGATATTTTGGCAACAAGGAAATCCCAAAATGTATTTTTCCCCAAGTACTTTTTACACTTCTTACCAAGAAAAATATCTGTAGTTTAGCAAGAAATTAATTCTCTGAACCCTTAATTACCTTAAAGTTTACTCATTCAAATAGTGTTTGTAAAAAAGATATTTTGTTCCAAGAAACCTGGAAGACATTAAAAATCCTACTCACTCAACTTTCCCTTGCCAGAAATAGAAAAAAAGTGTCTGCCAAAATAAATGAAACTTCACAACCACTTTGTACAACTCTTTGGCATTATTTCTCCAAATTGAGTGTTTCTATAACCTATGACCCAACAATTCATTCCTGGGTATACATTAAGACAGAAATCCACGCAGAAATATGTACTAAAAGACATATACCTGAATGTTTATACCAGCACAATCGCTAGCAATCTCAAATTGTAAGCAAACCCAAATATCCATGAACAGTGGGGTGAATGAATAAGTCATTGTATAGTCAACACATGGAATATTACGTAGCAATCAAATGAATGAAACACATCAGCCACACGCAAAAGAATGAAACTAGACGACATTCTTATATCATACACAAAAATAAATTCAAAATGGATTAAAGAACTAAATATGAGAACTAAAACCATAAAATTCCTAGAAGAGAGCACAGGAAGTAAGATCTCTGTTTGACATTGGCTGTAACAACATTTTTCTAGATAGGTCTCCTGAGGCAAGGGAAACAAAAGCAAAAATAAACTACTGGGACTTCATCAAAATAAAAACTTCTGCACAGCGAAGGAAACAGTCAACAAAACTAAAAGGCAACCTACTGAATGGGAGAAGATATTTGCAAACGACATACCTTATAAAGGATTAGTATCCAAAGTATGTTAAGAACTTATACAAAATCAACACCCAAAAAACAAATAATCCAATTAAAAAATGGGCAGAAGAAATAGACATTTCTCCAAAGAAGAGATCCAGATGGCCAACAGACACTTGAAAAGATGCTCCACATCACTCATTATCAGGGAAATGCAAATCAGAACTTAATGAGATACCACCTCACACCTGTCAGGATGGCTAAAATCAACAACACAAGAAATAACAGGTGTTGGTAAGGATGTGGAGAAAAAAGAATGCTCGTGCACTGTTGCTGGGAATGTAAACTGGTGCAGCCACTGTGGAAAGTAGTATGGAGATGCCTCAAGAAATTAAAAATAGAATTAACCTACAATCCAGTAAAATACTACTGAGTATTTACCCCCAAAATACAAAAACATTAATTCAAAGGGATTCACGCACCCCTATGTTTATAGCAGCATTATCTACGATCGCCAAATTATGGGAAGAGCCCAAGTGTCCAATGATAGATGAATGGATTAGGAAGATTTTTACACACATACATACACACACACACACGGGAATATTATTCAGCCATAAAAAGAATAAAATCTTACCATTTGCAGCAACACGGATGGAACTAGAGTGTATTATGCTAAGAGAAATAGGTCAGAGAAAGACAACTACCGTATGATCTCACTCATGTGGAATTTAAGAAACAAAATAAATGAGCAAAGGAGAGAGAGAGGGGGGAGCAAACCAACAAACAGATTCTTCACTCTAGAGAACACACTGATGGCCGCTGGAGGAGAGGGGGTGGGGGATGGGTGACATAGGTGATGGGGATTAAGGAGGGCACTTGTGATGAGACCAGGTATTGTATAGAATTCTTTTTTTTTTTTTTAAGATTTTATTTATTTATTTGACAGAGAGAGATCACAAGTAGGCAGAGCAGCAGGCAGAGAGAGAGAGGGAAGCAGGCTCCCCGCTGAGCAGAGAGCCTGATGCGGGACTCGATCCTAGGACCCTGAGATCATGACCCGAGCCGAAGGCAGCGGCTCAACCCACTGAGCCACCCAGGCACCCCTGTTGTATAGAATTCTTGAACCACTATATTGTACACCCGAAACTAATACAACCCCATGTTGGCTGTATGGAAAAAAAAAAAAAAAAGAATGAACCACAACTACACAGAATACCCTGGGTGACTTCCCAAAACATGTTAAATTAAGGAAGTCATACAAAAAAAAGAATACTTATTATATCATTCCAATTGTATAAAAATGTTTAAACTAGCAAAACGAGTCTTTGTCGTTTAGACGCGGGAATAGTACACAGTGGGGAGCCGGGAGGGGATCGTGTTGGAGGGGGTTGGAGGGGGCTTCTAGGGTGCCAGAAATGTTCTACTTACTGACTTGGGAAGTGGTCACACAGGTATAAGTACTTGGTGATAATTCACTAGCCACTTTTGATGAGTGAACATGTTTTTAAAAATAAAGAAATTAATAATAAGTGCATTCTAAACCTCATGAGTTTTAATACATTTTGGGACAGCAGACTAAATCTGAAAAAAGGGATTCCTTTCTTCCAAATCTCATCCCCATGACTTCATCTAATGGGAAGGTAGCCTCCGTTATAAAGTGCGTAAGTGAGTATTTGAATCCTCTGAAATACCCGGAATGGAATCAGTTTAACAGTTAAGTTTAGAACAAAAGTAGTTAGGCAGTTGGTCTCTTTTTTTTTTTTTTTAAAGATTTTATTTATTTATTTGACAGAGAGAGATTACAAGTAGGCAGAGAGGCAGGCAGAGAGAGAGAGAGAGGAGGAAGCAGGCTCCCTGCAGAGCAGAGAGCCCGATGCGGGACTCGATCCCAGGACCCTGAGATCATGACCAGAGCCGAAGGCAGTGGCTTAACCCACTGAGCCACCCAGGCACCCGGCGGTTGGTCTCTTGATTGTAGATTCTTATCGTTGTCTTTACAGATAAACTGAAATTTTCTCATAGTGCATTTAAAAATTCACTTCTCTGTTAGTTAAAAAGAAAAAAAGAGGAAGAGTTCACGTTTGAATAGCTCAACTCTTTTCTAGTGCAACATGGATTTTTAAATCTTGACACAATCTTGACATGGGATTGGAACTCAAATTTCTCCATAGAGGAAATTTTTTTTCTTTTCTTTTCTTTTTTTAAAAATATTTATTTATTTGACAGAGAGAAAGAGAGAGATCACAAGTAGGCAGAGAGGCAGGCAGAGGGGGAGGGGGAAGCAGGCTCCCTTTCTGAGCAGAGAGCCCGATGCGGGGCCCGATCCCAGGACCCTGAGATCATGACCTGAGCTGAAGGCAGAGGCTTAACCCACAGAGCCACCCAGGTGCCCCGAGAAAATTTTTTTTAAAGATTTTACTTATTTATTTGTCAGAGAGAGAGAGAGAGAGAGAGAAAGCACAAGTAGGGGGAGTGGCAGGCAGAGGGAGAGGGAGCCCCACACGGGGTTCGATCCTAAGACCCTGGGATCATGACCTGAGCTGAAGGCAGACGCTTAAAAGACTGAGACGCTCAAGGGTCCCTTAGGCAGAGAAAATTTTCAAGTGTATAGATGATAAAAGGTTTTGTGTATATTTCAATTTCCTTACTGACGAATGACATGCTCCTACGAGGAGTAACAATTCGTGGAGTTCTTGAAGGATGAAAGCCAACCACCCCCAGCCGCCAACACCAACCCACCAGGTGGAGAGAGGCTGCGGGTTCCCCTTGGTCTTGTCTCATTCTCTCTCTGCCCCTCTGGCTGGCGGAACAGGGCCGCTGTCTGCTGCTCTACTTGGCAGAACATTGGCTAGAGAAGCTGATCCAAGAATCAGAGGTCACAGCAGAGTTTTTCAATTCTTGTCACCCTGCTGCCCACGTGTATATGGTCTCGCTGACTTTGGAAACCTGTTATCCCCATCCTGCCATCCCTGGGGCTACCTTCAGCTTCTATTTCCAAACTGTGGCTTTCAAATCGCCATCTCAGATGTTGCTAATAAAAGTCCTACACTCTTGACTGAGACTTCCACATAAATGCCGTGATTTTCAGCTGGTTGCTTGTTTCCCCCCTAGGGGCTGGACAGATCTTAAGATGCTTCTGTGGTTACTCTAAACTATTCTACAGACACTTTTTATGACATACCATGAAAATATGGCTTCATTTATGTTTCTGTAATGTATTGCAGGAGTGAACTGGTCACCCGCTGGGCCCTCAGCCAAGTGCAATCTTTGGCAAGTTGAAAATGACTCAAAACCAAAGTCATCCACAGAAGGAAGAAATCCTGAGCAGCTAATAAAAAAATGTAACTGGGGCTTCTGCCTTTGGAAATCCTTAAGTAACATGGCTATGCCACCTCTGGGATCTGGGACAAGTTCCTGCCTTTAATCTAGGTGCTCAGCGGTCACTGGTCCACAGATGCAAGCCCTGGTAACTGGTACAGATGCCACCATTGACCCCTTGCACATCCTGAGACTTCCAGAAATGCAGATCTCATTTCAGAAAAGAACCAGGATTTGGTTGGCATTTCTGGGTGCCTTCAAAGAGTGTTTGAAATTAAAATACATGATTCCCCAAACAAGAGGAGATTCCATTAGTCTGAAGAGAAATGGGAATTTAAAACCACCATACATCTATGTGTATTTGTATATTTATGTATATATGTGTATGTTTAATCAACTCAGTATACATCCATCAATTTTTTGAATATATATATATTTAAGATTTTTCAGTTTGGTATTGGCACAAAAAAAACTCTATGTTATTAATCAAAGATTTGGGGATTTTATTAGAAATTCCAGGAAGCTAAAACCTTCTTGGAGATAATGAATAAACCACAGAGAAGATATTGGTCAAGGCAGTCCTAGAGGGCCCATATTTCAGTGCTGACAAGAGCTTGGGGAAGTACAAATTGGTTTTTTATAACTCTGGAAAGGTTAGGGAAGTTAGCTTGGCAGTGTATTTCAGATGCTTTTAAAGTGTAGGGTGAGTTGATATGCTGGATACTCAGGAAGAACTCATGTCTCTGTTCAAGTCCGAAGGCAATAAAATACAGAAGTCCCACTTTGAAGACAGGCAGGAAAGTATTTTCTCTTATTTGAGAGAGAGCCAGCCTTTTTGTTCTACTCAGGCCTTCAACTGATTGGATGAGGCCCACCAGAATAAGGAGAGCAATCTGCTTTACTCAGTCTGCCAGTTCAAATGTTCATCTCAACCAAAAATATCCTCACAGAAACACTCAGAATAATGTTTGACCAAATATCTGGGCACCCTGTGGCCCATTCAAGTTGACCCATAAATTAACTGTCTTCCCAATCTATTTTTTAAAAATCTCTGACTGAGGTTTAAAATCTTTTTTTTTTAAATTATTTTATTTGACAGAGATCACAAGTAGGCAGAGAGAGAGGAGGAAGCAGACTTCCCGCTGAGCAGAAAGCCCGATGCGGGGCTCAATCCCAGGACCCTGGGATCATGACCTGAGCCGAAGACAGAGGCTTTAACCCACTGAGCCACTCAGATGCCCCATCTGAATGAGTTTAATTTACTTCTGGTTCTAGTATATCATACTATGAGTTCTTCCAATTTCTTCTAAACACACTGAAATCACACAAATATCCATAAAAAGATAATTATTTGCATGTGATATAAAAATTAGAATAATATTGTTCTTTTATTTTAATCAGCAATATGTTTCTGTAGCTTATTCTTTTATTCTGGTGTAGTATTTGGTTTATTTTTTTTTAAGTTTTTTATCTTTTTAAAGATTTTATTTATTTATTTGACACAGAGAGATCACAAGTAGGCAGAGAGGCAGGCAGAAAGAGAGGGGGAATCAGGCTCCCCTCTGAGCAGAGAGCCTGATGCGGGTGTCCATCCCCCCAAGATCATGACCTGAGCTGAAGGCAGAGGCTTAACCCACTGAGCCGCCCAGGTACCCCTAAAATACATATTGGTTTAAATATACCATTTTTAATATTTCTCCATCCTATTAATGGACACTTGGGCTTTTCAAATAATCTCTACCATAACTGATCCAGCAATAACTATCTAATAACTAACGGTGAGCCTTTTTGTGGAATGGGGCCAGAGATTCTCTCTGGAAACTCTTCAATGGCTAGAAGTGGAATTGTCAGATCATAGTGTATGTACACATTCGGTTCCACTTCCTACTGCCAACCCTCTTTCCACTCTGGCTGTAACAATTTATATCCCAGCAATGTATGAGAATTTCCATTCACCCACATCCTTGATATTTTTAGATTTGTTAATTTCTATCAATGGGAGGGATTAGAAATAGACTCTCACCCTGGTTTAATTTGCATTTCTCTGGTTACTAGTGAGATGGGTAAGGGTTATCTGGGTTACTTATTTTTCTATTGGGCTGCTTGTCTTTGCTCAGTTATTTGATGGGGTTTTTTGTGTGCTCTGCTTACTGAATGTTGCAAATTACCTTCTTCTTTCTTTTATTCTCTCATCTTGGTGGTAGTGTCTTTACCTTTATGGCATGTGTTTGTGTGTATGTGTCTGCTTTAAGAAATCTTTCCTATAGCCATAGACATTGTCCCACATTATCTTCTAGAAAGTTCTAAAGTTTTGTGTGTGAAGTGCAAGGGTCCAATTTTGTTTCATTTGGAGTATTGTATGTTGTTTACCTATTGCTGCATCACAAATTACTCCAAACTTAGCAGCTTGGAGCCACAAACATTTATTATCTCAACAATTTCTGAGAGTCGGCAATCTGGGAGCCGCTCCGCTGGGAGGTTCTCGCTCAGGGTCTCTCCTGAGGCTGTGTCAGATGTTGGTCAGGGGTACCGTCATGTGAAGGCCGTGCTTCCAAGATGACTCACTCACATGTCTGTTGGCAGGCAGCATCCGTCTCTCCCCACAGAGGCCTCTCCACAAGGCTGCCCAAGAGTCCTCCTGACCTGGTAGCTTGCTTCCCCAGAGCCAGTGATCCATTCAAGACAAAGCATGCGCGAG
Source organism: Neogale vison (assembly GCF_020171115.1). NCBI lineage: Eukaryota > Metazoa > Chordata > Mammalia > Carnivora > Mustelidae > Neogale > Neogale vison. The sequence goes on along the minus strand of NC_058091.1, from coordinate 136,389,871 downwards.
CAGAGAGCTGTAGTGCCTTTTAGGATGTATTTTCTAAGGTCTCACACACTGTTACTTCCATTTCATTCTATTCATTGGAAGTGAGCCCACTTCTATTCATGAAGTCTAGCTCAAACTCAGTGGGACGGGAATTACATACCATATCTTGAGGGGAGAAATGTCAAAGAACTTGTGGAAATCCCCCGTCAATATGATGAGTCATTCCTCACTTCCCTACTTACTTTGAAAAGCCCACCCTTTCCTTACTTCTCTATAATGACACTTCTGTCATTTATCAGGTTCCTCAGAAGCTAATACCTGTTTCTAGCCTTTCTGTTGTGATCTGTTGGGTTTACTTATCTGGTCGCGCACAACACTATACTTTAACTTTACAAATCTTGACGTGCGACAGGTCCCTGCAGGACCAGTGAACCATACCTGCAATATGGAGACCGTGGAGTCACCACCTCTTAGATCTAGGTTGGCTTAGTGACGTGCTTAGGGTCAGGAAGACGTCACACTAGGCCAGTTCCTGGTGCAAACCTTGGGCTGTCAGCCTTTATTTTGTGCTCTGGAGAGCTGAGCCATTCTGTAAGCTGTCTGGCGGCCCTCTTGGAGAGACCTACAGGGGGAGACCCAGTGGACAGGGATAAGCTTTGACACACTCTAGATAAAGAGAGGAGCCTCGCCATCTTCTTAAGCCACCTGAGCTGAGCTGCTGGCTGCAGGTAGGGTCACCTGCGTGACCCTCCGAGGACAACAGACCTGCCCGGCTGAGCCCATCCGAGGCCGCAAAGTCAGAATGATGGTAGCAAGCCACTGAGTTTGGGAGAGGTGTTTTATACATCCGTAGATAACCCAGACAGCTCTTTCCCTGTTGCTGCTTGTCTTTCTCAGAATTACCTTTTTTGAACTTATAAACTCAACGGGGGAAGAATACTGAGACTTTCTGTTTGTTCCTGTGTTCAGCTTTTCCTTCTCTCTCAACACGGCTTCTTGTAACTTTCCTATCAAGCCCTGACTACCCTTTGGTTAACTCATTCTTAAAGTCAATATAATTTCTTTCTTTTTTTTTTTTTAAGATTTTATTTATTTATTTGACGAGAGAGATCACACATAGGCAGAGAGGCAGGCGGGGGCAGGGGAGAAGCAGGCTCCCTACTGAGCAGAGAGCTGGATGCAAGACTTGATCCCAGGACCTTGAGATCATGACCCGAGCCGAAGGTGGAGGCTTAACCCGCGGAGCCACCCAGATTCTCCATAGCGTCAATATAATTTCTATTGCTATTACAAATGAGAATTTTTTCCTACCAAATTTTCTAATTGGTTATTGATGGGATAAGGGAATGCTATTTTTGTTTAAGTTGATCTTAAATGAAGCAAACTCTTATTCTTTCTAATAGTTTGCCTGCAGATTCTCTTGGACTTCCAATGAAGACAATTTGCAAAAGATGAGCATTTTCTCTCTTTCTCACTGAGTCTTTTGCCTCTTCTTTTCTTGTCTCTTTTCACTGGCAAGGAGTTCCAGTTCGATATCAGACAGTAGGGCTGAAAATGGGCACTTTGACTTGTACCTTGACTTCAAAGGAATGTGTTTAAAGTTTCATCACTAAATATGATATTATTATAGGGTTTTTTTTTGAGGGGGGGACATTTGCTCAGGTTAAAGAAGTTGCTATCTATCTTTTGTTAAAAGTTTTATTATTTTTTAAGATGAATGAATGTTGAATTCTATTGCTGACACTTTTCTGTATTTCTTGAGATAATCATGTAGTTTTCTTCCTCTTAACATCTTAATATTTAATAGTGATTTGCTACATTTTTCTGATGTCGAGTCATATATTTTTACAGAAAAACCTTAATTATGACAATTTTAATATACTGCAAAATTAGATTTGCTTCTTTTTTATTTAGAATTCTTTCTATTAAAGTTTTTTTTTTTTTCCAATTTGAGAGAAAGAACAGAAGGAGGGGGAGGAGCAGGGGGAGTGGGAGAAGGACTCTCAGGCAGACTCTGTGCTGAGTGCAGAGCCCCAATGTGGGGCTTGATCTCATGACCTGAGCAGAAATCGAGAGTTGGATGCTTAATCCACTGAGCCACCCAGGCACCCCTAGAATTCTTGCATTCATATTTATAAATTATATTGGCCTATGCTTTTCTTTTTTGTTTTAAAAAATACTTTTCTACCTATACTAACCTCATAAAATGAACTACATATCTTTTCCCTTTCTTCCACTATGTGGAACTCTTTGACTAAAATAAGAATTACTCGTCCCAGGGCACCTGGGCGGCTCAGTGGGTTAAAACCTCTGCCTTTGGCTCAGGTCATGATCCCAGGGTCCTGGGATTGAGCTCCGCATTGGGCTCTCTGCGTAGTAGGGAGCCTGCTTCTTCCTCTCTCTCTCTCTGCCTGCCTCTCTGCCTACTTGTGATCTCTGTCTGTCAAATAAATAAATAAAAATTAAAAAAAAAGAATTATTCATCCCTAGAAGGTTTAATTAAATTTGCCTGTCAGGTTATTTGAACTTGTAGCCTTTCTTGGGAAAAGATATTTACTAGCCATTCAATTATTTTCATAGTGGTTGTTATATTCAGTTTTTCTATTTCTTCTTGGGTCACTCTGTAATTTATATTTTTCTGTAAAGTTGTCCATTTCATGAACGTTTTCAAGATTATAGGCAAAAGTTGGTGGTATTTTTGTCCCTCATATTGTTTATTTTGCTTTTTTTTCTCTAATTAGTCTTTCCAGAAATTTGTCTATTTTATCATTCTTTTGATTAATGATCTTTGGGCCTTATTGATAATTCTGATATTCTTGGTTTTAGATACTATTATTCATGTTTCCTAATAATTTCTCCTTTCTTCTAGATTCTTTTGTTTCTCAATCATTCAGTTGAATGGTGAGTTCATTAATTTTCAAATCTTTTTTGTTATCCTAAAATATGCATTTGAGCTTTATTTTAAAAATTTATTTATAAAGATTTTATTTATTTATTTTGAAAGAGAGAGAGAGAGAGAAACAGAGAGCATGGGCAGGGGGAGAGGCAGAAGGAGAGGCACAGGCAGAGGGAGAGGGAGAAGCAGACTCCGCATTGAGCCAGGCGTCTACCATGGGGTTCCATCCCAGGACCTGGAGATCATGACCTGAGTGGAAGGCAGACATGTAACCACCTGAGCTACCCAGGTGCCCCTGCATTTGAGCTTTAAATTTACCCCTGAGCACAATTTTAGCTGTGCCTCATACTTTTTTTAAAAAAAATTACTTATTTTTTTATTTGAGAGAGTGATACAGAGAGCATGAGCTGGGGGCGGGGGGCAGAGGGAGAGGGAGAAACAAACTTCCCATTGAGCCAGGAGCCCAACATGGGGCTCCATCTCAGGACCCTGAGATCATAACCTGAGCTGAGGACAGCTATTTAACTGACTAAGCCACCCAGGCACCTCTGTCACGTGTTTTTATATGTGTGCTTTCTTCGTGTATCATTTCTAAATATTTTTCATTTTCATTATGGTTTCTTTTTTAATTCTGAGATTATTTGGAATGATATTTTTCACTGTCAGATTGATATGTCAGATGGGAGAATACCCATCTACTCTTGGTTTCTATTTTCAGTGCATTGTGGTGAAAGGTCATGATCTATATGACATCAGTCCTTTGGAATGTGTAGTGATTTCCTGTGAGGCTGAACAAATGGTCAAGTGTATAAACCTTCTGGGTGGGCTTATAAAGAATATGTATTCTGTATGCGTTGGGTGAAGGTTCTCTCTAAATGTCTGTTATTATTTCTATGTATGATTATTGTTTTACTAATAAATACATAACTTACTGTTTGGAAAAGAAGAGTAAAAAAGAAACCTCATCTTGTCAGGAAGGGAAGAAGGGTTCCAGAAGCAGAACCTGAGTAGGATCCTGGGAAACCAAACACAACAGCAATTATGTACTCCTGGAAAAACAAACTCCCTTTCTGACCCCCAGACGGGGGAGGGTCTAATGGAGCAGTCCTGCCCTCGGAAATGCCAGAACAGGTCGAGACAGTGTAAATGCCAGCTGTGTCACTGCTCTGCACTTGCAGTCATCCTGCAGGTGACACGGGAGTAGCCTCCACTCAGATGGCAGAGTTATGGCCCCCTGGTTAACTGAGCCCTTCCTGTTTTGAGTATTTCTTCTTTGCTGATGCCTGACAAGGTTCTTTCACCAGGGATATTATCTGATTAGATCAGATTGGATTGAACTAAAGTGAATTGGATATTCATTTAGCTTAGCCCTAGGTTGGTGTTCTACCTAAGGGTGGCTAGACAAGGTCTTGGTTCTGTGACCAGCCTTTCTTTCAGTTCCATGTGAACCCTTGTGAAGCTGGATTTTTCTTTTAGCTAGGTACGTTGTCACCAGTATTCAGTGGGGCAGGAATTTGGGGGGGGACTTCTCTCTAATTTTCTTAGTTTGGACTCTTGTAGACAAGGCTTTCCTCCTTGGTAGATGGGGACCCCATTGCTTACCTTACTCTTCTCTCTCTGTGATTTTGCCCATTTACGAGTGCCACTCCACGGCTTGATGACATCCTTCCAGTCGGGGCACAGCAAGCACTTCCCAATCCCTGTGGAGAGGGGTTGGCCAGAGGGATCTCTCAATCTACTTGAAAGATGATCTCTCCTCCCTCAGGGGATCCAGCTGCCCACAGACAGGTCACCCCAGCTGCATGAGACGTTCCTTATTTTACCCCAGTGTGCTGTGAAATACTATTCTTCTGTGTACCAAGATATGAGAAAGGTAGGGAAGGTCTTTGAGGGGCTCTAAGCTGAAGATAAATAGGTTTAATTTGTTAGCCATGTTCTCAAGTTTAAGGCTGTACCTGATATTACTTCCCAGCCATTAGCTCCTAGACCTCTGCCCCTGTTCCTAGCCCTTTGTTTAAAACTTGGAGTCACGTCTTGACTGTGTGTGGAGTGAAAAAGCAAAAGGTGAGGGTGTGTGTCATGGGCGTGGAGGAAGGGGTGACGGGGGAGGATGGGAGTGGGGACATGGGGAAGGACAGCTGGGTCATTGTGGTGGTACCGATAGTTAGTGAGAGATTCCAAGGGTGAAAAGAATTCCAGGAAAATTGGGGCTATGGCTCCCATGGGGACTGCCTGTCCACTGCTTACTACAGAGGATCAAAAATTAATTTTACTGAGGCAAGAAGCATTTCCAGTTCCTTTTTCATATCTTGCCCACCACCTCTCCTCTGCTTCCTCTCCACCCATAATCTGGTTTGTGTGTGTGCCACTCTCACAAAACTGTGGTTTTCCTCCATGATTTTGCTTGGCCCACACTCCATCGCAAGTACCTGTTTTCTTATCTGATGCACAAAGCTATGAGCACCCTACGGGACACGATGGAGTCTTCTAGCTCTATATTCCCAAGGAGTGATTCAGACCCAGACAGAGCGGGCACCTGCTGTGCACAAACCCAGTACAGGCTGTACTTCATGTGGCAATGTTCAGCCACTGCTCTGAGCTGTGGGGGCTGCTATACCACTGCCTTGACCTCTCCCCCAGCTCTCCCAGGGCCGACCATGACCCAGGAATATTGTGTTGATGCTTGATCTAGCAGGGGACTGTCAAGCCGTGCTTCAGGGATATCAGTGTTTGTTTGGACAGGCTGGTGCCTATGCTACATCAGATGTTCAAGAAGTTTACTATCACCTTTGGATGAATGAATGAGTGAATGGCTTTGGTTCCCTTCTATTCTCATTATGATTGACATGTTCTCTCCAGCATCATTCTCCCAGGCCACATTTTGCCCCTGATCACCTCTACCTAAGAACAAGCCCTAGGTCTCTCAGCCCTTTGCGTAGCCCTCCACTGGACCACAGAATTACAGGGCCAAAGCCTATGTTGTGGACTCACTGTCCAGATATGAATAGTTCAAATGATTGATTTGGGGTTCTGTATATTGCCTTAATTAATAAATAGGAGAGACATGTTTAAAACGGAGGATATATTGTTTTATGTGCCTACTCTTTGAACCAGAAATTGAGGGAGTGAAATAATGCTCTTAATTTGAATCGCAAAGGCCATGTTATTCTCTCTCCAATAATATTTACTTTATGCCAGACTGTTATGAGGGCTATTTTTCTGGTGTGCTCCTCTGTGTGTGTAAGCAGCGTGTTAATGATTTGGGATGCTAAGTAGTTTTCCTACATCCTTATTGATCTGTCCAGAAAAAGCACCATAGTTTTTTTCTGTTTATTTATAGAGTAATTATATCATCTGCCCCTATGTCTTCACATCTAACTGAGGCAGCAGAACATTTTGTAGCATAGTGTTCTCCCAGAGAGACTGGGGGCAGGAAGAGGACAGGTTCCCTGAGGATTTTCACATGTCAAGAAGGAAAGTTTTCCTTTGGAGCTAGTGATGTCCAAGCCCCTGTGTATTTACTTTAAAACCATTTCCACAGTCTAAGAGCCATGGATTTGGTGATAGTGTCTTAAATAGTGTCTCCAATTCTCTTGGCCTGGTGAGTGACACAGAAACAAACAAACAAACTGTTGCTGAATCTAGTTGGGTGACTATTACTTTTGGTATTTCAGAGGACTAGTAAAACAGCTAGCTGCATTTGGGTTCCCTCCTTCACTGGGTTCATTGACTCAGAGTGTGAGTTGGGCATGAAAGAAACTTCTGAGCATGTGACCAGAACTAATTGTTCATTTAAACATTTAAATGTCTTTTTTTTTATTCTAAATGCAAGGGAAGTGCAGAAATGTAGGGCAAAGTGGTTTTCTTTTCATTTCATACGGTATTTCTTCCTAAAAATAGAGAGTTGTATGCACAACGAGGGGAATTGTATACTTAACAATAGTTAAAATAGTACATTTTATATTAGTATATTTTACACCAATAAAAAAGACAAAAAGACATAGTTGTAATATTATATTTCAACATGGTTTTAGCTTTTATTTTTTATTTATTTTTTTGAAAGATTTTATTGATTTATCTAACAGAGAGTGAGAGAGCACTAACAGGGGGGACAATGGGCAGAGAGAGGGAGAAGCAGACTCCCCGCCCAGCAGGGAGCCAGATGAGGGGCTTGATTCCAGGACCCTGGGATCATGACCTGAGCCGAAGGCAGACGCTTAACCCACTGAGCCACCCAGGTGGCCCTTGGCTTTTTAAACATGACACTATGTCCTGAGCATTTTCCCATGCCATTATGTGATATTAGAAATTGTTTTACCGCCTACATGATTAACTTATCCTTTCAACAAGGACTTAACTGTGTCTCAGGGAGGTACCAAGTACTGTTTCAGGCTAAAATAGCCATAAAGGAGACCAACGAGACCCCTGGACCCACGGAGCTTCTATTCCAGCCAGGGGAGACAGGCAGTGGTGGAGAAAGCAAACTCATGCAGACTGTGGAAGTGCTGCAGCCGCAATGAACCCAGTGGTGTTGGGAAGCAGCCAAAGGGCTTGCAAAGAAGAGCTACCAGCCTGCGGTGGGGAAGACGAGACATGCCCCATGAGCCCAAAAGCCTGAGGAACAAGCCAGCAGGTGAATGTAGGGCTGAAGGACAGCATTCCCGGCAGAGGGAACAGAAAGTGAGGTGTCTGGAGGCCGGAGAGAACCAGGCAAGACGGAGGAGGAATCAACAGGAGGGGCGGGCGCGACTGACCCAGAAGCCGGACCCTCAGCTCGAGGATGAGTGGTGTCGGTCAAGGGAGGTGCTGCTGAGACAGGGACGAGGGCAGCAAGCCCCAGGTGACAAACATTACACACCTGGGGCACTTAACCGCTGACTGAGATTGTTAAACCGCTTCTCTTACAGAAAAGAACCAGGATGGGGCCAGGATGCGGCCCCATATGCAAGCCAGACTCCGAACAGAGGGCCCGGGGTTCCAAAAAGCACCACCCAACTGCCTGAGCCTTCTGCTAGTATCGACCAATCAGGACGAGGCCCTCCCAACCAATCAGCACGAGGTATTTTTCCTCCTTTCTCTCATTAACCTATTGGACCTGTGGGATCCTGAACGAGAACTTTCTCTACCGAAGCAGGACTTCCTCTTGGTTGGGCGGGGGCAGTTATCCTAAGAGCTCTGTGTTGGTTCTCTGTCTTCCTTCGGCTCCATCTGGGGCCCCAACAAAGCCTTGCCTCTGCCGATGGTTCGTCCCGGCCTCTTTTCTATCCGTGTTGGGCCCAAGAAAACGATTTCTGTAAACGAGGGACAGAGCTGAGAGTCCCCCAGGCCATTTTGAGGGGTTTGGATTGTATTGAAGGTGCAAGAGGAAAGCAGTGGAGGCTTTTCATCAAATGGCCAATGCTTTTATTTTTATTCATTTCTTTTTTTTTTTTTACATAATATTTTAATTGAAGTATAGTTGATGTGTAATTTTTTAAGTTTAGGAAATATATATCTATTATATATAATAGATATAATCTATAATATATATTATGTAATATCTATTATATATAATAGATATGTTTCCTAAACTTAAAAATTATATATATAATACATAGATATAGATATAGATATAGATATAGATATAGATATAGATATGTAATTGACCTATAATGGCCAGTGCTTTTTAAAGCTCTGAGGGGCGCCTGGGTGGTTGGTTCAGTCAGTTTACCCTCCCTCTGCCTTCAGCTCAGGTCATGATCCCAGGGTTCCTGGGATGGAGAGGCATGTAGGCCTCCCTGCCAGCGGGAGGCCTGCTTCTCCCTCTCCCTCTGCCCCTGCTCATGCTCTGTCTCTCAAATAAATAAAAATTTTTTAAAAATTAAAAAAAAATAAAGCTCTCTCTGCTTGCTTAGGGGTGGGAGGCAGCAAGAGTGTGAGGGTCTACTATGTTAAGAATCTAGGGCAGGAGTCCAGGGGAGAGATGACAGTCAAAGAACCGTCCCATGCCCCTGTCCCGAGGAGCACAGTACAGGTTCAGTACTGCTTTTTCTGACCTGGACACAGCTCAAGGGAACCCCTGCTCAGGGAGCCTGTTGACCTTTGCGAGGGGAAGGGGAGAAAGAGGAGAAATGCCAGCATGTGTCTTTTCTCCAGAAGGCCAAGGGCTGTGCTGTCCCGGGAAAGCAGAGGCTATGTTATCTACTCTAAGTTCAGGGGCTTAGTGGTAACAGACTATGATTTTGGAGCCTGGTGATTTCAGTCAAATGCTTGTCTTTATGACCTACCTCAGGCACGTTAACTTTGTGTGTGTGTGTGTGTGTGAAGCAGTTTCCTTCTTTGTCATAAGGGGGATAATTGTACTTAACAGCAAAAGCTCTGAGGAGTGAATACATGCAAAGTTTAGAGCCTCATGTGTAGCAAGCACTCAGTAAATGGTAGTGATTATTAAAAACAACCCCCCCCAAAGAGTTGAAGGTAGAACGATTAATGGGTAATTTTTAAAACTCTAGTAAGGAGGAATAAATTTCAGCATTATGCATATTGGAGCTGCTTAGTAGGACTGCTCCAAGATCTTTGGCAGTCATTTGGCAAAGTTATATTTCTATCAAAAGTAGAATTTCATTCTACAATGGATTAAGATTTATAGGGATGTTGGGTATTTATGGATACTCTACTAAAAATAATCAAAACTTGTTTCTACATTGTGTGAAAAAGAATAAACAAATTTAACTAGATAGCAGGATTTTCTTATTTTTCATGAAAACAATATAATAGTTTTAAAATTGTGGAAGCAAATAAACCAAATTATTTACAGTGGCTACATAAGGTTGGAGAGATTAAATCTTATTTCTGAAATTTCCATAATATGTATAAGTGACTTGTACAATGAAAATACATAAAATTATCATTAAGCTGAGTTAATATGAGAAGAAAATCCATTTTATCATCATCCTAGGACTGTGAATAAAAATATGAATCCCCACTATTTTTATTTCTAAAAAAAGGTTGAGAATGTTCTTCTTGGAGTCACATGACGATCATCTTAAATGACATTAAAATAGGCCTCAAATCTTCACCCAAATGCAAATGGTAGAGATCGGCAGATAAATCACGGAATGAGGGAAAAGAAATTTTTAGGCTTATTTTTAGAACCGTTTAAAAGGCTAAAATGTCAGATTGTGTCAGAATTCAGGTTTCAGAGGGTCTCACACAAAGAACATGAAGAATAAACACCCCAAAAATAAATAAATAAATAAACTTTGTGCAGGTACCAAAAAAAAAAAAAAAAGAAAGAAAGAAAAGAATAAACACCAGATATTTGTGAGGGTATCATGTGCAAAAGCACTGGGGTTCAAAGGTCCATGTTATCAGAAGCTCAGGATCCATGCATGCTAAGAGCCATCCTCCTGTGCCCTGGACTGTGAACCAGGAAGACACAAATGTATAGCCAGGCTCTCCACCAACCACAACCTGGAACATCAACTTTTTCTCATTTCCCACGTCCGATTAGCTCACGGCCAGGGAACCATCATCTTGTCACAGCAGAGTGCCTGCATCTTTACTCCCATGCCTGTGCCTTCCTTCACTCTCTGGGTATTGCAGTGGTCCCCTTGCAGGGCTGTGTGGGGTGCACCCCCTTGCAATTCCCCTCCATGATGGAGCCTGAGTGCTGATTCTAAAATGCCAATCTGGGGGTGTCTGCCTGGCTTAGTAGGTAGAGCATGCAACTCTTGATCTTGGGGTTGTGAGTTCAAGCCCCACCTTGGGTGTAGAGACTACTTGAAACAATTTTTAAAAAATCTTTAAAACTGTTCACTGTCTGCTTTACATCTTTTAGTGATTGTCCATCATGTTCTGGCCCCTTCCACACAAATCCTTCTACCTTGAGTTAGCCTATTTTTAGCCTCCCCAATCTAGAAACTTCTCCCCTCTATAGTCTAGCTAACAACTGCAGCAAGTCTTTCAAAACCTGGGTCTAGTGCTTTCCTCTCTCTGCAAGTCTTCGGAGGCTTCCCATTCTGATTGCAAAGCCTTCCTCTGCTCCCAAATCACCCCCTGCAGGTTCCTACCATGGCATGAACCACACTATATTGCCATTGTCCGTTCATGCCTCCAATCAACAGGCTACCGGGCATAAGCAAACTGAAAGCAGGTGCCCTGCCTTACTCAGCCTTGGTTCTCCAGGGTCTAAACCATTCTTGCACATAGCACTTGGCACAGTTCTAAGCAGTTTATAAATATTAACTCATACGCTCTTCATAATATCACATGGTTATTAGAAGAACATATAAACATTTGTTCAACAAATGCATATTGAGTGTCTAGCAGGTGCCAGATCCAATTTTAGGCACTGGGGATTCAGAAGTGAACAAGACACACAGACTTCTGATCTCCATGAGTTTATAATCTGTTGAGGCACATGGATGATAAACAGATAAACAGGTATATATTATGTTATATCTCCTCTCCAGTGAGAGGAGATATAAAGAAAAATAAATCTAGACAAAGGAATGAAATGTGACAATGATGTCACTGTAGCCAGGATGGTTGGGCAAGGCAATCTGAGGAGGGGATATGGGAGCAGAGACCTGAGTAAAGGGGGGAGAGTGAGCCATGTAGATATGTCGGGGTAGAAGGGGTGCATGCAGAGGAAACAGCAAGTGCAAAGGTCCTGAGACACAAACAGGTTTTGAGGCCACTGTGCTGGAATGCGGGCATGTGGGTGGAAAGCTTTAAGTGAAGAGGTGTCCAAGGCAAGGGGTTAGCTCAGGCAGAGCTTTTCAGGCCATCCTGAGGCTGTTAGGGTTTATTCACTGGTAGGTGTCAAGCCTGGGGGGACACGTTAGGATTTATCTTTTAAATGTTCTCTCTGCCTGAGACACCTGGGCTGTATTGTTGGTTCAGCATCTAACTCTTGGCTTTGGCTCAGGTCCTGATCTCATGGTTGTGAGATCAAGCCCCATGTTGGGCTTTGCACTCGGTGGGGTGTCTGCGTGAGATTCTCTCTGCCTTTCCTGCTAGTGCTTGCTCTCTGTCAAAGAAATATTTTACTATTTTAAAGACTAGAAATTAGATTAAGTTAGATTTTAACATCTAACATTGTAAAAAAAAAAAAAAAAAAGTTCACCCTGGCTGCTGTGTGGACTGCAGGGGAAGCAGTAAGCGTGCAAGGAGTGTGACCAGCGCAGAGGTGAATGTTGTGGTCTAGGCGGTGAGGATGGTGACCCCGAGTTCCCACCACACAGGGGAGCTGTCAGACTCTCGATGCATTTTGCAGGCTGAGCAGACAGGGCCTGCTGATGCCTCCATTAGGGAGCGTATGTGAGAGAGGAGCCCTGGATGCCTCCACGGTTTTTGGCCAAATAGTGGGCCGGCAGTGCCATTTGTTGAGATGGGAATGACTGGGGGGAAAATGGTTTGTGGGGGAAAGGTTTGGGAGGTTTGGGGGGAAAGGGGGAAATGAAGCCTTTTCTTTTAGATCTATACGTATGAGTTGCTGCCAGGATTTAGTTTTGTCTTCTATGAAATGGGGATGATGTTTGTTTTATGCATTCGATGAGAATCAAATGTCATCATTTTCTTTTGCTATTATACAGATTTATTTTATTTTGTTTTATACACAGTTTATTTAAAAATAAACACAGGTTTATTTTTACTTACATAGAAGCCAAGAGTAGAGTTCCCTTTAAAAGAACACAAACCAGCTGCCTCTTCCTGGCTAGATATTACTGCCCTCGTATAATTGGCTCTTCTACCAAGAACCGATGTTGGTAATACACCTTCTCCATATTTATTTAACATTTATCTGGAGCTTACTATGTGCTAGACTCTATGCTAAGGATCTTAGAGAAACAGTCAATACAGTTTTCCAAAAGCCTTTGTATAAGCCATTATTACCCTGACCTAGCAGATAGAACAGTGGCCCCAAAAGGGGAAGTAATTTGCTTAAGGTCCCACGGCTAGTAAACGACAGAGAGGAGAGTGAACTCCAGGTACTCTGCCTCTGGTTCCAACCCCAATGCCAAGTGCCACATCCCCAGCTCCAAATGAGCGGCTGCCATCGCTGACATGTGGCCTGGCCTCTTGTGCAGGGGGATGGTGCCTCGTGTCTGACACCACTGCCTGGACCCCTTGCCCCTGTAGGCGTTCCTGCAACAAAAACATCTGCTCAAAAGAAGCCTGTCAGTACAGATGGCAATACTCCTTTTGTCTCAGACCTTCCCAGGCCGCTGGCAGCCACTCAGAGCACTCAGTGTCCTCTGTGCTTTTCTTCTAACGCCCTGAGGTCAGCCACCTCCCCCCATTGCAACACACGAGCCTCTTTGGTATACTGCTCTCTCCACGCGCCAGCCCCACTGCCAGTTGTTACAAGCGGTTTTAAATGCTTGCAGATATCACGTTTTCCACTCCCGTGTTGAAGCAGAGCATGTGCCACGGTGAGCTGAGTGAAGACAAGAGAGGAACATGCCCGGACCCCTGACCTCTCAAGAGACTTTGAGCTGGAAGCCAAGTCCCCGTACCTTTCAGCTTTGGGTCCCGCATCCCGGCACCAAGTGGGCACAAAGTGGACATTCGGTGAATATTCATTTATTTAGCAAGTGCTTATTGAGGGTTTACTTCGTACCCGCCGGGTATGTGCCCAGGCAGGAGCAGAGGGTGGGGGTGGGGATGGAGGCTAGGGAATGGGTGGGGGGCGGTGTTGGGTGGCAAGCAGCGAAAGAAGCCAAAGACAGAGGTCGAGTGACCTGGCGGTTTCTTCTGGCCAGGGCGTCCTCTCCGTCTCAAAACCCAGACATGCACACACGTGCTGCAGCCGCTTGGGGACCCCACACCTAGCGTCTGCTCAGGCGCTGGCCTCGCGGGGAAGGCAGAGCCTATTAAGAAGCCTGGGAGGAAGGCGACCGGCCGGTGCTCCCACTGCGGGAGGGGTGGCACAGGACTGGAGCAAGCTCGCTTGGGAGAGAGAACTCTCCAGCTCACCGCCCAAACTCTGGAGCCATGCCTGGATTCCAAAGTCAGGCCTGCGGCTTACCTATCGTGTGACCTTGTGTAAGTCACTTACCTTTCCCGGGACTCAACTGCATCATCAGGTAAAGGGGTTGCACCAATAACCTTAAAGGTTGGTGCAAGGACTAAGAGGGAGTGCCTGGAAAGCGTCCCTACAGTGGTTCTCTGCAAGAAGGAAAGGCTCCCTCTCCACCGCGCACCCCTCTATGCCCGCCCCCCGCCCCCAGACTCCCAGGGGACGAGTCGCCCACTGCCCGCTTCCCAGGGACTGACGACACGCCCAGAAGGGCGCGCCGGGCCCTGATGGATTTATTGGCCTGCTTGGGGCGGGGTTTGGGAAGAGGCGAGGGAAGGAAGGAGGAGGTGAGGGCGAAGAAAGGGAAGCCACGGAGGGACCGCGGGCGCTCGGGGCGGGGCGGGGGGAGGAGCCGGGCTGGGTTCCTGGGCCCAGCGCGGCGCGCACCGGGAGCCCGCGGCGGCGGGGCGGGGGCGGCGCGCGGCGGCCAATGGCGCGCGGCGCTGCGGCGGGGGCGGTGCGGCACCACCCCGGCTGCTGACAGCCAAACTCCCCAACTCCGCCCTCGTCCCCGCGGGATCCCGGAGCCCGAGCCGGCCTGGGGCCGAGGCCGCCCGAGCCGCGCCGCGAGCGAACATGGCAGCAGAATGAGGAGGCTGGCGCCGGGTCGTGGCCGCCCGCGCCGCGCTGCAGCTCGAGATCCGCGCCCGGCGCCCTCCGAGCCGCGTGCTTAGCCGGCCTCCTGGCGGCCGCTGGATTATTTCATTCCGAGCCGAGGGCGGGCGAGAAAGGGGACCCCGCAGCCGCGCGGGTCTGCGCTCGGGCAGGCTGTAGAGGCTCTTGCGTGCGAGTCGCCGGCTGCGGAAACCACGCGGGAGAGAGCGGGTCGCCGGAGCTGCGGAGGCGCGGACGCGGGGATGAGCCGGCCATGGGGCGGCCGCGGCGGGGCTCGCGGAGCCGGCCGGCGCTGCGGCGGGGGTGCCGCCTGAGCCGGGGCTCCGCGGGGCTTCGGGGCCTCGGGCGCCCCGCGGGGGTCCCTGCCGCCGCCCCCGGGAGGGACGAGAGCCCCGCGTGGCGGACACTGCAGCAGACGCCGTTCTGAGGCGCTTCGCCCGCAGCTCGGTGCGCTCTCGGCACCCGGGCGCCTTGCCCGGGGCACGGGCGGCTGGCGCACCTCGGCGAGCCGGGCGCAGGACTGGCTAGAGGGGTGTGTGTGAGCGCGTTGGATTGGAGATCTGAGCTAAAGCAGAACCCGGCGGACCAGAGCAGCCATGCTTCCCGGGGTGGGCGTGTTCGGCACCAGCCTCACGGCCCGTGTCATCATCCCGCTGCTGAAAGATGAGGGCTTCGCTGTGAAGGCGCTGTGGGGCCGCACGCAAGAGGAAGCGGAGGAGCTGGCCAAGGAGATGAGCGTCCCCTTCTACACCAGCCGCATTGACGAGGTGCTGCTGCATCAGGACGTGGACTTGGTGTGCATCAACCTGCCGCCGCCCCTCACCAGGCAGATCGCTGTCAAAACCCTGGGTGAGCGACCCCCTTCCCTCTCCCCTCCAGCTCCTTCCCTCCCCTGCTGCTTTTCTGCCCTCGCCCCCTCTGCATCCCAGAGGCTTACGAGGCATCTACGCCGGCCCGGGGACCTGAGATGCCACATGCCACTCGGAGCTCCCTCCTTCCTCATCCCCGGCCTTCCCTGCCTCTGCGCTTCTCTCCTCCCTTCTGGCACCACCTGGACGCGCCTTCCCACGTGCGTGGCGCGGAGGCTGGAGGAGGCGTGTGTTCCGGGGCTGGCGACGAGGCGGATCCGCTGCGGAGGACTGGGCAGGAGCCGCTCTCGGGAAGAGAAAACTAAGTCCGCAGCTGTGCCTGTAGTGCCCCGAGTGTGTGCGTGGGTGCGCGCCTGCGAGAGGCGAGTGCGCGGCACAGGAACGCCCGAATGAGGGGCCCCACACGTGTGGCGGATATTCCTGGGGGCGGTGGACTACCTGACGGGTAGCAGCTGTGGCGCCCTGCTAGGCCGGTTTGCTTCTTACTGCTCTTAGTTTGGTGTGAGATTAGAATGTGATGTTCCACCGGGATGATTCCGCCTTCGCCGTAAGCGAGGATGGCGGGAGAGGTTGGATGGGGGGTGGGGGACGACTTCCAGGGGGGTCCTGGGTCCGTAACCAACCGGTTTGACAGAACCACCAGGGGGATTGAACTGTCGAGTGTGGCAGCTCGGGAATTGGGGATTGTCTTCCGCGTGGGTTTGAAATGATAGATCTTAAATTTTGGGGGGATGGGCGCACTAGTGCGGAGGCAGGGATGTTTTGTGTGGGAAAAGGCCCAACGCAGCCAGTTTCACGTGGGAGCATGCTGTAGTCCCTCCTTAATAACCATCAGGAAAGTTCCCAGGCCTGAGGTTGACAAGCAGGTTGGGAATGATTTCACCGCCCCCTCGCCATCCGGTCCCCCCACCAAACCCAAGCGGTCTGAACACTCAGAACTCAGGAGCATCGGCGTTCCTGCCCTGCCCAGAGGAAACAGGAGCGCATAGTTTGTCCACCAGCAGTTCTTGTACGTACCTAAGACAGTCCCAGGAATACTGCTCACTTCTTACTCTCCCAGGAAATGGAACACCCACCTTGAAAGCTGGAATTTTTATTGATGGGGAAAGAGACAGAGCTTATGGCACAGGACACGACATTAAAGAAGAGTTATAGGGTATGAGCAGGGACAGTACTCAAGCCAATCAATGGTAATTTATGTCATCTTGGAAGGCATGTCTTATTTTTTTTTAAACTGGCATGAATTTAGGGTGGGTGAAATGTACCTATATGTTAATTCTATCTTCAGAGATCTAGGACCAGAAGATAGAACTCTTTCTTCCTAGAAAACCACTTTTTTTTTTTTTTAAGATTTTATTTATTTATTTGACAGAGACAGATCACAAGTAGGCAGAGAGGCAGGCAGAGAGAGAGAGGAGGAAGCAGGCTCGCTGCTGAGCAGAGAGCCCGATGCCGGACTCGATCCCAGGACCCTGAGATCATGACCTGAGCTGAAGGCAGCGGCTTAACCCACTGAGCCACCCAGGCGCCCAGAAAACCACTTTTTTATCAGGCCATTCTGCTCTTGACTCTGAGCAGAGACTTCTGATAGAATTCCTAAGAGGCTGCCCAAGGCTGTCCGTTTGTTTTCATGTTAATTTCATTAAGTTTCTGACCTTTGTGGCTTATTTTCTTTGGTCTTGAATTGAATGGCGTTGGGTTCTGACTTTCCTGTTTGATGTAATCTTATGTATTAGGTTGCTCACCTTTGTGTTTACAGGGGATCTGTGCATTATCAGACAGCTTATAACCATCCAAATAGCGTAAATCTGTTAGAACACTTTGTATCCAACAGGTCCGTCCTGAGCTCTGTTCTATAGAGAGCCAGTGACTGGTCATATCAGAAAGACCTTGTAACACTGCTTTTCCCCACTGTGGCAGCACAGTCCTGCAGGTCAGCACTGGTAAGGCCTATCTCCAGGAGAGTGACCATTTGGAGAACAAGGATGTTCCTGTTTTCTGACCATCTCTTGGGGGCTCTGGTTTGGAGAGAAGTGGCACAAATAATACATTTCTGGATACTTCTGTTCTTATTTTCAAAAATTCCTATGACTTTTTTTTTTTTTCCTTGACAAGATTAACATGAGTTACCTCTTGAAAACCAAGCAGGGGTCTTCAGAAGTAGACCTAGTTTAATAATCATGACTGAAGACTAGGGTTTTGTTTATATTTTTGTAGTAAGTCTTGGGGCTTTTTTTTTTTAAACCTGATTTTGCAGGTAATTTGAGATACTTTGTGATTATAGAGAATGCTGGGGGTGGGGGCATTGAATTTAGGTGAGGCTGGGCTTTGTCTCATTCCCCAGTTGTCTTCACTGGAAAATGCCCAGAGGTCCCTCTCTTTCACATTGTATCTGCAAGTTTGCAGCTGGGGGTTCATCTTGGTGTGCTTTGCTGTCATGGTTAGGGGTCCAACACACACACACACACACACACACACACACACACACAACAGAGGAAGTGAAACACCCGAACAGTTACAGAGCTGGTTTGGCCGTTGGGGGTTTATAGATGATGGTGTTTGCCTGGTGTTGAAACAAGCCAGTGTTGACTAGCCCCGGTGAAGTGTCCTTCTTTTGGCCAAAGCCTGGCCTTTGAGTTGCTTGCCCAGCGATGGCAAGTGGTCTGCGGCCCTCCATCCACACTCACGGCAGGTCTCTGGTGTGTCAAGGTGAGGGATGGTCTGGGGACCGTGGAGGAATAACACTTGGAGTCAGTAGAAACATAGACATCCTCCTTGAATTTCTAAAAATTCCCTTGAGATCCATCCTTTGGTGAACTAGGCATTTCTCTGTGGTAGAGACTTTCTGCATCCTTTTGTACAATTTTAACGCATGCCGGGCAATGTGGCAAGTGCCTTGTATAAAACACTCCCCTTCACTGTGAGAATGGGCCCCTAGCATAGACGTTAGCCCCGTTGTACAAATGAGGCAAACTAAAATTCAGAGAGCTGAGCAGCCTTGCTCAGGCACAGACAGCTAGGGATTTGAACCCGCCCTTCTGCCTCTTTTCTTCCTCTTCTATCCCCTAAACTTGCTTCTTGGCCTTAGTTCCTTCTGTCCGATCCAAGTAGCTCGGATGAGATCGTTGGCGTTCTCCTTTGTTCCCGTTTACCCCACGCGTGGAATCTGTTCTCTCTTGACTCTGTTCCTTTTTCTCCATCATCGCTTCCTCCACAGAAGGAACGAGGCCCCTACCTAGGTCTCCGAAGCGAGGTTCCCGCCTGCCCCTCCACACCGCCGCCTGCCTTTGTCTTCCACACCACTGCCAGCCTTTCCTTGAAGAACCGCAGGCTCCATCATGTCACTGTGCCCCCACTTTCGTCGCTTCTAGGAAGAGTCTCAACTTCTTGGCTTGACTGGCAAGGGCTGGCCTGTGATGAACTTTGCCCAGGCTTCTGTCCTGCTGGCGGTTCTGGAACCCTAACGGCTTCGGCTAAACCCAGAACTCCTGGTGTGTCCTCAAACGGACCCTGTTTGATTATAGGTCCATGCCTCTGTCTGGAACCTTCTGCCTTGTATTTGTGATGGATGCCTGTCCGTCCTGCAAGACTTGGCCCCAGGGTTGCCTCCTCCCTGAAATCTCCTCCTTTCCCAGTCTTGCCCGTCACATACC
The DNA here is from genome assembly GCF_020171115.1 of Neogale vison. Taxonomy (NCBI): domain Eukaryota; kingdom Metazoa; phylum Chordata; class Mammalia; order Carnivora; family Mustelidae; genus Neogale; species Neogale vison. The sequence goes on along the minus strand of NC_058091.1, from coordinate 136,370,794 downwards.
CTGCTGGGCTCGCTGTACCAATAGCTGCTCCCACCTTTTCTTGAACCTATTTTAGTGCATTTGGGTAAAATTTAAATTTCACTTAGTTATTTGGAATAGGTTCTATATCCATGTGTTACGAATGGTAAATACTATAAAAGCATACAGTGAGGGATAAGTGTCCCCCAGTCCCTGTTCTTCAACTAGAGGCAGTGCCAGGTTGTTCTGTTGTTGTTTTGTTTGCTTTTTTAATGTCAACCTTGGAAGGTTTTGCTAGGTATGTGTTAGCAAATAGGTGTCTGGGCGTTTTTTAAATCTTTTTGACACAGTTGGTAACATCTCATACACACTGTTATATAGCTTGCTTTTGTCATGCAACAGTATTATCTTGAGAAGAATTTATGTATATGCTCACATACACATCCATATTCATGTAAAAAAACAGCATAGGGAAGTATCCATGTTATTTTTTTGCTGTAGTATTTCATTATGTGGATAAATCAAAATTGACTTAACCAGTTCCTTATTACTCAGCATTTAGGTTGTTCCCAGTGTTTTGCTTCTACAAATGTGTAATGAATAACCTAGAACCTATTTCCCTTTGCACACACACCAGTGTGCTTGTAGGGTAAATATGTGAGCTGCTGGTCAAAAAGTATGTGCTCATTTCCTTTAACAAAGATGTTGCCCAACGAACTGGCCCCTGAAGTGACGCTGCTGTTTGTAGGTTTCCTCGTGTGCCTCGCTCTGCAAGCCCCTTGATTGCCCCATGCCTGAAGGCAGCCAGGATGGGCTCACTCACCTTTGTTTCCAGTGCAGCACAGTTCCCAGCCAGCCTTGGGGGTGAGGGGTCAGTCAAATCCCATGTCTGATTTGTTCTCCAGCCCCTAGACTGTGCAATGAGCCACTTGCTCGCTGCCTCCCTAGGTCCACTCTTGTTCCTTATCCGGTCTAGTCTCTATACAGCAGGTGAGTGGCATATAGACACGTATGTGGTTCTATGTCCTTCCCTGTGCAGAAGCTGTCTGTGGCTTCGTGTTCTTGGTAGCGCTGTCGCTGTTAGTGATGACCTCTTTCCGTTTGTTTGCTTGTTCCCTTATTTGCTATTTCTCTCCCCAACTGGAAAGAAATTTCTTTGAAGTAGGGCCTGTGCCTGCTTTGCTCACCAGGGTGGCCTTATCTCCCCTAGACAGTGCCAGGCGCTGAGTCACCCAGTAGGCACACTATAAATATTTGCTAAATGACGAATGAATGCCTTTCCAATGAATGAATGAATGAATGCTTGGGGAAGGCAAAAGATTATCAACAGGATGGGTCCATCAATCAGTAACATTTTGTGCTGCCTGCCGTAGCCCAGTGCCTCCCAGACATTCACACAGGCGGTCACCCCCTCTGCCCCCTGGGGAGTGAATGGGGGGGGAAGGGTTGGGGGGTCTGGATTGGGGAGATCTTGTCAAAATGCTGATTCCAGGGTGGGACCCAGGGTTTAGAATTTCTCTCTAGCTCCCAGGTGATGTGCCTGCGGTGGCGGCCAGACACAGAGACGTGGTGGCTCTCCGCCTTTGAGAAAACAAGACCAACCCTGCTGTGAATAATTAACCTGGCTGGGGAACTGTGTTAAAATAATCCGTTGGCTTTAGTGTGTGATGTGATGATGTCTGTTTTCATGTTCCCTGCCCCAGTGTTTGGAGACCTTAGCGCAGACTCTGGGGGCAGCCTCTTCATGGGAGGGCAGGCTCCTTTGGGATGGGAAATAAGGCTGTATGTAGAGTTTCGTTGAGCCTTGACTGCATATCCTTCTTGCCCGGTCACGTTCGCCATCCTCAGGTGAGGACCCGGAGCACTGTGCCCTTTTCTGCCCTCCTACAGAGTTTCCGTGGTTGCCCCCGGTGGAGAGAGGCTGCGGGAAAGGGTGGGAACCAGGAGGAAGCAGGGCTGGGCAGGCGTGGTGACCACACAGGCAGTAATAGGGCTGGAGATGATCAGACGTCCTCTTTGGACGTGGTAGTAACCGTTCTGGAATCCCAGTTTCCCCTCGACCTCTCTTCTGGATGTAGTTCTCTCCTAAGACTGTGTGGAAGAGGGAATTGCGTTTTTCCCTCCAGCTTTCTGCCCCTGAGCACTGAGTGAAATGGTTTTGGTCTGTCAGCTAGGAGTAGGGTTGAGGAAGCCCTGGGGCATTATGTAAATGGCAGAGATGACTGTGTACTGTTAGGAAAAGTCAAGCATCACCAATCTCATTTCATCTAATTGAAATTAGGTGCAGTTGAGTGATTATTTTGCTGATGATATCTGGCTTTGAAAATGTATGAGTGAGAAGAAGCTATAGGAATCGAGACTGGGGGGGCGCCTGGGTGGCTCAGTGGGTTGAGCCGCTGCCTTCGGCTCGGGTCGTGATCTCAGGGTCCTGGGATCGAGTCCCGCATCGTGCTCTCTGCTCGGCGGGGAGCCTGCTTCCCTCTCTCTCTCTCTGCCTGCCTCTCCATCTACTTGTGATTTCTCTCTGTCAAATAAATAAATAAAATCTTTAAAAAAAAAAAAAAAAAGGAATCGAGACTGGGCATCTTGATCCTGAAACTGGGGAAGAACCAAAAAAAAAAAAGTGGAAGTAGGGGCACCTGGGTGGCCCAGTTGGTTAAGCATCGGCCTTTGACCCAGGTCTTGATCTCAGGGCTGTGGGATCCATCCCCACATCGGGCCCGAGCCTGCTTCTCCCTCTGCCTTTGCCTCTCTCCCTGCTGGAGCTCAGGCTCATGCTTGCTCTCTTAAAAAAAAAAAATGGTGGAAGTAAATAGCCTGTTTTAAGGGTTTTACCAAGAAAGAAATACACTGGCAATTAGGTACGTATATTGATTGAGGGCAGTCATGGCCCATCACTGTAGACAGCGTCGTGATTGACAGACCTGCTGATGATAGAAAAGGTTGGCAGGTCACAACTGTATAATCATCCGCTGAGCCTCAGTCTTCTGATCAATAAAATGGAGCTAAGATACTATGATACAAGGTTGGTATGACAATTAAAATCAGAGGGGGTGTGTAAAGACTTTGCCACCCCCCCATCTGTGTAAGTTCCATAAATGTCATTCTGTTTCCCCCTCAAGGGGGTCAATTCTTCAGTCTGTTCCAAATGGTACTTTTGAAGATTTGGTTTTTGTATGTATTAGACATGATTCCCTTCTGCCAGATTCAGAAAATACAGTTAAAAGGTTTTAAAAATTTTTTATGTATTTGTTAAAAGATTTCTTTATTTAGAGAGAATAAGGGGAGGGGGAAAGGGACAGAGGGGGAGAGAGTCTCAAACAGCTTCCTGCCTGACGTGGGGTGCGATCCCACGACCCTGAAATCATGACCTGAGCCGAAACCAAGAGTTGGATGCTTAACCCACTGAGCCACCCACGTGCCCCTTTTCCAAAAATTTTTATTTTTTAAAGGGAATGCGCCTAAGCCAATCTTCGGATGTGGGGTTTACTTGCTTCCTGGGTCCGGGGTCTGGAAGGCACTGATGGTGTTCCCAGGAGTGCACCGTGTTGCTGTGAGGATGTACTTACCTGTGGGAACGATGCAGGCCTCCCACAGAGCTTGGGGACAGGGGGACAGGGACACAGCAGAGGCCTGAGCAGGTGCCTGCAAACGCTGAACTCTGTGTGTGGGCCCCATCCCCCTTCCTTCTTTAGACCAGGGCCTGGGTGCGGGACAGAACTCCTAAATACAAATATTATGGGTTTAGAGACCCCCAGCCCAGCCCCCGCTCCCGGTGGTCCCTGCTCGTGTCTGATGTTTCTCTCGGCTCAGTCTTCTTGGAGGTTATCTGGTAACGTGGGGGGTTCATCACAAAACACCATGGGGACCCTCTACTGGAGGGAAGCGGGGCCGTAGGGCTTAGGAGTGCCCCACTCCTGGAAGGCACTGATGCCAAGGCCACAGACTGGGTTGAAGATTTTGCAAACGCAGACCGTTCTTGACTTTGTAGGTTCTCTATATCCTTTCTTCAAATACACGCTTGGCATTTCGCCGCTTGGCATAATGGCCGTGGTAAAACAGTGGAAAGAGCAGATGTATGGGACGATAAACTGATGCCTGCCTTGTCGTCATTATTATTACATTGAGGGTGTCCGGGTTGGTAAAATACGGGATGGGAAAGCAGATAAACATAACTGGCTCTGTGAGGTGGTTCTATGGTCCAGCCCCTCCTCCCTGGCTTTCGCCCGCAGAGGACCGCGGTGAGGCAGAGACCCGTCGTGTGTGCGCGTTAGGGTAGGGCCTCCAAGGTGTCAGGAGTCTAGAGAAAGACTGAGGTCCCCGGAAGAGGCATTTCTACCTTCAGATCGCTTTGCATTGGAAACTGCAACATCAACCCTTCCTAGGTCTCCAGCCTGCTGGTCTTGCCAATCTTGGACTTGCCGGGGCCCCATAATTGTGTGAGCCAATTCCTTAAAAAGAAATCTACCTTGCTTTCACTTGCCCACCCATGGTCTCTCTCCCCCTCCCCTCCCTTCACCTCTCCTCCATCTCCCCCTCCCCTCAGTCTCCCCCTCCCCCACCCTCCCTCCTCCCCCTCCTCCTCCTTCCCTCTCCTCTTCTGCTTCCCCCTCCCTGCCCCGTCTCTCTGTCTCCCCCGCTGCCTCCTCTTTCTCCCCCTCTTTTTCTCTCTCTCTCTCTCCCTCTCCCCACACATCCCCCCCACCCCACCCCATTACTGGTTCATTTTCTCTGGAGAACCTTGATGAATCCATGTTTTTTCTGGATCAAGTCCGCCCAGCGAGGCAAGCTGGGAAGTGATGGACCTGACAGGTGGGTCTGGCAAGTCTCGTTGGTGTGGAAGCTGCTCCCTTGAACCCCGCTGGTGAATGTGGGTCCCTCGGAGAGTACTTTTTGAGCATCTTCCTCTAAAGCAGGAAGACCTTGAAGGCAAAAAAAAAATCTTTTGGGTTCAGACTCAACCAAGGGGGGCTGTTGGGGGGATAAGGCTTTCAAATCTTCATTGCCAAGACCCACATGGACCCTTTACCCTGACCAGTTCTGCATCTGTCAACAGGGCTTTGGGGAAGCCGGCTTCTCAGGTTTAAGCAAGCCGGGACACCTTGGAGTTTAGACTTACCTTGAGAATTGTTAATGCCCTGTGGATTATTTAAAAAACTCAGAAAAAATAACTTTCCATTAAAATAATATGACGTGTTTGTAAAATTTCTAATTTCCAACTCTAATAGGTTTTATGGTACCAAAAAGCTCTTTTAGCTAGCATAATATCTATAAACTGAAGCCATAGAGTTTTGAAGCCGCAGTTAAGTTGGTGTATAGCTTTTGCATTGCTTTTTTGCTTTATTAAGCTAAACTTGATAGAGCATAAGGTTTCCCCTTTGAGGTTCACTAACTTCTAGTAAATGTATATAGTCTTGTAGAAAGTTTTAGGATACTCTCAACATCCCCAAGAATTTCTTCCTGTCAGTTTGCAACTAGCCCCGATTCCTGTACCAAGCCCCAGGCAACCATGTGTGTGATCTATCCCTATTGTTTTGCTTTTTCTAGAAATCTCTTATAAATGAAATCCCATAACGTGTAGTCTTTTGTGTCTGGCTTCTTTCACTTAGCATTTTTTAAAAAGATTTTATTTATTTGACAGTGAGAACACAAGCAGAGGCAACAGCAGGCAGAGAGAGAGCGAGAGGCAGGCTTCCCACTGAGCGAGGAGCCCAAGGCAGGGCTCGATCCCAAGACCCCAAGATCATGACTTGAGCCCAAGGCAGACACTTAACCAACTGAGCCATCCAGATGCCCTTCACTTGGCATGTTTTTGATCTTCATCCACATTGCTGCATCTGTCAGGAAGCCACTCCTTTTTTATTGCCAAGTAATATTCTGTTGTATGGACATAGCACAGTTTTGTTTATCCGTTCGCCATTTCGCTTGATGTTTGTATTGTTTCCAGTTTTTTTTTTTTTAAAGATTTTATTAATTTATTTGACAGAGAGAGATCACAAGTAAGCAGAGAGGCAGGCAGAGAGAGAGGAGGAAGCAGACTCCCTGCTGAGCAGAGAACCCGATGCGGGGCTCCATCCCAGGACCTGAGATCATGACCTGAGCCGAAGGCAGCGGTTTAACCCACTGAGCCACCCAGGTGCCCCTTGTTTCCAGTTTTTAATGTAATGAATAATGCTGCTGTGAACATTTACACCCAAGTCTTTTGTAGACCCAGGCTTTCACTTCTCGAGAAAGATCTCTAAGAACGGAATCGATGGGTTGTAGGGTATACATATATTTACCTTTTAACTAACTGCCAAACTGCTTTCTGAAGCAGCTGTACCTGTCCAACTCTTGGTTTCAGCTCAGGTTGTGATCTCAGGGTCAAGATCAGTGCCAAATCTGCTGGAGACTCTTCCTCTCTCTCTCTGCCCCTCCCCCCACTCATGCATTCCCTCTCTTTCTGTCTCAAATAAATGAAAAAAATTGAAGTAGCTGTGCCATTATATATCCCTACCACCTATGTAGGGATATTCTATTTTTTTTTCAATTTATTTATTTTCAGAAAAACAGTATTCATTATTTTTTCACCACACCCAGTGCTCCATGCAATCCGTGCCCTCTATAATACCCATGACCTGGTACCCCAACCTCCCACACCCCCCGCCACTTCAAACCCCTCAGATTGTTTTTCAGAGTCCATAGTCTCTCATGATTCACCTCCCCTTCCAATTTACCCAACTCCCTTCTGCTAACATATTCTTTTATTTTTATTTATTTTTTATTTTTAAAGATTTTCTTTATTTATTTGACAGAGACACAGTGAGAGATGGAACACAAGCAGGGGGAGTGGGAGAGGGAGAAGCAGGCCTCCCGCTGAGCAGGGAGCCCGATATGGGGCTTGATCCCAGGACCCTGGCGAAGGCAGACCCTTAATGACTGAGCCACCCAGGTGCCCCAATGTAGGAATATTCTAATTTCTCTACACTATCACCAACACTTGGTATTGTCAACCTTTTAAAATTTTTTTTAAAAGATTTTATTTATTGGAGACACATAGAGAGAACATGGGTGGGGGGTGGGGGATGGGCAGAGGGAGAGGGAGACTCCCCGCTGAGCAGGGATTCCCAACATGGGACACAGTCCCCGGCCTCTGAGATCATGACCTGAGCTGAAGGCAGATGCTCAACCGACTGAGCCCCCCACATGCCCCATTGTCAGCCTTTTTGAGTACAGTCAGTATTACAGTTAGTATGTTGTGCGATCTCATTATGATTTTGATTTGCGTTTCCCTAATAACTAACGATGGAGAGCCCCTTACTGTATGCTTCTTAGCCGGTCATAGGTCTTCCAGTTTCTTGAGCAATTTTAAATTGGGTTGTCTTCCTGTTACTGAGTTGTAAGCATTGGTTTTGTGATTTTTGTTGTGGTGTTAAGTTAGGGGTAGACTGTTGGGTTTTCAAATACTTCCCTTTGTTTTTGATTTTGGAACTAGATGCAGCTGAACAAATTCTCCAGCCCAAGTAAAATCCGCTTTGCCAAATATTCACTGAAATGGTTCATTATGTAGAAAAGCGAGACAGCCATGTGAGCGGATATGGATACCCGGGACCCCGGCGTTGCCGTGGGCCCCGATGATGCGCTGAACCGTCTTTTGGGGACATTTCCAGTTTGAAGATTATCCGAGGTGGTCCAGGATCCTGGTCGCTTATTCTGCCTAGTATCCAGAGAATGTTTCTCTTCTTCATTTATTTTTATTTAATTAATGTGTTTGAAAGCCTGTAGCACTGTTAGCTGTGGTAGCAATACCCCAGAGAGTAAGATACGGTCTTTGTTCTTGACACAAAATAAACATATGCAAACACACAACAATGCAGTGAAGTCTATGATTAAGTACAGAGTGAACTGTGATACTGTGAGGCAGGAAGGATTTGCTTATGGCAATTGAATAGCCCCAAAATATCAATATTGGAATCAGGGTCTGTCACCTGGGTAGCTTCCCCACGCCAAGCCACACAGGTACTAAAATGAAGGAGAAAAAAACAGAAAACAAAAAAACCCCAGAACAAACAAACCAGCAAACCCAACAACAAGACAGAGAATTCTCCTCCCAGAAAGTGTTATATGTGTGAATGGGAGACTTGCACAGAAGTGAGATCTGGCAGGGTCGTCCTGTATCGCTGTGTTGTCTTCTAGAAGGGCTGGATCTAGAGGCTGGTTAAAAAGTTCACTGCTGAGCCTGTGTTTCACTGAGTGGGGAACTTGAGTTTGAGGTTAGAGATAAAATGCGCGGGGCCTGTGAGGAAAGGCCACACGGGTCCCCAGGGGCCCTGCTCCTCAGGCAGCAGGCGTCCCTGAGGAGGTGGCCTTGCAGATAATGGATCCTGCCTGACAGCAGAGGAAAGAGGAATTCCTGAGGGCCAGATGGTCCAGGAAGACCTTCTGGAGGAGGTGGGGCTTATACTAAATCCAGAAGGGGGGGTTGCGGGGGTCAGAGTTACATAATTGTAAAGGAAGCTATAGAAAGTTCTATGATATAAAGTCCTTTCCAAGGAATCACTTGGTTCTGGAGCAACACTTTGAAGAAAATTGTGTATCCTATGACTGACCACTTAGGACAAAGAGTACTTTAAGAATGTCCAAAATTTAGGGGCACCTGGGTAGCTCAGTGGGTTAAAGCCTCGGCCTTCGGCTCAGGTCATGATCCCAGGGTTCTGGGATCGAGCCCTGCATCGGGCTCTCTGCTCAGCGGGGAGCCTGCATCCTCCTCTCTCTCTGCCTACTTGTGGTCTCTGTTTGTCAAATAAATAAATAAAATCTTAAAAAAACCCCTCCAAAATTAAAAAAAAATTGTTCTTATCCAGAATTATTATTATTATTATTATTATTATTTTGCCAGCAGATCACCCCCCATGCCATCAGCAGTAAGTTCCACTTAAATCTTTCTCTCCCCTCAGTTCCAAATGGCGACAGTCACAGATGACACAGCTCTGGGGTAGGTGAGGGAAACAGCTTGCAGGATCATTGGAAAGAACACCCTTGAGAGGAGCACAAATGGCCGCCTCATAGGGTGTGAAAAGAGCTGCAAAAATCCATTCAGCGAGAGCCTTGTAAAGACAAAAGCTCCCTGTGTGACGGACTCAGGGGACCATGCTGTGGTGGAGAGTGGGGTCAGCTGAGGAGGGGGGATCCTGCTCCGTTCCTGGTTTTGTGTTTGTGTCCGATGGCAGTGGAAACTTGGAAACTTGCGTCCCCATGTGATACAGTCAAACCCCTTATGGTACAAGGGTCAGTTCCGGAATGGGGCTGTGATTCATGGCATGAGAAAGGATAAGAGGATCTTCTTAGAGAAGGACACTCAGTGCTTGATGTGTGGAGGCGCTTGTTGGCATCAGGAGGCCAGAGCTGCCGTGGTTGTGAGGCTCCCGCAGGGTAGCTGGCTGTCCGGGGAGATGGTTTTAGGGAAAGGTGGTGGGATGGATGGTTAGCTCTTGTCCTGGCATCCAGCAGTTGGTCACCAGAGCCTTGTGGGGTGATGGCATGAGCTAGACATCTAAAACATCTCCACAGGGGCCCCTGGGTAGCTCAGTCAGTTAAGCATCTGACTCCTGGTTTCAGCTCAGGTCATGATCTCAGGGTCGTGAGATCGAGCCCTGCATCGAGCTCCACGTTCAGCATGGAGTCTGCTTGAGATTCTGTCTCTCTTCCGCTGCCCCTGCACTTGCTCTCTGTCTCTCTCAAATAAATGAAAAGAAAAAAAATAAATAAAATCTTAGGAAAGAATAAAACATCGCCATCGGTGACACACCGTATCTTCATTGCTTTATTTCAAAAGGAAAAGACCCCTGTTGAATTTGGTGTTGCCCTGTAGTAAAGGGACGCTCCCGAACGCTTTTTTTCATCAGTGGCGAAGTTGACCAGTTTGAAGAGGCCACCGGGTCACTCTACTTGGGGCTGGGTCCCGGTCTTGCCACATCCTGTGTGGCCATGGACTCTCCACTTAACTCTTCTGAACCTCAGTTTCTTCCTCTGTAAAGCAGAGTTAATCAAAGTACCGGACTCTGATGTTTGTTTAAAGTGAGTGCCCACTAAAATCAAGAATCCTGCTTCTCGCTGTCATTCCTGTGGTGAACCACTCACTGCATTCACTCTTCCCACGGCCAGATACTTAGTGAGCATCATCTGTATACCAGGCACTGTCTAGTTCTGTACTTTGCGATCGAGTAGCCGTTAGCTATACTCTTGCGTGAGGCTCTTTACATTTACACACACTACAAAGAACTAATATAAGCAATTCATGAAGTTCCTTAGATGCCCTGGCCACATTTCAAGTGCTCAAAGTTCACACATGGCAGGCTGGTGGCTTCCAGGTTGGACGGTGCCTCACAGAACATATCCCTCAATGCAGAAAGTTCTAGGCTGCTAGAATTTTGCAGAAAGTTCTAGCACATGGTGCTGATCTCCAGACTGGGGATTCAGCCATGAACATAGCACTCATTTATGTTTGATCTACACGTGGATTCTTCTTCTTCTATTTTTTAAAGATTTTATTTATTTATTTAGAGAGAGAGCACGTGAGCAGGGGGTGTGGGCTTGATCCCAGGACCCTGAGATCATGACCCAAGCTAAAACCAAGAGTTGGATGCTTGGGACGCCTGGGTGGCTCAGTTGGTTAAGCAGCTGCCTTCGGTTCAGGTCATGATCCCAGCGTCCTGGGATCGAGTCCCACTTCGGGCTCCTTTCTCAGCAGGGAGCCTGCTTCTCCCTCTGCCTCTGCCTGCCATTCTGTCTGCCTGTGCTCGCTCACTCTCTCTCTCTCTCTGACAAATAAATAAAATATTTAAAAAAAAAAAAAAAGAGTTGGATGCTTAACCGGCTGATACACCCAAGTGCCCCAGATGTGGATTCTTTTTTTTTTTTTTTTTAAGATTTTATTTATTTATTTGACAGACAGAGATCACAGTAGGCAGAGAGGCAGGCAGAGAGAGAGGAGGAAGCAGGCTCCTTGCTGAGCAGAGAACCCGATGCAGGGCTCGATCCCAGGACCCTGGGATCATGACCTGAGCAGAAGGCAGAGGCTTTAACCTACTGAGCCACCCAGGCGCCCCCCAGATGTGGATTCTTAAGACATCCAAACTTTTGGGTGCATTTCCTTTTCTCCCAGGAACAGGACGATAGTCTACAGTGGATAATGACTCTCATGAGTAATTGGTAGCAGCTTAATATGGTATGGGCATGACCTTCTCTATTTATTAATAAGGACTCTAACAAGGAAGACACATGCTGTCTGTGGAAAGTTTCCTGAAATCCCCATTAGAGGTTGGCAGTGAGGAAGCAGGTAAATGATACCCCTGCCCACGTGGGGTCATCACAGGTGCTTTGGGCAGCAGATGGCACCGATGAGGCTGGAGTGAGGCCAGTGCAGGAATGCAGCTTTTGGCTCCCGGCACACGCTTCCTTAGCCCTCCCAGCGACCTTGGGAGGTTTTCCCTCCTTTCGGCCAGTGAAGAGCTCCAAGCAGAAAGAAGCACAGGAGGGCAGGAGAAAAGGGACTCGCAGCAGGCATTGGAATCCCACAAGAATGTAGAACACTCTTGCAGCGACTTTCTGAGGGCTGGCTTTGGGGAGGAAGCCCGACTTCACGGGAAAGTTGCTTTCCCTTCTACTGTCAAGATACTGGGGTAGATGGGGTTTCTGCCTGGTTGCCTCCTCTCTCCACTCCCCCTGTCCTTCTCTGCATCCGTGGGGGAAGGTTGAAGGAGTCCTAACCCATGAAGCCTCAACAAATAATTCTGATTTTCTAGTTATTTGGGGGAGGGGGTTTCCCTCCCCCTCCAGGTCCCGTTCACTTTGTGAAAGCAATACCCCTTTGTGTGAGCAGTGCTTGGGGGCCCTAGGACGGGGACTTCGGAGCTCCCAGCTAATCCGAGCTGGTGGGGGAGGCAAGTGTACCTTGGTGAGGGTGTGGCCTCGTGCATACCCAGTGTGCCTCGGCCAAATGGCGCCTGCCTGAGGTCAAGGGCGAGGTGGAAATTCGAGGGGATTGTTCCTGAAGTCTGTCATCGGCAGCCCGTCTCATCTCCCACATGAACATGAACAATCAAAAGTGGGCGGTGGAAAATGAGATTCTTCGCCCTGCTCCGTCTCTTCCCCTTTTCCAACCAAGCTGGGGCCCTCCCGAGGAGGAAAAAGCAGCAGGTACACACATTTAGGGGGAAAAAAAATAATGCCACATGGTTCTGTTTGTCTCAACGTCTGCTCCTTTCAGCACGGCCCACGTGGGACATTTGTTTACTCCGAGCTGCTCTCAGAGTCCTGGGGGACAGGGGTAGAGCCCCTGGGGACGTCGCCAGACTTAATATGCACAGCCGTTCATATCAGGGCAGGGAGGCTGCCTGGCTTTCCCTGAGAGGCCCAGGGCTGCCTCCGAGCTGCTGTGTCTGTGGGACTGAGATATGGCGGCCTGTGCTTCCCCGACCTGGGGGCCGGGGTGTGGGGGGCGCCCTGAGCAGCTGACACTGGCTTTTCTCCCTTCCGGACCCTGCAGCCCATTCAGGACGCGGACACTAGCAGGTGCGCTTGTCGCTTCCAGGTGCTGGGCAGCCCGTGGGGTCGCATCGGCTTCGTCTTCCGACAACAGTCCCCTGCTCGGGCGTGGGTTTTCAAACTGGTTCAGCCGTTGTAGTCACCGTCCATTAATTGGGTGCCTGCAATGTGTAGGGTGGTATTCTAGATGGGGGGGGGTGGGAAGAGGTCAGGGATGTGTAAGGTAGGGTACCTTCTGTGAAAGAGCTTATAATCTATCCGGAACTTAACCCACCACTTTTTTTTTTCCCTTTTAATTCCAGGATAGGGACCTATTACCTTTGTTTTTGTTTTTTGTTTTTTTTTTTAAGTGGGCTCCATGCCCGTGGAGCCCAGCGTGGGGTTCGAACTCAAGACCCTGAGATCAGGACTTGAGCCGAGATCAGGAGTGAGACGCTTGACCCACGGAGCCATCCAGGCGCCCCAGTACCCATCACTTTTGAAATGGGAAGAGGACCCGTCATTGTGTCAAGCCCTCACCCCCATACCAGGCCCGGAGTTAGGCACAGTACCGTGTCTTCTCATTCCCGCCTCACAATCAAACTTCAAAGTGGACATTTAGCGCCTTGTCTTACAAGTGAGAGGTGTAACTGCAGAGAGGTTGAATATCACATAGCATTGATTTTTTTTGGTCTTTTTAAAATTATTAACATACAATGTATTATTTGCTTCAGGGGGACAGGTCTGTGAATCGTCAGTCTTACACAATTACAGCTCCCACCATAGCACATACCTTCCCCAGTGTCCGTGACCCAGCCACCCTCTCCTACCCTCTTACCAACCCCCCAGCAACCCGCAGAGCACGGATTCTTTTTTTTTTTTTTTTAAGATGTTTTTGCTTATTCATTTGAGAGAGAGAAAGAGAGCTTGCATGAGGAGGAGAGGGGGAGATGGAGAAGCAGCCTCCCCACTGAGTAGGGAGCCCAACTTGGGGCTCCATCCCAGGAACCTGGGATCAATCCAGGAGCTGAGTCAAGGACAGACGCTTAGCCAGTGGAGCCACCCAGGTGCCCCCTGCTTATCGTTGATTTTTTTTTTTTAAAGATTTTATTTATTTATTTGACAGAGAGAAATCACAAGTAGACGGAGAGGCAGGCAGAGAGAGAGAGGAGGAAGCAGGCTCCCTGCTGAGCAGAGAGCCCGATGCGGAACTCGATCCCAGGACCCCGAGATCATGACCTGAGCCGAAGGCAGCGGCCTAACCCACTGAGCCACCCACGCACCCCTGATTTTTTTTTTAAAGATTTTATTTATTTATTTGAGAGGGAGAAAGAGAAGGAATGAGAAGAGAGTGGTCAGCGGGAGAAGCAGACTCCCTGCTGGGCAGGGAGTCGGATGTGGGACTCGATCCTGGGACTCCAGGATCATGACCTGAGCCAAAGGCAGTGGCTTAACGCACTGAGCCACCCAGGCGCCCTTATCATTGATTCTAAGGCACCTTTTCTCACACTTTAACAGCCCTGATAGAGATATGTCTTACAGTCGCTGGCCTGTCCTAGTTTAAATCGGCAGAGGCTTTCTCTCGTGGTAGTTAAGTACAATCACCGTAGGTCTTGGCAGTGGTGTCCTCGCTCCTATGACGCGCTGACTTCATCAGGTCCGCCGGGCTGGGCGGCAGAATCAGAACTGGGTGGAGGTTTGCCAGCACTACGTGCTACAAAGTCTGTGGTCCTTACGCACGAAGGCTGCGTGATTGTCACAGACCAGATACAAAATGGGGGACAACGTGAGTACATTGGAGTTCCCGTCTAATTTCACAGACCGAGGAGACAACAGCAGGAGGAGCAGTGTGCCGAAAGACAGAGGAAATACTCTGGAACCGTCTCCCCTTCTCTACCGATCATAACTCATTGTTAAAAGAGGCCAATGATAAATGGCTCACTGTTGTCTTGGGTAAGATTAAAACCAGACTGCTGTATTTTTCCATTTGTTCCGGTTGCTCTGGGTCGAGGGCGGGGTTTTTACCTGCAGACGTCCACTAGGGATGTGACCAGTGGTCACAGACACCGGGGCCTCTTTACGGTCCTGGAGAACCCCAGTAGGAGACACAGGCTGCCTCCCTCCCCGACGCACTGGCTTCTGGGACATCCCCAAGCACCAGCCTGGATGTGTTTATTATTGTCACAGTACCCTCCGGTCACCAACCCCAAGTATGCAGCAAGGTCTGTGTAATTCCACGGCTGACCTGGATTCAGAGAGCAGCGCCAGGGACCACAGCAGGAGGAACAGCCAATACCACGGCCCGTTCTGCACACCTTGGACTTGATCTGCCCAGCCTCCATGTACTCCCAACAAATCTGGTCCTCTGACGGGCTTTGACAAAGTCCTTTTCCTGAGCAGCTGCAGTGAAAAGCAGAGAGGCAGGAGGGAGACCGGCTCGGGGACGTTTGGGCGCGGCAGACGGGGAACACTCCTGGAGGGCAGAGCACCGCGGCAGGCCTCGAGGGGACCCAGCTCCTGAGGCCCAAGGGAAACCGAGACTCAGGGGAATTGAGTGGCTTCTCGATGTTCACACGGCTAATCAAACCTCTGTCTCCAGAGAGGGTTCCTTTTAGCCTATCAGGTATTGAGTCATTTGGGGCCCGAGTTTCTCCAGCAGTGAGTAGTATGGGAGGTTGACTTCTGGGTAACTGCCCTAAGGAAATAACGCCCGGTAATAACTATGCAGAGACCTCCACGAAATAACACCCAGTCATAACTACGCAGAGACCTGCACGAAATAACACCCAGTCATAACTACTCAGAGACCTACACGCATAGTAGTGTTTAGTGAAGCCCTATTTGTGTTACTGAAACACTGGAAACAAACCTAAATCCACAGCAGGGAGGCAGGGAAGTATAGCAAATACAGCTGATGAAATACTAAACAGACATTGAAATTACGTCTGGGAAGACAGCATTATGGGGATTTTTTTATGATATGGATAAAGAAGAAAGATACAGAAATATTTCTATATCATGATGGTAGCCTGTTGAAAGCACACACACGTACACACACACACACACACACACACACACACAGAAAAATTGAAGTCTGGTAGAGAATACGCCAAAATCCTAATGATGGTTCTCGTGGGCTTATGGGATTATTTTTAAAAATTTGATCTTAGTGGAAAAAAATTAATTTATTTTTTTAAGAAAGAAACAATAGCACGGAGGGAAATCATTTGGTTGAGGTGACTCTCCGGTTCTTACATCCTGCAATCTGGATGAATCTGGGACAGCTGTCCCCAGGCACGTGTAGACATTTGTGGCAGAGCAAAAATTAGTGCAGCCTTGGCCAAAGGGGAAAAGCAGTCTTCCAGGAAGGGAAGTGGATACATAAAGGTCAAGCAGCTCTGCTGTTTTGCAGAGGGAGTAACTGGATATGAATTTGGGGAGAAGCCATAGCCTCCTGGTTATAGGGTAATTGATTTGTACTCTGACCTTATACAGCTGAAACCCGAATACGGCTGACCGGGGCTGGTGCGGTCCTATCCTTTCCCTCTGCCTTCTGAACTTGACCCCGGGGTGGCAGGTGACGCTCTTGTTAGCTTCAGGCTTCCTAAAGGACATAGGAGCCATGCCATTGCTGCGTTTGTCGTCCCCCATTGCTTTGCGGGAAGTTTTCTTTTTGGCCAAAGCTGTGCTGGGAAGCTGTTTCACAACCCTTAACACTGAGGCTGAGAACAGTCCTCACCGTCTGCGGGAACTTCTTTCTGGACAGTGGTAGGGTGTACCTGAAGGACTGTTGGCCTGGGAGTCTGGACAGGTGGTTCTTGTCCCCACAGCATAACTAATTAGCTGTGTGACCTTGGGCGAATGACCTCATCTCTTAGACTTTTGTTTTCTTAATTGTAAAATGTAGGAGCTACGCTCGGTTTAGAAGAGTCCCTGCTGGTTCCCAGCTTGTCTGGCTGCTCCGGGAACTCACTGTAGAAGCTTGGCGCTCGTGGGCCCAAATTATTTGGTTTGCTTAAATTTTTTTAAGCATTTGTTTTATTACTATTGCTGCCAGATTGTTGATTAGCTTGACTTTTTTTTTTTTTAATTTAAATGTTTTTATTTTATTTAACACAGAGATAGAAAAGGCAAGTAGGCAGAGAGGCAGGCAGAGGGAGAGAGAGGCTGGCTCTCCACTGAGCAGGGAGCCCGACGCCGGGCTGGATCCCAGGAACCTGGGATCATGACTCAAGCCAAAGGCAGTGGCTCAACCAACTGAGCCACCCAGGCCCCCGACCATTTTTATTTTTTTTATTTTTTTAAAAGATTTTATTTATTTATTTGACAGACAGAGATCACAAGTAGGCAGAGAGGCAGGCAGAGAGAGGAGGAAGCAGGCTCTCCACGAAGCAGAGAGCCCGATGTAGGGCTCGACCCCAGGACCCTGAGACCATGACCTGAGCCGAAGGCAGGTCATGAGCCACCCCATTTTTTTTTTTTTTTTAAATCTATTACACAAACATAGCTCTCCTTTGTACCAGGAAGCAGCTTTCCCTTTATCTGCAAAGGAAGAGATGCATTTTGGGGGCCAAGTGGCATTGACTGGTATGGTTTAAGGGGAAGGCTGCTTGCCAGCTGCGTGCGTGCGTGTGTGTGTGTGTGTGTGTGTGTGTGTTTCCTGCTAATGTCACTGCTGAGAACACATCTGTATGTGTAGCAGCTACCAGCTGCCAAGCTGGTAGTTCTGTGGGGTTCAGTATAATTTCTGGGCACAAATTTATCGCACAGTGTGCGTTGGGGGTTAGCTTTCTCTCTGGTACCTCATTAAGCAGATTGTGCTCCGTCGCGCTAAGGAAAGATACAGTTTTGCCCAAAAAGAACTACTGCATTGTCAGCAGCCGTAGGGACATTCCTGTCAAAGGGATATTTATTCCTGCCAACTCCATGCCAGAAATTGTCCTGGGGACAGTTTACAGGAGGCCGACGGGGGATGGGGCGAGGGGGGGTGGCCGACAGAGAATGCCACCTTGTCACACTTGAGTAGCTGGGGTCCACGCCGGGATCCCCCCAAGATGGGCCCCTCTGTGGGTCGTTACCCGGAGAGCATGTGACGGGACTGAACTTGGGGGGACCCTGTTGTCACTGATCAGAAAGCCTCAGAGGACTGAGAGGACCAGGTCAGCATAAAGATACGCACGGGGAGCCTTGCAGGGAAATGCGTGTTTATTTCCTAACTCAGATTAGGGAATCCACGCCATATGGCAACAAAGCTAAGAAGGCTCGGTAATAGCATCGTCTTGTACCTGTCAAAGGGGTTACGTAAGCAGAGATCAGGGACCGGCGCAACACGAAGGAGCCAGTGGAGGTAGGATGTGTGTCGGCGTGGACATTTTTGGGTCACCCTAGACCGGGGAGTGCGGGTGGCTCCTGTTTCCCAGCACTAATTTTACCCTTGGCTTCATTTTTGACAGTCATTATAAATGGGAAGAGTTTCGGAGAGCTAACCTAAGCTGAGTGGTTCTTTGAATTCATAGAGAATCCCTTCGGTTCTTCTTTCCTAAGGAGACACTTGGTGTAATGACCGTGTCCTTCGTCAGCTAGCTGTTGGATGATCCAGGTTTCATTTTAAATTTGCCCCTGGGTACATGGATCTTTCTTCTCTTACGTTAACATTTTCAGGGACACGGGAAACCCTGGTGGGGTCCTGTTTCTGATACTGACTCACTGTGTGGCCTGACCCAGACTCCTGACTTTGTTGTCTCACTTCCTCTTATACAATGAGGGGTGCGTTTAGGGTGGTTCTCCAGCTTGGCTGCACATCAGAAATTCCTACCCCTGGGAAGGTTTTAATATCCTGATGCTGTCCCGGGCTGTACCCCAGACCAACTCCATGAGTCTCTGTGGATGGTAACTTTTAATGGTCCTCGCAGTTCAGGAGCTTTGCTTAAAACAATGCTTCTCAAACTTGGACGTGATCGGACTCACCCAAGCACCTTATTCGAATGTAGATTCTGAATCTGTGGTGTGAGGTGGGATTCTGAGATTCTGCATTTCTAACAGGTTTCTGGGCGATGCAGATGCCACCTTTCTTGGACCAAGCTTTGCATAACAAGGTTTGGAATCTAAACATCAACCATGGTCCAAGGCACAATAATCTGCAAAAATGTAGCACAAGCAATATACTCCTGAGATGAGCATAGCAGAAGCAACAATTACTCTAACAGAGGAAATCAGGGGTGTTACACAGAGGAGGCAATATTTGAGAGAGCCTTGAACAACGACCAGGCTTTCTCTGGATGGAATAGGAGTGTGTGTTAGTCAGGGAAATTTCTGTTTCTTAGAGAAACAGAACCAGGGAGGGGTGTGTATGTATAAAGAGAGACATTTATTTTAAGAAATTGTTTTATGCAGTGCTGGTTGCTGACAAGTCTGAAGTCTGCAGGGCAGCACAGCAGGCTGGAGATCCAGGGAAGAGTTGACGCTGAGTTCAAATTCAAAGGCCAGTCTGCTGGCTGAATTCCCTCTTTAAGGGAGAATATTAGTCTTTTTCTATTGAGACCTTCAACTGATTAGACAAGGCTCACCCATATCCTGGAGCATAATCTGCTTTAGTCAGAGTCTGCTGATTTAAGTGTTAATCTCGCCTAAAAAACAAAAACAAAAACAAACTTTCACAGAAATATCCAGAATAATGTTTGACCAAGTAGCTGGGTAGCATGGCCTAGCCAAATTGACACATAAAATTAACAGGAAAAATTGGGTCTGGAGGAAAACCCATGTGTGATGCTATGGAACAGACACCCTGCCTCACTGCCTTGTGATTTGAGTCATCTGGGAAAGGGGAAGATGCATGGGGGAAAAACGTTCAAATATCTGTAGACCAGGATCACACTATAGTGAGAGGGTCTGACTTTCTCTGATTTGGACCCACAGGAGGGAACTCATTTTACATTATGGCCCAGCGGATATATAACTAAATGCATAGATGTAGATAATGCGTGCACGTGTGCCAACAAAATTGCATAAAACCAAAAAGGGTTTCTGACCTGGCATGGCCCGTATTTCATTGGCAAATGAAATTTGCCAATTTCACTATGAGATTTTCAACTGTCTTCTATTTTATCGCGAAGAAGGAAAGCTGGCTCTGTCCCACGGAACCGATTTCACGATGCTCGGTGGGTGGATACCTGCAGGGAAAGCGAGAGCCAGGCCCTGGTGGGGTGGAAAGGGCTCAGAGAGCCTCGGGACCTGGAACCTCACTGTCCGGTAGAACTTCCTGCGGGGATGGGAATGTGGCGTTCTGCACCGTCCAGCACTGGCCGTGTGTGTCTCTTGAGCACGTGAAACGTGGCTAGGCAAATGAGGAAGTGGATTTTATATTTTATTCCGTTTTAATGAAATGAAATGTAAGCAGCTGCGTCTGGCTGGTGGCTCCCTTGGTAGGCAGGACAGACCTGGGGTACCACCGTGCCTCCACCTCTAACTGGATGACAGTGAGCCCCCTCCCTCCCCCACCCCTGCCCCACACCCCCAGGCCTCTGATGCCACATCTCCTCCCAGGGAGGAGGCTGGACTCTGGGATTGCCACCAGCGCTCCACCTTTTTGGAAAGCCAGGCTGATGGCTGACCTGGGGCCTGCAGTTAATTGAGTCCCCTGGGCTGTGTGAGAGATAATGGTGCTCTGCATTTTTAAATGCCCCTTAAGAAACCCTTCCCTTCTTGCCTTACAGTTGCTTAACTGCTCACTCGTGTGACTTGACGGTTTGAAAAGGGAGATGCTTTCTGCTTAATGAAATCTTGTTGGCCCATCTTCACAGACGTGCTGAGCTCCTCGGATGGTCTCTGTGACCCGAACACGAGGCGCTTTGCTTTGCCCCCCTCTGTCCAGACAGCTGTACCGGCCCGGAGGAATTGGGATGGGGAATTGGGGTGCAGAGGGTTCACCATCAGGGGTGGGCTTGTGGGTTATTTTTGTTGTATGTGGATCACAGAGCTAGTGATTATGTTCAAGGAGGACAGAGTTTGTTTAAATTCTAGGAGTTGGAATTTCCAAAGATCCATAATTTCGCGGACCTCAAGTCCCAGCTGGGAAAATCATGGGACCCGGCAAAGGTTGGGAGAAGAGGTGATTCCTTCCTCCCTTTCTCTCTCTCTCTCTCTCTCTCTGACTCTCCAAAAACTCCAGTAATAAGCGTCAACCTTGACTGGAGGGTTTGGCAGGGCCTGCCACAGCCCATTTACTTTTCTCCCAGGCCCTTGGTCCCGACAGGACTGGGGCTGAGCTGGGTGAGAAGCTCGCAGCCCATGGGTTTGTGAGGAGGGCAGAAGTGACTGGGATGTTCTTCCAATTCATTTTGAATCTGATGGGAGGGGTTAAAAGAGGGATAGAAAATTCTAGGAAGGGCCCTAATTTTAGGATATTCAGAAGCCGGGAACAAATTATCAAGCCCCATTGGAATTAGGAGACCCCAGGCTGCTGGGAGCATTTATCTTGTTTCTTTCTTTCTTTTTTTAAAACTTTTAAATTTTTTAATAAACGTATAATGTATTATTAGCCCCAGGGATACACGTCTGTGAATCGCCAAGTTTACACATTTCATAGCACTCACCATAGCACATAGCCTGCCCAATGTCCATAGCCCCACCGCCTTCTCCCTACCCCCTTCTCCCGGCAACCCTCAGTTTGTTTAGTGTCTTGTTTCTCTCTTGTTTTGTGTGTGTGTGGTTGAGAGCCACAGGGGAAGGAGAAGGATGCCCCGGTTCAGAGGAGATGGGAGACATCTGCACCCACCTAGCGCCGCCCCCCCCCCCCCCCCCAAGCGCCGCCGCCCCCCCCCCCCCCCCCCCCGGCCAGGTCCAGCCCTGTGCAGACCCTCGCCACTGTGCCCTCTGAACTGCCCTGGATCCCCTGAGTCAGCTCCCACTGCTGTGTAGACGGGTTGGCTAATGAGCCAGAGCAGCCCCCCCACCACACCCCCATTGTCTTTCCACTCCTGTCAGCTCAGACCTGCCACCCTCTGCCCCCACATTGCCCATTTCTTCTTCAGCCGCATTTCCTTCCAGCTGCATCTGTGAGTGGGGCGCTGTTACTTTCCCCTTCATCAGGATGCCCGGGGCGCTCTCTATCCCGCACCCCGAATTCCTTCCCTCTGACTTCCAAGAGAAAGAAGGCTCCTTCTCCATCCCTCCACCTCGCCCCAGAGTCTAATCTGTCCCCACAACACAGAAGCCAGGCTCAGCCTCCACCAAGAAAGCCAGAGGGCAGAGGATTAGCCTTCCCACCCCTTAGAGCGATGCCACTGTGTGCCCCTTATACCATCTGCGCGTGCCAGGGATGATGGCATGACGAGTCACCAACACACCCCCGGGGACACAGCAGGCCACCCTCAGCATGTCAGCTGAGAGGCAGCACAGCCATTTAATAGCCTTAACGGTTGGCTTGGGGTCTGACTCTGCCATTCCTAGCTGTGTACCACAGGGCAAGTTACTCAACCTCTCTGTTTTTCTATCTGTAAGTGAAGATAATTCAGTTCCTCCGAGTGTGGTGGTAAGAATTAGGTGAGATGTCTGACATACAACAGGAATTTGTACTTTTAACAAAAGAGGTTGCCTGTGTGGGGGCGGAATCTGACGTAACTTGCCTACCTTGCTGAGCCACTGTTATGTTGGGAAATCAAAAGTAGATGTTCTGCAAAAACAGAACAAAGTTGGGGCACTTGGCTGGCTCAGTTGGTGAAGTGTGTGACTCTTGATATCAGGGTTGTGAGTTCAAGGCCCACACTGGGTGTAGAGATTACTTAAACAAAACAAAACAAAACAAAAACCCACCCAAAACCCAGAACCAAACAAAAATGGTCAGAGTCAGAATTTGAACCTGCCGTGTGGCCTCTCACACTGCTACAGGCTGCCTGTCAACTTCAAGCCTGACGACTCAAAATGACATGCTGTGTCCCGGGGTACATGTGACTCATTGCCACTGACATCCTTGTCACCCACAGACACGGGCATCCTTGGGGCCCATCCCCTCAGAAGGCGGAGAACGAAATCTCTGGTGCTGGCCTGAGGGGTGATCGCTTCCTCTCTCCTTGGAAAACTCTCCTTCGGGTGCCAGGGGCACCGGGATTCCCGAAGTTGGCCTTGGCTCTGGAGTCTGTTAGAAGGAGAGCTAGTGGGGGTCCTGTCCTCAGTGAGACCCCAGTCCCTTGGGGACAGGCTGTGGTACTGAGTGAGAAGCTGGACTTGCCTGGGAGGGGAGGGGCCAGGGTGTTGGGCCTGGAGGAGATCCTTAGGGAAGCCCTGACATTGGAGCAAAGCTTTAGTGCGGGGGAGGGGGCAGCATGACTGATGGGCATGGTGTGTCCAGGGAAGGGGACCTGGGGGGACCTGAGTTAGGCTGGCGTGCGGAGCGACAGTCGGCCACGAAGCTGGGACACAGAACAGCGCTGACCCGCGGAGCAGAGGGCCTCCCAGGCGGTGGGGAGGGACCCTGTGAGCCCGGGGTTTGGAAGACCCATCCATGACAGGGCAGGAGAGCCTGGGGGGTGGTGGGCACCGGAGGCAGGGAGGCTAGCTGAGTGGGAGGGACTCGCCGTGGTCCTGGGCGGGATGGCACTGGAATAAACACAGGCAGTGGGACCGTGGACGCCACAGATGGGGGGAATGGGAGGTGGAAGGAGGGGGGCGGTGAGGCTGAAGCAGGGGTAATAATCGTTTCTTTGCTCACCAACTTGGAGGTCAGTGGGGCTCACGTAGATGGTTCTCACTCAGGGTCCTTCATGCGGATGCAGTCTGGTGGTGGATGGGCCTGGGTCTTCTCGAAGGTCCCTCCAACAGCAGTCAGGTACCTGAGCAGAGAAGACCAGGTCCTCCAGCGGGGGCTGGAACAGGTTGGCTCCTTGGCTCCCCACCACCTTCTCTCATCTCTCCCCATGAGATTTGAGGGGTAGCCGGACTTTTTCCAGAGTGGCTGGAAGCTCCCAGAGTGACTGTTCTAGAAAGTAGGGGGAACAGCAGACAGAGGGAGAGGGAGAAGCAGGCTTCCCAACGAGCATCGGGAGCCTGATGTTAGACTCGATCCCAGGACCCCTGGATCATGATCCAGTCTGACAGCAGACGCCTAACTGATTGAGCCACCCAGGTGTCCCACAAAAGTGATTTAAAAAGTCTGGTTGGGGAGAACAGGGCCAAGAGATGAGGAAACAATCAATTAGACTTGTATTTTAATGATCCTTAATTTCTTTGGGGGTGAGCCAAGATCTCTAGGCTTGTGGGATGGGATAGGCTGGGGGAACGAGGGAAATCCCTTTGAACCACTAACCCCCGTCTGAGCCCCGGGAATTGGATCTGGAGCCTCTGCCGTTGCCTGGGTGGGAAACACATTTTGGTTTCAACCAAGGGCTTTCGCCGAAACAGCCCAAGTGAATGATTTAAGAGCACGGAGAACAGAGCCAGTGAAAGCTCCACATTCATTTTTCTTGCAAGAGGAGGCTGGCGGCTCCTTCCAAGGAACGTAAGTTAGAGTCCAGCTTCAAACTCTGTGGCGGGCGTCTTGCGGACTCTGACTCACCTCCGGATGCAGGAATGCGGCACAGATGGTGGCTGACGCTTGGTGGGCTCCCCACCAATAGTTAATAATCAAGAACCTGGCATAGAAGCTTCAAGTATGTGGTCATCCAGCCCCAGCCCTACCATTCCCCGGGTGTAGGATTTGTTCTCTGTACCGGTCCTTCAGAGAGTTTCTGAGGACTCCGAGTTGGGGACGGCTAAGAAACACATTTCTCATCAGGCTCTCGGCTGGAGGCCGGCTTAGGTGTCATCATGCCCCACACTGAGCACCTGCTGTCCGCAGGGCAGGGTTCTACAGGCTGTCGAACTCTAGAGAGCATTCCTCCATTTTAGGCTCTGGAAAATTACAGCGAGTCCGGGTCACCCCTGCAGTCCCTGGCAGGTGCCCCTTTGCGTTTGGCAAGTCTGCGTTGGGAGGCAGGAGGGAGCATGTCTGGGAAGGGGAAGCTCCCCCCATGTGGTCCTTTCTACTTTCCATGTTGGTTACGTGGGTCTCTGCCTCTTTGCTTCGAATTTATGATAGAAAGCCCTGTCTTTCGTTTTCCCACGTGGGCCACCAAGTCACCTGTGAGTCATGGGAGCATCGAGGCGTGGGAAGGCTCCCCTGTCCAGGTTCCCCAGAGTGGGGGAGGGGCCTAGTTTAGCACCTCCTGGGGGCCATGTGGGGTCTTTGAGGTCCCTTGTGTCTTGTTTTGTTTTGTTTTTAAGATTTATTTATTTATTTATTTGACAGAGACAGAGAGAGAGAGAGAGAGAGAAAGATCACAAGCAGGCAGAGAGGTAGGCAGAGAGAGAGAGGAGGAAGCAGGCTCCCTGCTGAGCAGAGAGCCCGATGTGGGGCTCGATCCCAGGACCCTGAGATCATGACCAGAGCTGAAGGCAGAGTCTTATCCCACTGAGCCACCCAGGCACCCCAAGATCCTTTGTTCTTATTTCAGGAATTCAGGGGAATTCTTTCTCCTTGGTAGTGTTCCTGTGATTGTGCGAATAGGGGAGTTTTTACTCCGAGGAGGCTACTGGGTGCCTGGTGTGGAGGGGGAGGGTGCGGGTGCCCTAGTCTGTGAAGCTGCAGGAGACTGTACCTCTGAACCCAGTGTTCAGTTCTGCATTGATCATCTGCAGCGAGAGACCCACTGAGCTATGTCTGTATCTTCTTTAGAGTCTTACTTCTTTCTAAAAAGGGTTAGAGGTGACCGCCCCAGGTGGTTTAAAAATGCACCTGTTTAATGGATCCAGGAGAATGGAATACACCCGGTGGGTCATGGCACTGTTTATTTTTTTTTTTTTCTTTTAAGCAAATTTTTATTTTTTATTTTTATTATTTATTTATTTATTTAAAAGATTTTATTTATTTATTTGACAGAGAGAGATCACAAGTAGGCAGAGAGACAGAGAGGAGGAAGCAGGCTCCCCGCTGAGCAGAGAGCCCGATGTGGGACTCGATCCCAGGACCCCGAGATCATGACCCGAGCTGAAGGCAGCGGCTTTAACCCACTGAGCCACCCAGGCGCCCTAAGCAAATTTTTAAAAAAAGATTTTTATTTATTTATTTGACAGACAGAGATCACAAGCAGGCAGAGAGGCAGGCAGAGGGAGAGCGGAGGAAGCAGGCTTCCCGCGGAGCAGAGAGCCCGACGTGAGGCTCGATCCCAGGACCCTGGGATCATGACCTGAGCTGAAGGCAGAGGCTTTAACCCACTGAGCCACCCAGGCGCCCCGATTTTTTTTTTCTTTTAAAAAGCTAAACCAATGTATAAGAAGCCTTCGTTCCTCTCGGCCCTCTGGAGCTTGCTTAGTGACTCCCTTTGCCTGCAGTTCCAGACCTCTCCCGTCAGTCTGCCATCCTCTGGGAAGACAAAGGGAGGATTTCCTCTTTAAGGTGACACCTGTCCACCTCTCCGGTATTTCTACCACCAAATTCAGACCCAGAGACAAGGGGGCCGTTCCCTCCCTGTCTGGAACCATTCTCCTCCGCGAGCCAGGGCTTGGCTTCCTTCTCTGGAAACAAAACCCCTGCTGGGCGTCTGGAATTACCAAGGTGATTGAGTGATAGGGACTTCTGAAAGCAGTAACCCTGAGTGTAAAACTCAGTCCGGAGCAGGTCAGAAACCTGACCCAGCGCGTACCTCTCGGGGTGTACCTGCTGGCTGCCCAGCGCGTGCTTTCTGCTTAGGCTCCCATGGGTACAGGAGCCTGGGGGTGGCGGGGTGTGTGCACAGAGCCTCCATGTGACAGGCACACGAGCAGAGAGATTTAGATCAGACGGCTTCAGATGACTAAACCTTAAACTCCAGCGGGAGCGACATCATCAGATGGTATAAAATCTCCTCTTGAGGCATTTATAATCTCTTTGAGGTTTTTCATGTTGGGGCGGCCAGAGGTTCGCTGTGAGTGACAGCCAAAGGGTGAAGCCAAGGTCCTGGGGTCTGAAGTCCGCCCCCTCAACCCCCGCCATGCACCCGCACCTCCCCGACTCCTACTCTGGCATACCACGTGGGGCCGCTCCTGTCTCCCACATGCAGCCCACGGAAGGGGTAGGAAGCACTGGCTTCAGTCCCCGGCCATCAGCACTTGTTTCTGAGTCACGAGCGGCCCCTGGTCCGTGGGAGGTGGAGAACGCCAGCCGTGCGTGCAGGCCGCGGAGAGGAGGGAGGTTTCTGCTTTCTGGGTGATGTGTGAGAGCACACGTGCTCTGGGACTTGTGCGTTGCTCATTCTAAGGACCTCGGGGGCGGCATGGAAATGTGTCTTCTCTTGGTTTCTTTTTGATTGGCTTTAAAAGCCGTAGTCACCGAAAGGCCAGGAAGCAGGGTTTGGCCATGCGCCAGTGAACAGGACGCTCCTTGGGGCCCTGGGTCACTTGCCTGTCGCTCCTGGAAGCGTGTGTTACTACTGTGCTCTGACTGTTCCTTTGCAAGACCATCTGCCAGGACACCTTGGTTTTGCCGGTTCCAGCAGATCTCTTGTATTGGCCGGATGCTTGCCCTCACAAAATACCTCCAGTGGCCTGTCGCTCCTGGAAGCGTGTGTTACTACTGTGCTCTGACTGTTCCTTTGCAAGACCATCTGCCAGGACACCTTGGTTTTGCCGGTTCCAGCAGATCTCTTGTATTGGCCGGATGCTTGCCCTCACAAAATACCTCCAGTGGCCTGGCTTCAACAACAGAAATTAATTCCTTAGAGTTCTGGAGTCCAGAAGGCTGAAATCCAGGGGTTGAGACCTCTCCCAGAGCTGCTGGGGGCTTTGTCATTCCTTGGCTTGTAGAAGCATCCCTCTGTCTCTGCCTTCACGTATGTGCGTGTCCCCTCATGTCTCAGTGTCCCCCCTTTATAGGGACACCAGTTCCCCCATTTTAACTTGATCCTCTGCAGATGTCATTGCTAAATAAAGTCACATTCACCAGGACTGGGGGCCAGGACTTCATCTTTTGTGGAGGGCTGGTGATGGGGGGAGACACAATTCAACCCAGAAGATTTGGGTAAAAGGGTTTTTGTATTCACCTTATGTGGGGGGCCCTGGGAGCACAGGTTGTGGGATTTGATGGTCTGGTTGGAAGCTGCCTCTTACTAGCTGTGTATCTTTTAGGCAAGTTACCAGCCTTGTTCCCATATCAATAAAATGGGCAAATTAAAAAAAAAATGTTGGAGGTATCAAAAGAGTTAATGCATATAAAGTTCTTTAAACACTTGGCATATCGTAGCTCTCAGTAAACGTAAGCTGCTCACTGCTCCACCATTTGACTTGTGTTTTAAGATCTGAGGACATAGGGCACCTGGGTGGCTCAGTGGGTTAAGCCTCTGACTTCAGCTCAGGTCTTGATCTCGGGGTCCTGGGATCGAGTCCTGCGTCAGGCTCTGCTTGGTGGGGAGCCTGCTTCCTCTTCTCTCTCTCTCTCCCTGCCTCTCTGCCTGTTTGTGATCTCTGTCTGTCAAATAAATAAATAAAATCTTTAAAAAAAAAAAAAAAGATCTGAGGACATACTATGTTAAGGATCCTTCACAATGATGCACTGAAAGGAGTCAGGGTGTTGTCACCTGGATTTCTACATGGATACATCTTCCAATGATTCCGTAATTGTCCCCTCCAGGGATTCTGCAAGGATCCATTGTGTTTGGAATGGCAAGAAAAATTTACCTTTGAAACTAGATGTATGCATCTAGCAAACATTTATTCAAGCCTCTCGGTGTGCAGGACACTTCCCTAGGTGCTAAGGTGAATTTAAAAACAACTAAGATCATATCTGCAGGTTTTGAAGGAGCTTGCAGCCCGAGTGAGAGACACAGATGTACATTGATTTAATCATAAGTGATAGCAGGCATTGTGCAGAGTGCTGCCCCTGGGTTAACCTGTGTCGTCCTCAGAATAATCAGGCAACATAGACATAGGACCACGATCCCTAAGCCTTAATTGTGAATGCACCAAAACCAAAAGCAAAACAGAACACAAATAAAACCAAAAAGCCCAAACACACAAACCCAAGTGTGAAAATTGAATTTTTTTCCTTGGGTCTCGTGTAAACTCATTTGATCACAGAAGCTAAGCTGGGCTGATGGGAGACAATTTGTGGTTTGGTTTTTCTCCCCCACACCATGTGAATGCTCAACACATTTCTCAGCAGAGAAAAATGCTGGGGGTGATTTGTAGCATCTAGTAAATGCGCTGTATTATCTTTCTGAAACCTGGGAGTCCTGACTTGCATCCAGCCCCAGAGAGTTTGGAAAAGGGGTGGCGGCCTGTGCAATTAGATGTTTTACCGACGAGGAACACTGAGGTCCAGAGGAGCTGAGCAGTTTCAAAGCTTTTAAGTGGGGGCGCCTGGGTGGCTCAGTGGGTTAAAGCCTCTGCCTTCAGCTCAGGTCATGATCTCAGGGTCCTGGGATCAAGCCCCGCATCGGGCTCTGCTCAGCAGGGAGCCTGCTTCCTCCTCTCTCTCTGCCTGCCTCTCTGCCTACTTGTGATTTCTGTCTGTCAAATAAATAAATAAAATCTTAAAAAAAAAAAAAAGTTCGAAGGGATTTGCATTGGTTTTCAGAATCAGCTTTCTTGGTCCAGGGCCCCCAGCTGAGTCACTGTATGATTCTGAGCTGGAGGGTCAGCGCGGGAAAAGTGCTGAGTGCAGGTAGACCTCTTACCTGTCCTCTTCCCTCTTGGTCCCCGCCATCCTCAGCCCTTGTCTGTCTCTCTCCTTTTTTTTTTTTTTTTTTAAAGATTTTATTTATTCGACAGAGAGATCACAAGTAGGCAGAGAGGCAGGCAGAGAGGGAGGGAAGCGGGCTACCCACTGAGCAGAGAGCCCGATGTGGGGCTTGATCCCAGGACCCTGAGATCATGACCTGAGCCCAACAGAGGCCCAACCCACTGAGCCACCCTGGCGCCCCAGCCCTTGTCTCTTTAGAGTCCTTTAATCGGGAACATTCCCACAGGCTTTCTTTGTCCTAAAGGGCGGACCAGCTAACTCTGCAAGCTTGAGGCAGCCAGTGCCACTGGTATGTTTTGGGTCCATTTTGCTCAGAGGTCCTAGAAACTAGCCCCAGGAATAGACAGAAAGGGGGCTGGGATTGGTGGGTGAGGGATGATTTGGGTCCAGGTATTTCCCAGAGCTGCAGACAGAGCTGGGGCTCAGCCTCAGGAGGGGTTAGGAGCAGGGGTGCGGGAAATCTGGGCTTCTTTGTTGGACCACTGACCTTGACCTTTTGTTTCCCAGTCCCCATGTTTGAAAACAGCCACAACTGCCCAAACCTGGCTTGGTAACTCCTCAACTGAGGAGAGTAGCTAGACTCATCTAGAATCTCTTCAACTTAATCCACATGCTGTGTCTGCCTCCCTTCTGCATGTGGGAATGAAGAATTGGGGTGGACTGGAGGTCTGGTTCCAGAAAACACAGCATGCAGGAGCCCTCCCTCCAGTGGTGGATTGGATCCGCATCCCTGGTCTTGCTGACCTCAGCCTAGTATCTGGTACCTCTTTGGAGTGAACATTACCTCGACCTTGGTTCTTACTGCTTGGGTCTGTTGCCTTTTGTTCCCTTTGCAGACTGCCATTCCTGCTGTCCTGGGGTGATGGTGCAACCCATTCACTTGGGGCCGTGGCAAGCTGCTTGGCCTTTGGCTGCCCCTGCCCCCCAAGCTCCTGGCTTCACATTGGTGGGCCCCTGGGGTCACAGTCCCAGTACCGTTTTAACAGCTACTTGGAGGGCTTTCCTGGTGACCCGGTATTTATAAAGTTGAACCGGACTTGACCCTGCGTACTCCATGACCTCTCCATGACCGAGCTGCTGGCCGCTCTTCCCTGACCTCCTCCTGGTCCCGTCTCGCAGCCAGCCTGCTCCCTAGGCTCACAACTCCATGTTTCTCGTCTCTTCCCTCCTCTCAGGTCCAGAGGTCATGGCTGAGGGCCATGGATTAGGGCCAGGTTGGTGTCAGGACCAGGAGAGTCTGGCAGAAGAAAAGGGGCTTTCAAGTCCAGATTTATTCCCGAGAAATCACTTAAGCTCCCTCTGGGTCTCTTTCCTCCTCCGTATCCTGAGGGAACGGACCAGATGTTCTTTCAGGGGTCTTTTGGTTCTGAGAAATTTCTGTGATGTCCGTTAGGGTCTCTAGCAGGAGTTGTCAAGGGTGTATAAAGAGTGAGCGTTCACAGCTGATGAAAAGGATGGCCTCTCTATCAAACCAGCCGGCCGCAAGTGGGAGCCTCTCTTAACACCAAGGCGTGGCAGGTCACCTTACCGAGCAGCATCCCAGGCAAGGCAGCTACGGTCTGGGATTCACATACCTTGGCCCGAGTCCTGGTTTATTTGTTGCGCAGACCCAAGACTGTTAGCCTGAGAAAGGCTGGCTCACGAGGTTGACCCTTGGCTGACGTCTGGGAGCTTGACTGGAAATAGTTCCCTACGCTGATATAAAACTTTCCCTAAGTGATAAGCGTGGTTCCCTGTGCCGGAACTGTTAGTCCAAACAGTATGGTTGATAGCAAACACTTGCTTTCCTTCTGGAAGCCTGGAATTTGGTATATGTGCTGCCGAAGCGAGCACTGGAAGCCTGGAATTTGGGTAGAACTTCCAGGCAAAAGGTGGCTGACCAGCCCTCCGGTATGGACCCTAAGCATAAAGTCTCTCCTGGGCTTCCCTGGGGAACGGCATTTCACAGCTGCGGTCACTGGTGGCCGCTGGAGGAATTCAGCATATCCCTGTGCGACTCCACCAGGAAAGGAGTCTTGACAACTTGTGCCTGGTTCCCCTAGACTTAGCCCTGGGAGCCTTTTCCCTTTGCTCTTCTGGCTTCCTGTTCTTTGGCTATGATCGATTGTAGCCATGGGTATGGCTGACTGTACTCCGAGTCCGGGGAGTCCTCCGCCCATGCCTAGGCGTGGGCTTGGGGACTCTGGGCACTCATGGACTTTGAAGTGCCCCAGAGCAAG
The DNA here is from genome assembly GCF_020171115.1 of Neogale vison. Lineage (NCBI taxonomy): Eukaryota > Metazoa > Chordata > Mammalia > Carnivora > Mustelidae > Neogale > Neogale vison. The sequence goes on along the minus strand of NC_058091.1, from coordinate 136,339,369 downwards.
TAAAGATAAACCCCAGAACCCTGTGCGGTCTCCCGCTGTTGATTCACAGCAGAGATGTTCAGGATTCTGCTGCCTGTTCAAAGAGAAGCTTCGGTTTACTGAGGATGGCGTCCCGAGCGCTAAGGTTCTCATCAGCCCCATGTAGAATCCAGATGTGGTACCCTCTGCAGAGAGACCAGATCCCTTGTGTAAAAAATCAGCAAGGAACTCTGGGCTCAGCCTGATGTTCCAGAAAATGGAGGGAATTTTCTGAAATGGTTTGGCCGGTGTGGCTTCTCGTCTGGGCAAGTCCGGAGACTGGCTTCAGGATTCTTCATCAGAGGAGGTTATAGATTCCCCAGAGTCAAGTAGGAAAGCCAGGTCGTCTTATGCAAGTTAAGGGGCGAAAAATGACTGATGGAAGAAAGTCATTTGGGAAGAAAATCAAGGAAGGTCCTAACCTTAACATTTTTAGTCTGTTTCCATGAACTTTCATCAGAAACCACGTACGTTTTCCTGGATGCTTTAGGAAAGCCTTGTGTTTGGAAACAAGTTCTGTCCTGGGGAGGTAGAGTCCTGCACCCTTAGTAGCAAGAACGGTGTGTCTGTAAGTAGTGAAGAGTTTGAGCTCTTGCGTTTGGCTGTCAGATCTTTGATGGACCACGAGAACCCAAATCCTAGGATTTGAAGCTGTGTGCAGCTATCTTTTCTGCTCACAACCAGCCTGCGTCACTTGAGTGCCTGCTCTCCAAGAGCAGAAGATCACTCTTCGTGCTCCCGCGTTGAAAATTAGCCCCTGCTTTAGAGAGGCTTGGGCTCTGTGTCTGGAGCGAGAACTTTGAGAAGAGAGCGTCTTAGGAAGGGCTGCTGGAGCTCCACCAACTTGCCAGGAGCGTGGTGACCCTTGGAGGCCCTTCTGAGCGTCTGCACATTTCATGGCGATTTCGTGGCCTGAGACACGGACTCTAGGTGAACACGGCTGAAGCACGGTTTTCTGTATCCTTGGGCGCGTGGAGACAAGGCATCGAGCCGCTGCCGGTGACGTGCGTGGAGCGTCCAGCTCCCAGGGCTGTGACCCACACCTTTCCGCTGTTTGAGTTCGTGAGTCTGGGGTCCACCTTCCAGCTTAAATCTTTGCTCTTTTGTGATGATGGTCAAACAGTGATCTGTTTAACATCTAGGAGGGCACCTAGGCTCCCCCCGAAAATCTCTTAAATATTCCCTTTCAGATTAGGAAATTTTTGCCGATAAACTTTGACACCTGTAATGGATGGGTCTAGAATTCAGGAGGTCACTTCAGCTGTAGGTCCTGGTGGGCCCTGTAGGGTCTGGTGAGGCCAAGGGACACATGGCTGCGGGCTGGTGGAAAGGGGGTGGGGACCCACAGGCGTGCTTCCAGCTTCATAAAAGCTGTCTTCACTGTCAGTAGGATGGACTTGTGGGACCGTGGTGACCTCCTTTCTTAGGATGCCTATTTCCTTGCAGCCCCCGCCCCCATGCTGTAGCTGGCTGCCATCTGCCTATGTGTGTTTGGAAGAGGAGATGCGGCCCGTACGTGTGATTCACCGCCCATCTCGGGGACGTGTCTGCTGACACTGCTTGAGAATGTCACTCTGGGATTAGCAGGTGGCTGCAGCAGACCTGGCAGGCCCCCAACCTCTCTGGGCTCAACCTTCCCCTCCTGGGGCTGCACACACAGGCTCTTCCCTGGCTGAGTGGCTTTTCCGGAAGGACAGACCTCCCTTCGGCTGGAACCTCCAGCTGAGAGGTCAGGGCCATCCTGTGATCAAACTAATCACCTTGCTCTTGGCCCCCTGTGGTTCTAACAAATACGGGTCTCTATTTTGATGCTTTGGCGTCATTCTCTGGGGTCAGCCCAGGGGCGCTGGTTCTTAGGATTGGATTTTGGAAGTCACAGGTGAATAGCCTCGTGCTGGGGAGTTTCAAGGCGATTTCAAATAAATTGCATTTAATGGTGTGACTGTTTGAAAGCCTGTCCGCTCTTCTGTTACAGTCCCCGGAGCTGCGACTTTGTTAACCTTTAGTTTCTAGCCTTGTTAGGATGGTGGGGCTCTTTTTGTTAGCAACGAGGGCAAGGTGGAAGGTCCAAACTCCCTCTCCCTTTGCTAGTCCTTTCTGGTCCCTGTCAGCATCACCGTCCCCCTTTTGCGCTTGAACAGACGGACACTCGCCCACCTTCCGTCTACTACCGTGCACATTTCTTCTCATCAAGGCTGCCGTGCCTGGCTGGTTCCTTGACACGATGCTCTGTTAAGAGATCAGACCCGCACTATGGTGTCCAGCCACAGAGGCTTAGGACAGTGAGGGGTTGGAAGTACATACCAGCAGGACAAGCTACTGGCTTCTTAAAAATGAAACTTGCATTTGAGTACGCCTGTGCATGCTCTAAGCTACGTCATTAGGATGTCCCCTTACGGAGTGTGTCTCTAGATGCTGCAGGAGTAAGGGAGAATCTAGTACCTTGGAATGCAAGCTTGTCAGCAGGAACGGTGATGGGAGACTCCGCTGACTTTCACTCCCTCTGGTTGGTGGCAGTTATCTTCTCTCCGTGTCAGAACTGTGGCTTGGAGAGGGAAGAAGCCAGGCATGGCCAAAGGGCAAGATCTGTTTGCCTCTGGCCCTGGAAAATGTTAAACAGAGAGTTTGTTTTCCTAAAGGGAATTATCTGACCATCTCCATACAGGAAAAGGTGGGGTTGGATCTTGGTTTCCTTAGATTAAGGGCTGAGAACAAGTGCAAACATTATTACTGTCATTAAATAGATTATGGCCGTGGCAGCGTCTAGATTTCGTTGAGATGCAGGTTAGGCCCTGAGTACTCACATACAAATATGAGACATGGTGCTTAGCGAGCATCAGGAAACCTGGCCCTTGGCGGGAGACAGGAGTAGGAAGCAGGTGCGGGCTTCGGGCTTCAAAGCCTGCCAGCCCTCACCTTTACCTGAATGCTAAGGACTTCCCTCCTCCCTCTTCTTCCACATCCCCTTCTGCCAGAGGCTGAACTCTGTTTCTTTGCCAAAACGCTCTACAGTGGGCCTGGGCTGGTCTGTTACCCCATTCCTGACCACAAACGTGCAGTTAAGGGAGTGTTGGTGTTTCTGTTATGAATCAAGTTACACTGAGGGGGCCTCGCTTGCAAATTAGAGGAGCTTGATTTTAACGGTGAAGCTGAGAAGATTAAGAAATTCTCTGCCCAGAGCATGAAATTGAAGAGAAGCCTCCGTTCAACTATTTTCTCCTTTCAGAAAGAAACTTGGACCCCGAGTGGTTTTAGGACGCTTGCCCGAGGTCACAGCTAGTTAGAAACAGAAATGGTGGATGAGATAAGTCTGGTGGTTTCCATGACACCGTGGACTTGTCCGCTTCTCCATGAACAAGGCCAAGGCATTTGAACACGGATGGGGAGTGTCAGCTCTGGGGTACAGAGGCACCCCTTTCCAGCCCCTGCCCAATGAGCCTACATCGAACACATTTGCCCTCCATCTTACTCTTTGGTGTCAAGGGTGAGTCTCAGCACAGCTCTGCCCTTGCTAGTAGGGAGGGCCGGGGGAGGCGAACTTAATGTTAAATGCTTATGATATCAAGAAATTATATTAGCCTGGGCAGATGTGGGTGGTGGGATTTCTTTGCAGTTCTCTGATTACTCTTAGATTAGCGGACGGAATAATTGTGCAACAGGCCAAATCCTATTCTTTTTATCCCCGTGGGTCTGAATACCCAGATATTGTAGTGGCTCCGTCTCCCCCCTCAGGGAGGAACAGTAGGGAAGAGGAGAGGGTGGAGGAGGGATGGAGAGCAGGACAGGTGTGCCCCAGGGACATTGTGGCAAAGCCGAAGTCTGGAAAGATAGCGACAAAAGCACGTCTTTTCGAGTATTAAAGGGCTCTGCACTTCTCAAAATGGGCTGCGGATGTTTGGATCACGCCCCGAGTACTGTTTACGTTGAAAGCTGTTCTGATTTAATAGGAAACATATCTGGTTTTGATTTCTGAAAACGTTTGTTAGCAAAATTGCTGCCAGGAGACCAAGCCAGTCCTGGAATGGGAGGACGGCCGAGCTCTTGCTTTTCTAGAAATGAGAGGTGCTGCCCAGGGGCAGGGCCCGAGAGCAGTCGTCTGAAAACGGATTGATGATAGTCCGCCTGGGCACGGTTCGCAGAGAACTCACATTAACCCTCAGGTCGAAAGACCTGGAACCTCAGGGGGACCCGGGCAGCCTGGGGACTGAAGAACTATTCTAGCTAGGCGTTCCTATAACAATTACTAGTGATTGGCAGCTCCTAATGTTCCCAATTCCAGCACAGAGGGCCGTCGAGATGAGCAGTTTCTGTCACAGGCTCTGGAATCAGTCAGACCTGGGTCCAAATCCTACCTTCCCATTGACTTGCCTTAGTGCCGTGATATCCTGCCTTGACTGAACATTAGAATCATCCAGGCTCTGGACGCCCAGGCTACACCCTAGAGCCAGAATGGTGAGAATCTCTGGGGGAGGAGGGCAGGTCCTGGTATTTTGTTAAAAACTTTTTTTTTGGGGGGCGCCTGGGTGGCTCAGTGGGTTAAGCCGCTGCCTTCGGCTCAGGTCATGATCTCAGGGTCCTGGGATCGAGTCCCGCATCGGGCTCTCTGCTCAGCAGGGAGCCTGCTTCCTCCTCCTCTCTCTCTGCCTGCCTCTCTGCCTACTTGTGATCTCTCTCTGTCAAATAAATAAATAAAATCTTTAAAAAACAAAAACTTTTTTTTAAAAGATTTTATTTATTTATTTGCCAGAGAGCACAAACAGAGGAAATGACAGGTAGAGGGAGAGAAAGAAGCAGGCTCCCGTTGAGCCGAGAGCCCGATGTGGGACTTGATCCCAGGACCCTGGGACCATGACCTGAGCTGAAGGCAGAGGCTTAACCCTCTGAGCCACCCAGGCGCCCCTTTTGTAAAGGATCCTTCCTCTCCCTCTGTAGCGTGGATAACCATGTTGAGAACAATGGCTCAAGACAGACCGTGGAGATGTTTATTAGTTCAGCACCTGGGTTCCCTTTTCTGACACGTGGGGATGATACTCTCTAATGTAGATGGTCCCGTGAATATAAAAAGAGATGATACATGCCAGGTGCTTGGTCCAGGGCCTGGCGCATAGCAAGGGCTCGATAAAGAACACCCTCCCTCACGAGTTTAGCTTCTGTGCATGCAGAGAAAATGCCTGAAATGCAGAACTGTGATGTTGTTCACGTCCGTGAAAGAAGGCTCTGGGTAATAGCTTATGCCATTGAGACAGACAGACAGAGAGCCTCCAACCCAGCAGCTGTCAAGGAGGGCTGGGCCTCAGAGCCCCCTCTGGGTCGGGCCTGTTCGGGGCTGGGTGCCGCCATCGTCTGACTTTTTCAGATCTGTGGGCGCACCCAGATCCCCCTCACATCCCAGCGACCCACCGTCTTTTATTTCCAACTGTTTCTTCTCTGACCCACCCTCCCTCTCGCCCCGACATTACAGGAGCTGCTCACAACTCCATCCTGTTTCAATGTGTGACCAGAAACCCAAACTCGAGTCAGGTTTGGGCAGTAGATCTCAAATCACATTGGCCTCCTCGTTTGTGATTTTTATGCTCGTTCCCTGATCTAAAATCATATCCACTTGCGGCGTATTAATGGGTGTCCGTGTCGCCACCTTAAATATCTGATAAAAAACGAATACCTTGTGTCTGGGCTAACGATTCTGCTCTCAGGACATGGCAGCCGGGACTCCCAACTTAGCACCCACTCAGACACTGATTTGCTGGTTCGGGGGTGTCTAACGGACACCTGCTTAGGGCCGGATGTCCACCGCTGTGCTGGGCTGCGTGTGGCTGAGGGCTCCTTCCTGGAGTGAAATAGAAGTCAGAGCACAGCACCGAGGCCAGGGACAGCCCGGAGTGCATGAACTTCAGACCTCAGGTCAGTACCTGGCCCCTGAGCCTCAGTTTCTTCATTTGTCAAATGGGAGCAGTGGTGTCCATGTGGCCGGGCGGCGGGTGGTAAAGATGGGAAATAACATAAATCATATATATGTTCCGTAACGTAGATTAATAGACGAATGCTATATATAATCTCTGTAAAATGTTATTAAAAATGTTAGAGAATTAATATTAATGTATTACTAGTTGAGACAAGTCATTTGCATTTCCTTAAGATTTATTTGTCTGAGAGAGAGAGTGTGTGTGTGTGTGTGTGCACGAGGAAGTGTGTGCTAGTTGGGGGAGGCCCAGAAGGAAGAGAGCCCCAAGCAGACTCCCCACTGAGTGCAGAGCTGGACCCGGGGCTTGATCTCACGACCCTGAGATCATGACCTGAGCCGAAACCAAGAGTCAGCTGCTGAACTGACTGAGCCACTCAGCACCCCAAGTCCTTTGTGTCTTAAAAATAAAACCTTTTCCATTTGTTTTTGGGAAGGTATGATTTTATATTCATAGACAGCACTGTGTTTTCTCAGTCTTGGGAAGGGGTCTTAAGTTAGAAGGTATATTAAGAGTCTGGATGATTGCAAGTAGTTTTGTTTTCTTTTGAGATTTTATTTATTTATTTGAAGGAGAGAGATCGTAAGTAGGCAGAGAGAGGCAGGCAGAGAGAGGAGGAAGCAGGCTCCCAGCTGAGCGGAGAGCCCGATGCGGGACTCGATCCCAGGACCCTGAGACCATGACCTGAGCCCAAGGCAGAAGCGTAACCCACTGAGCCACCCAGGCGCCCCACGAGTAGGTTTCTTTATAAAGAAGGTAATTTGCATCCTTGGTTCCTCAGCATTTTCATTGCTCTTGCCTTCTACATCGAAATAGCTTTCTTTTCTGCCCCTTCTTCCATAAATGTGCTGTGCAGTTGCTTTAGTCTAGGTTTTAATAGGCTGGGCACGTGTGGGCATGGGTCGGGGCGAGGGGCTTGTTGGTGTAGACTGGCAAAATCACACTTTGGAACAGAGGTCGAGGCTGAGTTCATCACGGGGCCTTTGAGGCTCCCAGAGTTCTCTGTGCACAACACGACTCCCCTGTTATCCTGTCACTTCGTCACTTGGCACTGGTCTTCTCTGTGAAGCTGAATCAGTGAAACGACCCATGGGAAAGGACGGCCAGAATGCCCAGCACGTGGTTTGTGTGGTTTGAGTTCTCTCTGCACACGTATACTTCTTCCTTCTCCCCTCCCTCCCATGCTCTCCCCCAGCATCTTATGCCTCTGTCACCCCGGAGCCCAGCCCGGCACCGATGTCATAGGTGTTTGCTGAATGAAGGAGGAGGAGAGCATCTTTCCCCTCCCAGGCTCGAGTGTACCAGTGATGGGACCCTGTCCAGACAGAAGCGGGGACTGCTAGAGGTCATGGTCAGCGTTTTGGCCCGCGATGTATTCACTTCTGTACATCCCTCTGATACGTGATAGCTGGAGAGCTTGTCGTGTTTGGTGAGCCGATCGAGAGAGATTTGGGCTCAAAGGGCGTCTGCACTTTAAAAACCATGACAGCAGCTCTGCTCGAGACAGTGGCCACCAGCCACGTGGGAAGATTTACATTTACGTTAATTAAAGAAAATGACGATTCAGTTCTTTGCAGGTGCTCAGTGGGCGCATGTGGCCACCGGCTCCCGTGTGGACAGTGCAGAGAGCACAACGTCATCGCCGCAGAAGGTTCTATTGGACGACACTGCATTTGAGGGCGGGTGGGAAAAGAGTTACAAGTGGCCTGTAGAGGGGCGCCTGGGTGGCTCATTTAGCTGAACATCCGACTCTTGATTTCAGCTCAGGTCATGATCTCAGGGTCCTGGGATTGAACCCTGTGATGGGCTCTATGCTCCACAGGGAGCCTGCTTGAGATTCTCCCTCCGCCTCTCCCTGTGCCTTTGCTCCCACTCTCTCTGAATGAATGGATGGATGGGTGGATGGATGGATGAATGAATGAATGAATGAATGAATACGACTTGTAGAGGTGAGAGAGGCCCTTTCCATCTTCCCGCATTTGCCATGGTTAGAGGAAGGACATTTTCAAAGATAAATCTTCGGTGAGGCTTGGCATATCACTGTTGGAACTCAGAAGTGGAGCAAGGACAAGGGAAAAAGCAGCAGAAATCCAATCTCCTTGCATCTTCTTAGGGTTTTCCCTCCAGCCATAGAGGCTGGAACTCTTCTTGCTTTTTATCACTGCCCTCGTTAACACCCAGTGCCTTTGGGTTGGGCTTTCCTTTCCTCTCCTACCTCACTCAGGAGAGCACCTTTTTTTCTTTGAAACTGATTTTAGGAGGAAAGCAAAAGGCCATCCTGGACATGGGCAGACCTGTTCCTTGGTAGCCAGGCATCCAGGGCCACTGAGGTGGGTGCTTGTTGGACCCGCCCACAGTCCAGCCTCGTGTCTGGCCCCAGACGACGGTTCTGTTGGGATTTTGCACGAACACGGTGCCTTTGACCAAACGTAACCTTAAGTGACCCCACTTTGTATTTCTCAGGCTCGCCAAGCCTTTTACGGGAGTGAACAGAGAGCCCATCAATCGTTTCCAGATGTATAGATGGAGAAAAGAAAGCCACACAGTGACCGTGGGCCATGGAGTGCAGCAAGAGCGAAGTTAGAATCACGCCTACCCTTCACCCCTGCAGTTCTACCTCTGGGGATTCATTTAGCTGTTTTAGCACGAACGCTTATTGCAGCATTAGTTATAATATTGAGTAACTGGAAGCATCCTAAGTGTATACGTGGAGGGAAATGGATCGTGTGTATTGTACTCTAGGAACACAGTGTAGTTTGCAACCTATAGTGCCATGATTTAGGTAAGTATCTGTGGATATGGAAAGATCTCCAGGATATTAGGCGAAAAATTAAGGGTGTGAAATAGACCTTACAGCATGATCCCATTTAGATTAATTATTTTTATTTTTTAAAAAAAGATTTTATTTATTTATTTATTTATTTGAGAGAGAGAGAGAATGAAAGGGGGAGGGTCAGAGGGATAAGCAGACTCCCTGCTGAGCAGGGAGCAGAGGATAGAGGGCACTCCTTCCGTAATCCTCATTTTATAACTCCAGAACGCCTTCTTCTAGAGTTCTCTGTTCCTGTGTTTGAGTTTAGTTGCTCGATTTTTCTTTATTAGCACCCCTTTTCCAGGTAGGTAAATAGACATCACCATTGTGCCTGAGAATTTAGGCCCCCAACCTCTTAGAAGAAGTAGCGGGGGTGTAGGGGGGGTCGCGAGTGCAGGACAGCCTCTGCTTGGATGTGCCCCAGGGAGAAAGCTCTAGAAAGGAGCAGCTCTGAGGTAGCTCTGGCGGTGCAGAGCTGGGGACGTGCCTCTTAGGATGTGTGAGTTTGCATGGTGACCTTCGTGGACACAGGTGGCCTGCTGAAGTGCATCAGATGCTGGCTGAGCACTTGGCAGATTCTGGAAGCTTCTGGGTCTCCAACCACATTTGTCTTGCTGCTTCATTCCAATGCTTCTGCCATACATTGGCCTTCAGCCTGCTCTTCTGAGAACCCACTGTGCTTCCCTCCATCCTGTCTTCAGGGAATGCCTTCCTCACTCCATCTGCCTAGCTGATTCCTCCTGGGCTTTTAAGATGTGGCTCAGACATCGCTTCAGGGGGGTGGGGGATGTTACCTCCTTCCGTGTCTCCCTCAAGCCTGAGCCCAGGGTCGGGCACTGGACTTCTGTGTTTCTGTGATACCCTGCGCCATGTCCATGACTTCAGGCTCTGCTGGGACCTGGTCCCTCCCAGGTGTCTCCTCGCTTTCTCTTGGTATTTAAGAACTTGGAGAGGCTGTTCCAGAAGGTTCTGAAAATGTTTTTCTGAACAAATGGCCTACAGATTACATCTTTAGGCTCTGGAACAGGCGATGCTGTGCAGACGAAAGAACCCATAGAGCCCTGATGGAGGGGCGTGCCGACCCTTGTGGCAGCAGCGTGGGAGGAAAAGCCACGGGCAGCATGGGTATGGGCAGTGGAAACTCACCGAAGAGAGAAAATGTGACATGAGGTGGGTGGAGGGGGAGAGAAAGAGTGGATAGCCTGTGGAAAACCCCTGTGGGCTTCCCCTACCCCCGCCACTGGAAGCCCCCCTGTGGGTCAAGCCAGTGGTCTTCAGCTGGAGGAGACTCCGCCCCCCCAGGAACATTTGGCCTTGTGTGGAGATAGATGTGGTTGTCCTAACTGGTGACGTGTTACTTGCTTCTAGTGAGTAGAAGCCGGAGATGCTGCTGTGATACCCTGTAGGGCACGGGACAGTCATGCTACCCACAGAGAATGATCCCACACAAAGTGTCCCCCATGCCGCTGCTGTTGAAAAACCCCCTTAGAAGCAGGCCAGGACGTTGTCCCACACTGATGACATAGACCAGGGCTAGGTGAGCAAAGGGTAAACATTTCTAATTCACTTGCTCATAGGACCAGGGACACTCGACAGGAAGTGTTTTATGACCAGAGATGCTGAGAGGAAGTGGGTTGGGGGCAGATGGCTGCTTTGTTCATCGAGGTCTTCTGCCTTCTGTCAGGACCAGGCTGAGAGGCTGCACCACCAGGGCGTGAGATGGAGAGCTACGCAGGAGGTAGAGGTCGCACGGTCCTGTGTGCTGCCCACTCCCGGAACAGCCCCATGGCTGGGGGTGCACACACGGGTCGTTGACGGGTGTGGAACCACAGGAACAGACGACCATGTGGACGGGTGTCCTGATATGGACTGGATGTTGTGTCCCCCCCATTCTTACCTTGATGCCCTGACCACCCCCTCCCCCCCATTGTGATGGTATCTGGCATTGGGGCTTGAGGGAAATGATTCGGTTTAGGTGCAGGCCTGGGGGTGGTGAAGCCGCCATGATGGGATTAGTGCCTTTCTGAGAGGAGCCCCTAGAGAGATGATCTCTCTCCTCCGTGTGAGGATAGGGGAGCAGGTGGCCGTCTGCAAATCAGGAGGAGGCTCCCCCTCAGGAACTCCCTTCGCTGTTCTCAGACCCCAGCCTCCAGCACTGTGAGAAATGTCCGTTGTTTGCGCCCCCTGGACCATGATGTCTCACTGCAGTGGCCTGTGCTGGCCCAGACCAAGATGGAGGGTCCGGGATGGGGATGCTTTCCTGAAGCTTCCCTGTGGCGGAAGTGTCAGAGTTGACCAGAGACAGGAGTCGCACCGTGTCTCCCTCCTCTGTTGACTTCCTAAGAGTCTTCTCGCTTCGGAACATCCCTTAGCCAGGACGAGGTCCGCTCAGTCGCTGGTTGTGTGGCCCTGGCTGCCTCCTGTCCCTTCACTGATCAAGCAGTTGAACCTGTAGCCTCTTGTTTGACATCTGGCCACTCAGGGTGGGTTCGGAAGCCCCCTGGTGTGCAAAGGGACAGGCTGGGGCTGAGTTGCTGACGAGTGAGAAGACCTTTGAGAGAGTAGAGTGAAGATCCTGCTAAGGAAACATGACCTTCGTGTACGTGTTCGCAAAGGTCAAGGGCGGAGAGGGTTACTTTTTCCATGAAACGGGCCGTTGGAAGCACGGGCGGCAGCCGTCAGTCGTTACCCCAAGCTTTGAGTTTCGAGGTAGGCTCCCTCAGGGGTGCTGCGGAAACTGAACGCATAGTTCATAATATGCCCAGCGTAGTACCAGGTGCAGCGAACATTTACAGAGTGAGTAACTGATTAAGAAAAATACATGTATGCATTTGAGTTTTGCCCGCACAGATGGTCTAGTTCAGTGTTTCCCAGACTTCTTGAACATGACCCACAGTGAAGAGAGAGCTTCCGTGTTGCATTGCAGCCCACTGGTTTCTGCTTCTCTGCTGCTGCATGATGGGCTGTCCCAACACTTAGTGGCCTAGAATAATACCAGTCATATTTGGAGCTCTTAAGTCTGTCATCTGGGCAGGCTTGGTGGGAAGAGCTCATCCCTGCTCCTCACGCATCATCTGGACGGCTCTAACGAGTGCAGGAGGCTGAAGTCACCAGAAGGCTCCCTCACTCATCTGTCCGGTAGTTGACCTGGCTCTTTGCTGGGACCTCAGCTGGGACCCCTGGCAGAAACAGCGGAGCGCGGCTCAGTCTTCCCGCAGCAGGGTGGCTGGGTTCTGTAAGAGAGCATCCCGGGGGAGAGCGTGAGTCCTCCGGAAGCCAAGTCACCTTCTAACACTGATCCTTGGAGGTCCCATGGTGTCTTTCTGCATTTTTGCTTTCATTGCCGCACTTGCAAAGACCCACCTAAGTTCAAGGGCAGGGCCATAGACTAACTGTTCATCAGGAAGTGGCAAGGTTCTGGGAGACTATGAGACCAGAAGTCCTGTTATCACATTTGAAAAATACAGTTGGCCAAACAGTATACCCATGGGTCTGTATATATAACGTAGACATGATACATATATATATATCATATAATGTATAAATATATGAACATACAAGACAGGTGATGTAAGATGGTACCCCCTTATTACATGCAATACGCTCTATTTTCTGTTGTATTCTTTAAGAAAGGTGATCTTCGCTAATCCAGCCAGCTGATTTCATGACACACTGTGATGTTGTCTGGTTTGGTGCTTCCAGAAAGTCCCAGGCAAAGAGCTGCTTCTAGGAATCCTAGTGTCTGAGCTGGGCCCAGAGACCTGGGGCACCCCCTGACTACGTTTCTGGTGAAGCTTTTTACATCAGTGGTGCTTGAGTGACCACTCAAATTCTTGGCCAGCCAGACCCTTAACCCTTCCTGCCTGAGGGCACCAAGGAACTCACAATTTCCAAAAGCAGCTTCCTTTGTGTTAAATAGGCCATTGGCAGTTCTTGAAGGAGCAACAAGTTGGCAGAATTTCTTGGTTGATGACAAGGAACCAAGTCCTGAGGGTGGGGCCACGTTGGGGCCACACAGCCCTTTGACAATGCCAACACCTGCCACACAGGGGACACGGTCTTCCCTGTGATCCACTGTATCCCCTCCAGGCAGGGAGCTGAGGCCAGCGAGATGCCCCTAGTTTTTCTCTCTGTCGTGGAACTAGCGGATTCCCATCCGCCTTGATTTCTCCTGGGAGTGCGTCTTTATAGATATCTGGTGAGCTCATGTTGTTAGAGTCCTTGTGTGGCATCGCACGTTCAGGGACTTTGGTGCTAATTAAGATATTCATTCCCACTATCTTGGGTGGTCAAGAAAATAGATGCCCAACATGGTACTTTTTAACAAGGCTGGAGAGAAAGGCAGGAATTAACACCTCATACAGTCCTTAGCAGACCTTATTATTAGAGCAACTGAAAAATCAGAGTCCCCTGCTCCTGATGCGTGGAGCAAGAAGCTTGCAGGAGCAGAGAATTCCCATCGCCCTGGGGAGGGGCGTGGGCTGGGGGACTCCCTCGGAGAAAGTTCTGTGTGCGTTAGTTGGGGAAACGCCTGGAACACCTCATCCTCATGATGTGAATGCTTGCAGCTTTGTTGTTTCTCTTGAGGCCGTCTTTCCTGTGCTGGGTGTACGAGCTGGTGGAAAGAGAAGCTGGCGCAGTCACCCGGGGTGCCCGATACGACGAGGTGACAGGAAAATGAAAACGTCAAGTTTGCGTTTCCATGGCCGGCGGTCGGGCCTTGAGGGGCACCTCCCCTGTCTCTGCTCACACACCCTTCCCCACTTCCTCCCCGGCCCCCAGTTTTCACTCTGCTGGGTGACGGGTTGTCACCCTGGACTGAGCCAGAGCCAGGCTCTCCTTTCGTCAAAAGAGGCGCAGGGACCGGCGCAAGGGCAGTTGAACGTGAGGTGGGAAGCCCAGAAGGGACGCGGCCTCCTCCGGACACCACACGTGGGCTGGCTTTCCTCCTTGTATTTTCTAATGTCAAGAAGAAGAGGGAGATGGCCTTCAAAGACGGTTGATTAAAAAAAAGTACTAGTGGACTTTTCCACCCATGAGATGCTCAGGGCTCCCAGGCCTGCCTGTCCTTGAACATTGACTGGGTCGGTGAAGCTCTGCCCAGCTACGAGCCCTTAGAAAAGGGAGCAGCCAGCAGCTTGCTGTCCGGGACTGGTCATTTTTCTCTTTTGGCAGTTTCTTCCCAGGCTCGGGGGCCTCAGCGTTAAGAGGCTCAGTCTGGTGTCCTGGGTCCTGCTCACCATGGAGAGTTGCCCAGTGGGGGTCCCCCCCCCCCGGCGTCCCGGATATGCACAGACCAAGGAGAACTCCAGCAATAGCAGACGGTGGCATAAACTCTCCTTTATGGCCAGATGCAACAGTGGCATTTAGGAGATGTGGGTGTGTCGGCCTTACACGAACTGGGTGTCCCAAAAGCATCAGAGAAGTTTGCTACCGGCCGTACTTTTAAAAAATCATGCTTTTAAACTCTTCAGTTTGCTCACGTCTGTGATCTCCCCTGAGCCTCTCACTTTGTCCCTTTGGGTTTTTGCACACTTACTGGACTTTGCTGAAAGGTAAACCCTCCTGCACACACATTCTCCCTACAGAGGCTTGGTCTGTGTACCGGACACGTGGCCCTGGGTTCTGGACAGACTCTGCATGATCTTGAAAATATAACTTCAAGATGATTGAGTCAGACTGGAAGAACTCAGTGTGTTGTGAGCCTTTGTGACCTTGAGTTTGTTCTGTGGGTTCCCACCACACCACATCAGGGCCGTTTCCAACTTCCTGTGTTTTCTGAAAATGCTTTCCCATAGTCTTGTTCATCACAACAACCACATAAGAAATACTGTCATATTCCTGCCTCGTGGGGGAGAAAACTGAGGCCCAGAGGTATTAAATAACCTGCTCTAAGACACAGGAAATAAGAGAAAGAGCTGAGACTCGAACCCCAACCTTCCAGAACGAGGGCCGAGTTCTCGCCCCAGTGAGCCATTCATTCTCAAAGCTCTCTGTCCTCTGGTCCTTATCTCCCAGTCCCCATTCTGCTCGCAGCGAACTGAGTCGTTCCTTGCCAGAGGCCTGCCTTGCCAGTGCACCCTGACCTCTGCTTCTGGGCCCCAGGGAAGTCGCTCCTCTGCTCGCCCGCCTTGGCGCCTGCAGAATGCCAGCAGCGAATTCATTCAGCCTCCCAGGGAGCAGAAATCCCATATCTGTATGTTGTGAGTTCTTGTTGCATGCGAAGAAGCTGAGCTAGTGGTGTGGGGGGTTATCACGCTATTTACTGGGTGACCTTGACCTCCTAACCTGAGCACCCCAGCCTCGTCCTCAGCGTGGTAAAGTGGGCTTCACTCTATTCGCAGGGGGACACAGGACAGGTGCAGAGGGCAGCCAGCCTAGTGAACAGAGCAGGTGCTCAGGAGATGGACCCGGCCTGTTTCTCAGGAGTGTCCGTCAGCGGTCAAGAGGAATCTGGTCTCAGCGGAGCCCCCTCGAGCGAGGGGGTCTGGTATTTCGGTTGCTTTTTATCTGCCTGGTACAATGCTGGGCACTTGACATTTATTCTCAAATGTGATGCTCTCCGAGGTTTCATTCTATTATTTTCTTTTGGAAGTGAAACAGACTTTCAGAGGGATCCACCTGGCTGGTTTTCAAGAAAGCTTTGAGCAAGCCAGCTAGCTGTAAAGGGGTGTCAGGGCACCCTGTGACATGCCACACTTCGTGGGGGCCACGTTCATCCCCACATATGTGCCCCATCCCTGGAAAATCTGTATTTTGAACAGCATTAGATGTAGAAGGAATAACCAACTAAAGTAAAGGTGGATTTAGAACATTTCCTTGGAAAGATAAATAAAAATAAAATAAAATAAACAAAAAAATTAATTTAATTTAATTTAAATTAAACACTTCATTGGGCAAAATCACTGGGCACGCACATTCCCAGTGTACTCTGCTAGCTGGCTTTCCAGAATTGTCAAACCAGAGGAAGGCATTCCCCGCAGAGAACCTCCTGCTTTTCACGAAGAGAAAATTCCTGTGCAGAATCCCTGCCCTCTGGTTCCCTGTGGCTTTCAGGAAAGCCTTTTGTTTAAACAAAGGAACCAGCCCACTGGTATCTGGGTGAACACATGCTTCCTACTAAAATGGAAATGATCTGAGTCAAAAGGAACGTGGCTTTCCTCTCTCTTTCTTTCTTCCTCTTCTTCTCATGTACCCGAGACTGCGAGTGACTTGCTCACAGAGGGTCGAAGTGTAGACACGTAAGCCTCTCTCCTTTTCGAGAAGAAGCGTCTGCACCTGTCCTGCAGAGGCGTTATTGTAAAGGAAGAAATCGTCTTGAAGGGGAAGTGGGCGGAGGAAGGTCGGGGTTTGCAGGGGGAGAAAAGGCTCTGGGCAGCAGCATCTTGGGGACACCAGCACCCCGCGGCAGACCTCAGAGTCCTTGCTTGCAGGGTGGGCCGTCTCTCCAGTCTGTTCTGGCCACACCCTTCTGAGACCTGCAGACTTACCCTCTCCTAAGAATCTAGCCGCGCTGGATGCATTCCACCGGCCTGTGGTACCACCTGGGGTTTTCCCAGCATCACAAACCATAAAGCTTCTGGTTCTTTGTGTTGTCACTAGAATGCAAGGATTGAATTGCAGCCTGAATTGGAGGAGGGCGTCATTAGCAGAGAGGGAGGAAGATCATGTGTGTTTGTGTGTGTCTGTGTGTGTGTGTATTTGTGCCTGGTATGTTTGCATGCTTGAGTGTGTGGTTGGCATGTCTGTGGGGGCAAGGAAGTGTGTGTGTGTGTGTGTGTGTGTGCGCGCGCGCCTGGACGTGTGCCTAGGGGTGAGAAAGGGGAAGGACCCCAGCCAATCCCTAGTATCCATCCTTTGGATGCATTTCTCCTCCAAGGAACTATAGCTCGTAAGTCAAGATTTTGCCCCTTGGTCTTTCCTGGAGGAAGAAACCAGCGGTCTTCTGTCGCCTGCCGTTGCTGTGTCTGTTTGATTGACAGCCCTGGAGGAGGGCTACCCTTGCCCAGCAAATGGTTCTGTGAGCTTCTAGAGACCCTTCTTAGACGGGAGGGTCTTCCAGGCTGATCTGTGAGGCGCCCCTGCCTCCGTGACTTGCATCCCAGCCAAGGCCCAAAACAAGAGAGATGTTGGAAATGCTGATCGGGTTATAGGATGAGGTTTTCCCTCTGCCTCTCAAGTTAAAGCGGCAGTTGGGGTAGAGAAGACAGGTCTGGAGGGTTGCACGTGCCTTTTGTGCCCCTGTCAAATACAGGGGTTGGTGGGGGAGAAAGACGGGTGGCCCTTTTCCGGACAATGAGGCAGACATACAGTCTGCCGTGGAAAGGGGATGGTTCAAGTATTTTTTTCACTCAGATTTTGATATGCATGTGGCCACTCCAATAGGGGAGAAAAGCTTAAGAAACCACCCATCATATAGCATACCGCACTTTCTTTAGTTACTCACAATAAAAATGTCATCTCTACCCCTTGTTGGACACTCACTGTGTGCCAAGCACTGGGCTAAGAATTTTACACATGTAACCATTCTTATTTTAAGATATTTAGGCTGTTTCCAGCTTTTTTCTATTATAAATGTGCTTAGGTGACTATCTTAGCATATAACTTTTTGCCTGATTTATGACATCCTGTTTGGAGTGGATTTCTCTAAGCTCAGTGACTGGGTGTGGAATTTAAAAAAATCACTTAGGGGACATCTGGGTGGCTCAGTGGGTTAAAGCCTCTGCTTTCAGCTCAGGTCATGATCTCAGGGTCCTGGGATCGAGCCCCGCATCAGGCTCTCTGCTCAGCGGGGAGCCTGCTTCCTTCCTCTCTCTCTGCCTGCCTCTCTGACTACTTGTGATCCCTGTCTGTCAAATAAATAATAAATAAAATCTTAAAAAAAGAAAAATCACTCAGAACACGGGCAGTGTCGTCTCAGTGCCGTGTTCGACTCCCACCCGAGGGAGGAGCGCGCCTGTGCTTAACTGCCTCCTGAAGACTCTGGAAAAATGGTCCTCTGGTGAAGAAGAGGCATCAGACTTGTGCACGCATAGAAGTGCAGAGGGATAAGATAACTACCTAACTGAGTTTATTCTAAAGAATTAGAAAGGGACGCCTGCGTGCCTCAGTCAGTTAAGTGTCTGCCTTCAGCTCTGGTCATGATCTCAGGGTCGTGGGATCGAGCCCCACGTCTCTCAGCAGGAAGCCTGCTCTTCCCTCTCCCACTCCCCATGCTTGTGTTCCCTCTCTTGCTGTGTTTTTCTGTCAAATAAGTAAATAAAATCTTAAAAAAAAAAAAAAAAAAGAAGAAGAAGAAGCAGAAGGAGAAGAATTAGGAGTGCAGGGACACCTGGGTGGCTCAGTTGGTTAAGCCTCTGCCTTCTGCTCAAGTTATGATCTCAGGATCTGGGGATCAAACCCCGAGTCAGGCTCTATGCTCAGTTGGGAGCCTGCTTCTCCCTATCCTTCTGCCTCAACCCCCACTTGTGCATGTGCTTGCTTTCAAATAGATAAAATCTTTAAAAAGAGACTTAGAAGATAGCAGCTCCTTTCCTAGGTCTCCATGAGATGTGACGTTAGCAGGGTAAACTCTGCCTTTATTCCCGTGGAGTTGGGATATTTTCAGGAGCGCCCTGGGGCCAGCTTGGTGCATGAGTTTTTAGCCTTGCTCTATGTTTCTCTTCCACTGAACTTCATAGCATTCCACTTTTGAGTTCACTGTCTCTTCGGAAGGAGATGGGAAGGGGTCTTCCTGGGAGAGTCAGGGTCAGGGCCACCCTTGGGCTCTGAGCTGGAGGAGGTCCTCTCCCTCTGGGGAGGCTGCTGCTGAGCCCTCCTCCTCGTTCTCCCTGCCTGGCTCTGTGTGGCATGCCCCGAGGCTTGGTTGTCGCCCTTCACACACAGGGCTATGTGGGGGCGCCTGGTTGGTTCAGTTGGTAGAACGTGCGACTGGCCATCACAGATAGTGCGTTTGAACCCCACAATGGGCATAGACCTCACAAACAAAAACAAAAAGGAAAACAGGGCTATGTGGACAAATAGGGGACTATATATTTGGAAATAAGCCTATGTGTACTGAGAAATCAGGGGGCCCATAGGCCTTGGGTTTTCCAGTGGAAGTCAAGTTTTCTTCTTCTAGACCGGGTTTAAAGGCATGGATGGGTTCAGGTCCGCGCAAGCCAACAAGTATGTATGGAATGCCTCCTCTGTCCCAGCTGTTATCACTGGGAACAGGGTAGCAAACCAACCGAGTGCTGCCTGCGTGGAGGTTACCCACCTTGCAGCGGGGGAAAGAGAAACACAGAAGGGACAGTGGCAGCCCTGTGGAAGGCAGAGGAGGGAGAGGACAGAGATCGGTGGGGACGCTGGCTTCCTGGGGTGGTCAGAGAAGGGCTGTCTGAAGATGTGGCATGTGACCAGAGAATTGAAGGCAGCCAGACAGTGAGAATGTCAGGGGACGTGCCCAGGTGGAAAGTTCCAGGTAGAAGCCACAGCGAACCCAGAAAGGGTGGACATGCGTTGCCTTGTTCCCCAATAAGGGGGAGGCAGGTGGGCCAGGAGGGACTGCGTGACGGGGGAGGAGGCAGAGGAGCCGTGGTGTGGGGCTGCGCAGGAGGAGAGGCTGATCGAGGACTGCTCCGTAAGCCGCAGTGAGAATTCGGGGTTCTCTGTTCAGCAAGCGCAAAGCCATCGGTGGGTGGCTAGCAGGAGGGTGATGTGATCTGAGGTCCCATTTTAAGAGCCTGGCTCCAGCTCTGGTTTAGCCCATTGGCAGGGGTGAGGCGAGATGATCAGCCGCTACAGACAGATTTTTTTTTTTTTTTTAAAGATTTTTTATTTATTTGTCAGAGAGAGAGAGAGGGAGAGTGAGCGAGCACAGGCAGACAGAATGGCAGGCAGAGGCAGAAGCAGGCTTCCCGCCGAGCAAGGAGCCCGATGTGGGACTCGATCCCAGGATGCTGGGATCATGACCTGGGCCGAAGGCAGCTGCTTAACCAACTGAGCCACCCAGGCGTCCCTACAGACAGATTTTGAGTGGGAGAGGGTGGTGGTAGCTGCGGAGATCCAGGCATAGCCCGACGCCTGTCGGGAGGTCAGGTGTCATTTGCCTTCACTCCATCCCTTGGGAGTAGAGTTCTGGCCAGTAGAGGCAGGGGCAGCTCTCTGGCACCCTTCCCTCCCACGGGGAAAAGGAAGAGCCCCTAAAACAGTCCGTCTCCTTTTTTGGAATCTTGATCTCTAGGTTCCGATCCCAACCATCTCCTTTGGAAAGACACTCACTCACCCCTCAAACTGGCACAACTCTTTTCTTTCTACAGGAAATAGCCGAGAAGTCCAACATGACAGCCTGGCCTTGAGCAAGTGCCATCTGCTTCTTTTCCTCTGTGCCAAGCCTTCTGCTGGGTGGGGAACTTGAGGGGAAAAAGCCACAAAACCAGGAACCACCTGCTGTAGCTCCCAAGCCACACAGGGTGAGCAGGAAGCACAGAACCGACGATTGTTAGGCTACATTCTGCAGGTCTGTGCCTTCTGTGCGCGTTTGACTTCCTTCTGGGACTTTGTGTTATTGACAATGTTAGCAAAAGGGCCTGAGAAACGTTTCCCAGTGTAACAGGAAGGCTCTTGCTCGGCCAGGGCTTGGGAGACCTTGGTTTTCATTCTGTCTGTGCCAGATGTGTGCGTGCGAGCGTCCGTCTGCCTTGGAACGGCTTCTCAAGCTTCACCGTGAGTTCTAGATGGCTCGACTTCTAAGCTGCCTTTCAGCTGTCACATTTCACACTTCAAAGTAGGAATGGAGTAAGAAATAAAGAGCAGAGACGACCGAGGAAGCCCATCTTCTGGGCTTTGGGAGAGAGAGTCCTGCATGTGGTGGCCCCGGTCTGAATTCAGGGCAAGCTTCTCTGCGCCCTCTGCTTTCAGTATTTTCAAGATATCCGAGGCTTCCTGACTTGCATCAAAGACGAGTGAGCTAGAAGGGTGGGATGAGAAAGTAAACCTCTTCCTTGCCCAGAGAATCTCCTGCAACAACTTCGTACCCCGCCGAAGGACCTACTTTCATCAGCCCTGCATCAACCAGACTGTGTGTCTTGGTTGAATTTTGCATTTCAGGATGGATGGACCATGGATGGCACAGTTACCCACCCAAGATTGGGCTCTTCCTCCAATTCTAGCCTCATTGGGGGGTGGGGAGTGTCTATTCTCCATTTTGTTACCCTGCAGAGGCTTTGGGGTAAGGTTTTACTGAGTAGGTGAATGACAGGCTGAAGCCAGGTCTGGGGCTGATGGCCAGGTCTGGTAAGCCCAATGCCTTTCTTCTTACCTACAAGTTAGCACGTTCTTCCAGGTTGGGGGGCAGGATGAGAGACCCAAGGCACCCACCTTCAGAAAGTTCCCTTTTCCCTCTTACTTTGTGTCCGTTTCCTCAAGTGTCTGCTGCCCGCCGTGAACTTCATCCTTAGGTTGCTGAAAGGGGTGCACGTTTTCTGGAGCATTCTGGAATGCATTCTTTCTTACTTTCAAGGGTGTGCTCTGCCCGGAGGGGTGGAGCAAGCTCTTTCATCAGAACAGTTTCCCAGCAGGTTCCCAGGATAGGCCTTTGTTACTGTTTCAATGACGATGATGTGGCTACTGATTGCGTTATGCACGCTGTGGCTAAAAGAACCCGTATTCTAGCAATTCTTTCCCCGCTGCATTTTTAAAAAATATTTTATTTATTTATTTGACAGAGAGATCACAAGTAGGCAGAGAGGCAGGCGGTGGGGGGGGAAGCAGGCTCCCCGCTGAGCAGAGAGCCTGATGCAGGGCTCGATCCCAGGACCCTGAGATCATGACCTGAGCCGAAGGCAGAGGCTTAACCCACTGAGCCACCCAGGCGCCTCTCCACGCTGCATTTATGAGACTCTGTCTCCAGGCTTAGGGCTTGCTTGCTGCTTTGAGCCTGACATTGTTCTGGGCCTCTGTGCAACACACCGAGGGACGCCCCCTCCGTGCTAGCATGCCGGCCATCCCTGTGGCACCCCTGCATCGGTCAATAGCACTGGTACTTGGCATCTTTAGGCTACCTCCCTGCTTTTGCTCCGAGCGGCGCTGACTTGAATCCATGGGACCGTTCAGCAATTGTTAGGTTCTTTTGGACACTGTTTCTAGACTCAGCCCTTGGAAGTCAGTAAAGGCAGAGTACCCAAGCATGGATTTACCAGAGGACTCTGGGGCCTAGAGGGACCTCATGTATGCGCTCGTTATGGAACACAGTGTCTCTCCAAGTACAGGTGCATGTGGTAGGTGCTGTATAAGGAAATCGACGTTGATTTAATCTTGTTCTTTGGGTGATGATGATTGTGGCTGGGGTTGACAACAAGGGCGGTGGCACAGCTGGAGAAGCCGGCGGCATTGACGGGGCTGATGTCTTCCCTGGGCCCCATTCGTTCTGTCAGCGTGGACTTCTCAAATCTGTCCACTTCTCTTTGTCTCCGCGGCCCTCACCCTAGCGCCTGTCGCTGGTAGCCACGCCTGGATAATGCTGGTGACATTCATGGCGCACAGCCCGCCATGTGCAGAAATGCTTGTGAAAGCATAGATACGTCTATATGAGGTACCACTTCTTGATTAAAACCATTCTGAGGCTTCCCTTAGGATAAAAATCAAACTCCCTTCCATGGCCTACCCCCCAGCCCCACTCTCCCACCTCACATGTGACATGGTCCCTTTCATGATTGGCGCCCCAAGCCCTACCGACTTCCTTCATTTCTCAGACCTATCAAGCTTTGTTCTACCCCAGGCTCTTCCTGTGTGCTGCTCCTTCTGCCTCTTCTCTCCATGTGGCTAGTGTTTTTCTCGTCCTTAAAGTCTAGGCTTAAATGTCACTCCAGAGAGGACCTCCCTGCCCACTGTAACCAAAGTGAGCTCCCTCTGTCACAAATTCCCTTTAATTCCTTCATAGCACTCCCACACCCTGACATGACATTTCTTGGTTTGCTTGTTTGTTGGCTGTCTCTCCCGGTAGACCCTACGTTCCACGAGGGCTGAGGACCATATCTGTCTTCTACCACTGTGTGCCTGGTGCATGGTTGGTGCTAGAAAAACATGGTCAATGTTTGTTGAGTGAATGAATAGGAAGCTGGGCACTAATCATTATAGCCACACAGATAATGATGCTAATGAGTAGGTAGGCGAATGGCCTTCACGTGCCAAGCTCGAAACTATGTGCTTTGTGTTCTTGATCTTGAGAATTTGGCCATTTCCACAGCTCCAAGCAGAAAGCCATCTGATGAGGAAGTGAGCCATCTAATAGATCAGCTTGCCCAGCCATTGAATCCAGAGCCACAGAGGGTCTGTGGAAGTTAAGCCTGGATTCCCCTTGAATCCAGGACCTGAACAGCCTCACCTTGAGGGAAGAGGAGGGGTGAGACGGCATCTGAGGTCGGTGGCTACCCGCCCAGGAGCCTCCACGCCCTGGGAACTTTGTTACATCCTGGGAGCTTGAGCAGCCAAGCCCAGGGGGGTGGGGGACGTGGGTGACTCGGCGATACCGTGTCCATTTTCCTAAGGACGGGGCCCCTCCTTCTGCCCCCCTCAGACGGGATGTTGGTGTTGAAGGCACTCAGCATGTGGAAGGGCAGGGCAAACTGGCTGGCAGAGAGAGGCCATCCGTGTTGTTCATGGTCGAGCATCTTCTTGAGCTGTCTCATGAGGAGACCAGTGTTGTTCAAGTTCTGGAACTGGTGAAAGAAGGGGAGGGAACCAACGTTACCGGGACGGGAGAAGAGTTGGTTGTTTGGGTCTAGCTTCTGAGGAATATCTTTTTTTTTTTTTTTTTTTTTTTAAGATTTTATTTATTTATTTGGCAGAGAGAGATCACAAGCAGGCAGAGAGGCCGGCAGAGAGAGAGAGGAGGAAGCAGGCTCCCGGCTGAGCAGAGAGCCCAACGCGGGGCTCGATCCCAGGACCCTGAGATCATGACCTGAGCCGAAGGCAGCGGCTTAACCCACTGAGCCACCAAGGCGCCCCTTCTGAGGAATATCTTAAGTGTTCTCACCAGAAAGGCCATCAGTGCTGGGGAATGATGTGAACGGAAGCAGCGCGGGGTGAGAGGGAGTCCTGCCAGCAGAGCGCCGGCCCGTTGCTTGCCGCAGGGTGTTCGAGGACATCATCCCTAACGGGCTTTCTCTCCAGTGCAGGCTTCTGCTCCCTGCTTGGGCTCATCACCCAGCAGGCCATTACTGTGACCGGCCACCCCATGAGCTGGGGTTACACGGCCTTGACTTTGAGTTACAGGCTCTTCTGACAGATGCCATGCTCCCGGGAACCTAGTGCCTCCGCAACCGTCACCCAAGAAGATCTTGTTTGCAGTTCCATTCTGGGGGCGCCTGGGTGGCTCTGTCACTTCAGGGTCCAGCTCTTGACTTTTGGCTCGGGTCATGATCTTGGGGTCATGAGATCTCAGCATCGGGCTTCTTGTTGGGTGTGGAGCCTGCTTAAGATTCTCTGTCTTGGGGCGCCTGGGTGGCTCAGCAGGTTGAAGCCTCTGCCTTCGGCTCAGGTCATGATCCCAGGGTCCTGGGATCGAGCCCCGCGTTGGGCTCTCTGCTTAGCAGGGAGCCTGCTTCCTCCTCTCTCTCTCTCTCTCTCTGCCTGCCTCTCCGCCTACTTGTGACCTCTGTCAAATAAATAGATGAAATCTTTAAAAAAAAAAAAAAAGATTCTCTGTCTTGCTCTGCCCCTCCTCCTCCCCCCAAATAATGAATTAAAAATGTTAAGAATT
This sequence comes from Neogale vison, assembly GCF_020171115.1. Classification (NCBI taxonomy): domain Eukaryota; kingdom Metazoa; phylum Chordata; class Mammalia; order Carnivora; family Mustelidae; genus Neogale; species Neogale vison. Next base: position 136,314,837 of record NC_058091.1, on the reverse strand, counting down.
TACCTTCTGCTATATAATGTGTCCTTTGACTCGGACTGACGAGCTTGCTGTGTGCTGCTCACCCCCTTAGAAGTTCAGGCCCATGGTAATAACAGCTGATGTTTGCCAAGCGAATTCCCACGTGCTGTGCTGAAGCGCTTCCCACAACAGCTCGATGACGTCAGCACTCTTTGTTGGTGTCCATTGTACAGACAGGGCCATGGAGGCCCAGAGACGTCATGTGAGGGCCCCGGGGCTACACACTCAGCAGGTGAGGTGCCCGGAGTGGAAGCCTAGCCAAGTGACACTCAGAATTGCTCTCTTCAGCTCTGCGCTGAGGCAGCGGGCCCCACCAGAGTCCGCCATGATCATCCCAAGCTACCCAACACATCACCCTTTCTCTTGAAGACCAACAGCTCAGCTCTTGGACTCTTAAGTCCAGTTTCCTGCAGTTGGTTGGGCGTGCGGTGGGGCTGGCTGCCTCTGGCCCTATCTGGACCCTCCTAGTGCTCACAGCCCCCATGTCACACCATCTGGTGTTCCATCCAGTGGGACTGTACTGCTATCTCGAGTCATTTCCAAATACACACATCTTTTCTTCCCTGCGGATGGCAGGGTGGTAAGGAAGAAGGCCCATGCTTGGTTTTTCTCCAGTTTCCCCAGAGCGGTTGGCGTGTTCATAGGAGCTTAGAAGTGGTGTAATGCCCCTTACTTAGCCTGGCAAGGGGACCGGGCAGCCGCCTCGTAAGTGGCCATCTTCGATGGGTAAAATTTGCTTTAGACCGCTATTAAAGCCCTTACCTGTAGACTTGAGAAACCCGACTTTTGGGAGACTTGTCAGGGACTTGGCCATCTTGTGCATTTTATATTGGCCTCTTTATGTGGGGTATTTTTGTGCTGTGTCATTCCTGAGGTGACTGCTGTTCTCAGTAATCTGTTCAGAAGACGGAACCCAGTTGAGCTCAGAGATCGAGCCCTTTGGGGTTTGAACTGCCAGGGTGTTTCTGCTTTGCCGGGGGCTGATTGGCACGCATGCTCATTTGAGAGGGAGCACAGGCTGACGAGCTGGGGGGTGGTAGCTGGTGTGGCCATGGAGGGAAGGAGCAATAACAGGGTTCAGCGTGGTGGTGGGCGGGGGGAGGGTGTTTGTTTGGGTTTTTTCCCCTTTTGGCCAAAGAATGCTCAGACATTCTTTTCAGCTTGCCTCACCCTTGGCTTACCTCAAGTGAGGAGAGTAAGGAGCTAAATTACAGCCATCTGGGAGCTCCCCGCCCTTCCGGAGCTCAATGCCACATGGGTCACCTTGTATTAGAAAGGATTTTATTGGTTATTCTTGGATCAGACCTCTTCTTCTGATTATTCTGTATGCGGAGCGCCTACTTACTGCTTGTCCCACCTGCTGACCGTGGCTATGTTCAGGTCCCTTGGTGACAGGGGAGAACATGGAGGCCAGTGACAGGCAAAACAACCCCTGAGCAAATGGGCGCCCTAAGCCTCTGGTGCCCGTCCCCAGGCAGATTTTTTTTTAAAAAGACTTTATTTATTTATTTGAGAGAGAGAATGAGAGAGAGCGAGCATGGGGGGAAGGTCAGCAGGAGAAGCAGACCCTTGCTGAGCAGGGAGCCCAATGCGGGACTCGATCGTGGGACTCCAGGATCATGACCAGAGATGATGGCAGTGGCTCAACCAACTGAGCCACCCAAGTGCCCTTTTGAGGCAGACTTTGAAGACCAGTAGGTCACTTCTGTTCCTTCCTCCTGGTACACGAGTGGGCGTGGAAGGGTCAGGGCACCACAGGCAAAGACTCCACCAAGTTGTGTGACCAGCAACCTTCCCGAAGAGAATGTCACATTAGCGCAGGATGCAGACCCTCCAGGGGGACAGGGAGGCAGAAGCTAACTGCGTGACAGAGCCAAGGGGGTGGGTCTACTTGAGGCTCTGGTACAGCTTCTTTCGCAGGTCAGATTTCTCTGGGTTTCTTGCGATGCTACTCGAAGGACTGAGCAGTGCCGAGCACGCAGTGAGCGTCGCAATGGTCACAGCAACCCTGTCCTGGCCCCAGGTGCACACACCATCTGAAGCAGACAGGATCCCACAGAATGTCTCGTGATGGCCCTGCTCAGAGGAGCCCCCTTTACCCCTTCACTCTACTTGGTGGGCACAACTTTCATCCTTCGAAGGAAGGAGGGGATGGTGCCAGAGCCCACTGAGCTCTGTGTAAGCCCAGAAGGGAAGGCAAGACGAGGTGGCCAGAGAGCAGACATGCCCTTGCTGATTTCTGTAGCCAGAGGCTGATTCTCTTACCGTCCAAGGTTTGGCTCCACTAGGCTAGGACTAACACGTGTGAAGAGGGGTGGGTGATAAAAAATATCTGAAATATTTTATAACCAAAATCACGCATCAGATGTGATCGTGGTTCTGCTTGGATGTGGGTTCATCCTGGGTGGACATCTGCTCTGCTAAGCTAACAGGCAATCTTTGTGTGTGTCCGTCTGTTCTGGCGGCTCTAAGTCCCACGCACTGTAGGGCTTCAAGAATTGACCGTTCTGGAGGCTAGACGTCCAAGATCAAGGTGTCAGTAGGGCTGGTTTTTTCGGAGGCCTGTCTCATTGGCTGGCAGATGGTGATTTTCTCCCTGTGTCCTCACGTGATCTTCCTCCGTATCGGCCTGTGTCCCAATCTCTTCTTATAAGGATGGCGGTCATCCCGGATTAGGGCCCACCTCCAAGAATTCTTTTACCTTAATTACCTCTTTAAGGACCTTATCTCTAAATATAGTCACATTCTGAGGTCCTGGGGGTTAGGACCTCAACGTAGGGATTTTCAGGGATACAGTGTAGCCCATAACACGGGTTAATGTGATAAGAGGTCATGCTGGGCCGCATGGGCCTTACTGTGTGTTGGAATTTTTCGGGCACTCGGTGTGCACCATCTGCTCAGCAGAGGCTCTAAGGTAGCTTCTAGTATCTCCCAGGTGGGGAAACAGAGGCACAGGGAACTTGGGTACTTTGACTCCAATAGCTAGGAAGGACCAGAACCAAAACTGAGCTGGGCAGCCTGATTCTGAAGCTCAGGCCCTGAGCCTCTCCACGTGGCCTTTAGGGGAAAGTCCTTGTCCACGTGTCTCCCTGGAAGTCATGTCACCAGGCAGATTGGGAAGAGGCCTGATCCCAGCTCACCAAGAGAAGGAAATCTGGAGGTACCCTTTCATCCCCGTGCCTGGATCCCCTCACAGACTGGGACGGCAGGCCTCCATCGGCGGGCCAGCCGCCTACCTCTCTAGGCGGGAAGGAGAGCCTCTGGGTGACCCTCAGTTGTGTGTCTGAAAGGAACAGGCCACACGTTACAGCTTCGGGCAGGCGGGCAGCTGGTGGTCTGTGGGAGTCCTCCCTGGGTCATAGTGGGGGCAGGCCCCACAGCCTTCGGCTGGATTCCATCAAGGCTGGAGCCCGCCGCCGTTTTCACAGCTGCCTTCTCTGATCCAAGGTGTGACTTCGCCTGGAGCCTTCCTTCTGCTGCTCCTTCCCTCCGACAGGCTGTGATACCGAGACAGCAGGCTTGCAGGATAGGAGCTGGGATGTTTGTAGGACCCTGGGCTCTTCCTGCCCAGATCTTAAGGCTTTACCGGGTGGTTACATAGGTGGTAGGTCCTGGTTACTTTGAAAGCATTTCCCCACTGTCTCCTGGAAAGTTAAACTGCTTGGCGGTGTCAATAATTATGTGGCCTCAGTTGCCCAAGGCAGAGGGGGAGGGTTGGGGTTTGGGGTGAGGCTTTGGTTCTCAGTGTCAAGGCTGCAGGACACCTTTTCCTCCTACCCTCTTCTTCCTTCTTTGGCTTGGTGGATCCAAACTGCTCAGGCCTCTCTTGACCTATCCTGGGAGTGCCCTGACAGGAATTCTGAGCCTTCAAACCGGCTTCCCACTTGTCTCCTGTCAGCGCATTCGGTGATTAACACCCTTCCTTCCACCTTCCTTGTTGTCTTCTGGAATTACCCAGTGCTAGGTGGATGTTCCCTCCTTAAGAGGTCGCATGATCTGTTGAGATCTGGGGGAGCCAGACGCATTGTGGGAGCCTGGGCCCTGGGCCAGAGTAGCTTGCCCCCTCTTATCTCAACTGAAGGCATCTCTCCAGAATGCCAAGGAAAACATTTTCAAATCACTCAGGGATTGGGGCTTTACTTCCCTCTGTTATCTGCTTTTCTGAAGTCATTTACCTTAGCTGGCCTAGGACATTCACTCTGCCTTCAGAAGAGGGCCTAGCCACAAACCTGATTGATTTCAGAAAGTGAGCAGATTCTGTTCCATTCCCGTTTCTTTTTCTTCTGTGACGTTTAAAGACTAGAATCCTCTTTATGAAAGATGGTGTGTGGTAGACTCCAGGTACTGTCGTCTCCACCACCAGATCTATCCACCGTCCTCGACGCGTGTGTGCACGAAGAAGTAACTCAATGACTGTCACCGAACTTACCGATCGGTGTTTGACAGGTGGTGGGATTTCAAGTTTCATTTTCCATTTGAGATTTTTTTGTTTCTTAATAAAGAAAAAAAAAAAGTGAGCATGTATCATCCCTGCAAAGAGCAAGAAAGCCATTCCAAAATAAATGAGTATATAAGTGAGCAAATAGATCAGCCCACCTTGTTTCCCTTTACAGAGCTGGGTTTTTGTTTGTTTGTTTTTAAAGGTTGTATTTATTTATTTGACAGAGAGAGACACAGCAGAGAGACAGAGAGGAAACACAAGCAGGGGGAGTGGGAGAGGGAGAAGCAGGCTTCCTACTGAGCAGGGAGCCTAATGTGGGGCTCGATCCCAGGACCCTGGGATCATGACCTGAGCCACCCAGGTGCCCCCTACAGAGCTGTTTTAACCAGGTGAGCATGGAGTACCATTGGCCATGAAAACGCAGAGCGGGAGAGGACCCAGAGACTGTGCCAGCATCCGATTATCTCCTGTTTATTAAATCTTTTGTTCACCTGTGGCTGGATTTTATTTTGACCCACTGGCCTACTTTCTTTTAGGTCCTAAGTTGGTTGCCTGCACTCCTTTAACACGCGTGCTCTATCTTTCGTCCCCTCCCAGGTCACCTGGGGAGGTCTTCCCAGGTGAATATACATTTTTATGGGAATAGCAGCCATCAGTAGAAAAAGTACTTTCTCCTCATAATTAAGGCTGTGGGTTTTTTTTGTTTTTGGTTTTTTTTTAAAAGTAAAACGTGCCCTTTATCAAACTTCCACTTCAAACCACAAGGAGGAACAAGAGGAAGCTTTTGCCTCACTACCCAAGATAAGGCACTTGCTACATTGTGCAGAAAATTTAATTAGGCAAAGGGGGACAATTGGAACGGGGTCCTGCCCTAAGCAGGAAAAGAAATTAACCTCCGCCTGCCACAGCTGGGCCCAAGGTCATGTTCAATTGTGTTCTGATCAGGCGGTTATTTCCTGAGCTGGAGAGAGAATGTGTCAGTTCCTAAACACTCTCCACAGGGGGAAAGAGCGCTACTTTGAAGGGCTCTTGGCCGCTCTCATCTGCAGTGGTCTGTAGGGAGGGGCACATTTCTCACATATCTCTGCCAAATCACAGTTTTTCTGGGAGCAAAGCCAAGTGCTCCCATCCTTTGGGAGCTGACCCAAGAAGAGATATTCTGCGAACTTAATGCTCTTTGGTTGGGCAATCGCAGTAGTCAGTTGGATGCATATGAGGAAAGAGGTTACGTTGGGTTAGAGCCACCATCTACGTTAAACAGAGGGTTTGTGTTTGCAGCTCTCTCCTGATGAAATTGAGTGACTCAGGAAAAACCATCAGACTAAACCCGGTGATGATAGCTTGCGCCTTTGAGCCCCATGTGCTCTTAATTTGCCCCGAAGTTTGCTACATAAAACTTCATAGCTATGCAGGAGGTATTTATTCAAAACCCAGTCTCTGCTTTGAAGAAGGTTTCTATTCTAAGATCAGCCCTTTGAACCTGGCCGTTTGGGACAATTTTCTCAGCCATTGTAGCAGAGTGTTTCAAAAGCATTCCAAGGAGACCTGACAAAGGGCTTTGTTTTGAGTATGATCTTTATTCCAAGTATCTAAGTCAGTCTGGTCAAAAGGTACTGCTCTGCGTCCAGGCATGGGGTAGACGACATAGAGGGAGGTGGGGACCAAAGAACATGATGAGAAAGATAAAACTTTGCAAGCCCAAGAAGTCATATGGCGTAGTGAGGGGTGTAAGATTCTTTATCAGTAAGAGCCAGAGTCTGTCTCTCCAGAAGGAAGGCCAAATAGTGGGTGTATTAGTCAAGGTTATCCAGAAAAACAGATCCAAAGAGAGACAGAGACAGACAGACAGACAGACAGAGACCGGGAGAGATAGATCATATAGTATGGTAGGATTGCTCAATCCCTTGTCTGTCTCCCCAGTGACCATTGGCAAGCCTGCAGCTTACACACCACCATCTCCAGCACCTCACACAGGTCCTGGAAATCACAGGTACAGCACAGACCCCTGGCTATCCCCGCCCCCCCCCAATCAGTTCCCACCTTCTTCTCTAGTAACAAAACCCTTAACTTTTAGCTGGACCCATGGTTGCCAGGGATAAAAGAATTGGGTTACACAGTTACAGAGGCTGAGAAGTCCCAAGATCTGCAGGCAGTGCATTGCAAACCCAGAGGAGCACATGGCATAGTTCCAGTCCAAGTTGGAAGGCCTGAGGACCAGGAAAGCCTGGAGTGTAAGTTCTAGTCCAAAGCCAACAGGTTTGAGACCCAAGAAGATCCATTATTTCAGTTCAAGTCCGAAGGCAGTTAAAGTGGAGTTCCCTCTTACTCAGCCTTTTGTTTTTGTTTTTTTTTCCCCCGGCCGTCAGCTGATTATATAAGGCCCACACTCATCAGGGAGGACAATCTGCTCCACTCAGTCTACCAATTCAGACGTCAGTCTCATCCAGAAACACCCTCCCAGATCCACCCAGAATAATGTTTGAGTAAATGTCTGGGTTCTCCCTGGGGCATTCAAGCTGACCCATAAAATAACCATCACCGTGGGATCATTATTTATTTTAGGGGTGTTCTCCTTTGTCCTCCTCAACAAATAAATCCTCAGCATATAATTTCAGATCTGAAATAATGATTTCGTCCTCAAGTGCCAGCCCCTCTGAAAGCGGTCTGGCAGCTCCACGTTATCTAAGAGCCAGGGTCCTCCATCTTGTTTTTCCACGCTCCCTAGGGTGTGGTCCTTGCCCACTTGTCCATGTGGTCTCCCTCCCTGTGAGGAACCACCCAGGAAGAGGGGAAATGTCGAATGGCACCATGGGAAGTTTTCACATCACACTTCTACTGATACCCTATTGGCCAGAACTTAGTCACAGGGCCGCACTTAACTGTAAAGCATACTGGGAAATGTAGTTTTTATTCTTACCAACTGTGTGCCCAGCTAACAACTCATGGTTCTGTTACTACAACCATTGGGGGGGCGGGGAGAGACAGCTAAGGGGCTCTGCTATACTTAGGATTTGCCACTAGACCCTGGAAATAGAGTGATGTTTAAGACGCAGTCCTGCCGGTAGTCCATGGGGAGACAAAGCACTCGTTACTGCATTGTGTGATAAATGCTAACATGGGGGTAAACACAAGCAGACAACCTGGAACCGGGCTTTCCAAGAAGGCCGCCCAGTGACTGAACAACAGTAAATCATTTTAAAGGATGGCTCTGTAGGCCCAGTGGGTGGAGAGCCATGCCCCGAAACCCCAGTTTTTGCTGGACCTATACTTTCCCTTCTTTGGCAGGCAAACTGAATTCGGAAGTTGAGGTTCAGATCGGTGTCCTTAAGGTCAAGTAAGGAGATCTGAAATATGCCTGTAAGCATGAATTAAAAACAAACAGGATTCCTTCCCTTTCCTGGCCCTTCTCAGCCGGTTAGGCTAGGATGAAAGGCTTCCACAGGCCCAGCAGGAACGCAAGTGTCCTTTCTGACCTTGTTCACCCTGTATGTGTGGAGCCTTGTGGCCTTTGTGCAAGAGGCCCTTTGGAGGGTTTCGTCTTGGGGGTGGGGGCAAGGAGTGGTGTACAGAGACCTCTTACATAATGTGGTAAACAAACAGCCAACGGGCGTTTCATTTTTCCATTAGCTGGAGAGGCATTTTATTTCCACTAGAGATGGGAACAGACGTGAAAGCAATTAGTGTTAGTGGGTTTACGGTGACATCCCCGGAGCCAACAAAATCCTGGAGCCAGATGTCTGTACTTCACTGGTTCCTTGTTCAAAGAACATTCGTGAGTTATTTCCACCCCTGCCCATCCCACCTCCTGCCAAAAAGGCCCAAAATATCACAGTTGGGAGAACATAATATTCCTTGAATAGCAGAAGCAGAAGGTCTGTTCTTTGGAGATCGGGAAGGCTGCCTCAGAAGTTGGGGAGGGGAACTCAGGAGTGGCAGGAAAAATTCCCACTGGCAACTGCCTGGGGTGGGGACTCTGTGAACTACTGAGGACTGGGGGGGAGGGGCAGGGCTGGAAGCAGAGATAAGTATCAGGAATGGTGGTCTGTCAACCCCACTCTCTGTTCTTTTTTGTTTGCTGCTTTTTCCCCTGCCCAATCTCACCACGCCCCCAATACACATGGAGTACAAAGCATAGAAGGAGAAAAAACAGCACAAGTTGAAGCCCCGAGTATCCTCCCCTCCCCCTCTACACTGGAATAACGTGGTCTCAGTGTCCCTTGTCTGAAGCTTCCATGTGACCATTGTTGTTGTTGTTGTTGTTTTTTTCCATGTGACCATTGTTACCACCAAGACCACCAAAGCCCCAGAACCCGCCACTTCGGTACTTTCCAACGTAGCTGTTGTTTTCCTGTAGAAGCCATTCTCCCCTTAAGGACTCCCGGTGCATGGTTTATCATGGGTTGTCTCTGTCTCCCTGTCCAGTTTGGGAGGCCCTGGCCACACGTAGTTATTGAGCACGCGAAATGTGGCCATTCCAAACTGAGATAAAAGTGTAAAACATGCACCAGACTTCAAAGACTTAGTTGGAAAAAAATATAAAATATCTCATGGGGCACCTGCATGGCTCAGTCTGTTAAGGGTCTGCCTTCAGCTTGGGTCATGATCCCAGGGTCTTGGGATCGAGTCCCACGTTGGGCTCCTTGCTCAGCGGGAAGCCTGCTTTCCCTCTCCCTCTGCCTGCTGCTTCCCCTGCTTGTGTTCTCTCTCTAGCAAATAAATATACTCTTTAAAAAAATAAAATATGTCAAATTTTTATACCAATTATATGTTGATACTATTTTAGATATATTAGGCTAAAAAATCTATTAAGATGTATTATGAAAATGAATTCCGTTTCTTTTTACATTTTTCATATGGCTACTAGAAAATTCAAAGTTACACATGTGGTTTGCATTTCTTGTTACATTTCTCTTGGTGCAAGGATGGTGCAAGGTGTTATCTTTTCAGATATTTTGGAACTTTGTATTTTACATTATTGAAGTTATTAAAAAAGAACTTAAAAAACCTTCCTAAACCTGAAAAGCCTCTAAAAGAAAAAGGCTCTTTACACCTTTGTAGGAAGAAAGTTGGTTCACCAACAAAGATATTTCCCAGCATTTGGGATAGAGTCAAGAAAGACAGTCACCTTCAGGAACCAGATAAGGATATGAACAAGTGGAATAGGCTCGAGGTTACACAATAGGGAATGGTGGGGCTTGTAGTTCACTGGAGCACGGTAACCTACGTAAAAGCATCTCAGTTGCCAATTTTAAAACACTAGGTGCTCCATAAGCAGTGTCTTCAGGTGGAATTTGGCCCAGAGGACTCCTGCATGCTATTCTTGGGGCCTTTAAATACTTGAAAACAACCTGTTTTACACTTCAGAGCCCATGAAAACTACCCCTTGCAAACAATTCAAACCAAGCTTTGTAAATTGGAATTTCTTTTTTAAATCTTGAAATGACATTATTTTAAATTTAGTACCCAAGTCCACTTATAGCAGCTTACATGTTCTTTTACTGAGAACATGCCCGCATGAGTTAACTTACGTTGAGTTCACATTCTGGGAGCTGTCAGGGGAGCGTCCCCTCCTATAGTTCCTTCTGACAATCCTGTGAGGATGATTGTTTCTTCATTCTCATTGAGGCTCCGGGAAATCAAACTGTCCACTTGGGCTTAGCAAGAAACTGGCAGAAATGAGGCTTCTAGCCTGTCTATTTCAGATCCTACTGCCAAAATCTTCCAATGCAAGGTCTCGAGATTTTACTCCTGTTTTCTTCTAAAAGTTTTCTATTTTTGGCTCTTACATTTAGATCTTTGATCCATTTTTGAGTTAATTTTTGCATATGGGGTAAACCAAAGGTCCAGTTTCTTTCATGGAGATCTCTAATTGCCTCAGTATCGCTTGTTGGAAAAACTACTGTTTCCCCGTTGAATGATCTTGGCACCCCAGTGGAAAATCAATTGACCATGCATATGAATATTTATTTCCGGATTTCCAGTTCTTTCTTTTCTTTTTTTTTTTTTTTAAGATTTTATTCATTTATTTGACAGAGAGAGAGATCACAAGTCGGCAGAGAGGCAGGCAGAGAGGGAGGGGGAACCAGGCCCCCCACTGAGTAGAGAGCCTGCTGTGGGACTTGATCCCAGGACCCTGAGAACCCTGAGATCATAACGTGAGCCAAAGGCAGAGGCTTAACCCACTGAGCCACCCAGGCACCCCTGGATTTCCAGTTCTAAGCTGTTGATCAGTTTGCCCGTCCTCACACTACCACCGTACTGTCTTGATCGCTGTAACTCTGTAGTAAAGTTTGAAATTGTGAATGATAAGCCTTCCAGCTTTGCTCTTTAAGATTGTTTTTACTATTCTGGGTGCCTCACGGTACCATATGAATTTTAGGATCAGCTGGCCAATTTCTATAAAAAAAAATTAAAAGGCAGCTGGAATTTGGGTGGAAATTATATTGAATCTGTAGATCAACTTGGGCCCCCGTCCATCTTAACAATACGACAGCTTTGGATCCAAGCTAGCATCCAGTGGTCTCTTTCTTTCCTTCTTTCTTTCTCCTTCCTTTTTTCCTCCTTCCTTTCCTTCCTCCCCCTGCTTCCTTCTTTTCCTTTCTCAATAGCCATCATGCCACTATTGGACCCATCACAATTAACAAAATTCCCTGCTCTCATCTACTACACAGTTCAGATTCAGATTTCTTTGATCATCTTTAAAAGGCTAGGACAGTGGTCAGCCTTCTCAAGTCCGGGTCCAAACAAGCCTTCCCCTTGTGCCTGAAGTTCTGTGGGTCATGTCTCCTTTACGTCCCGACAGCCTTCTTTTCCTTTTTTATGCCTGATGATTCGAATTTATATTATTAAGGCACAGTGAGTCTCTGACCTCTTATAAAACTGACCTCTGTAGTCAGGCAATCCTCATTCAATGGATTCCTAGTCCATATAAAGAAATTTTGAAACCTGAAATTATTTTCTTCAGCAGGAAGGCCCCTGGTCTGCCCAAGTGTGTGTTGGCTCTCCAGGGACCTACTAAGGAGAATTAATCCTTGCTAAAGATAATGGACAGAAGGCCATTGTTGTCTCTCCACACCCCCAATACTTGAGCATCAATGACTAGTTATTGTGAGAACTGACAGAGAGAGGCTCTTGCTCATCTCACTCTATTTAATAGGGTGGAGAGCTGGATTCCCCCGGCCCCACAGAAGAGGGGGGCTCTGTTTCCTCAGGGCCTCTCCTACTCCCACACCTCACCGCTGGCCTCCTGTCACCAGATGTGGTCTTCTGTCCATTCTTCCAAGATTCCTCCTCTTCCCTTCATTTAAAATGTTGATCTGGAAGCGAGATACAAGTCTGCAATGAGGGTCAAAGCAGAGCTTACAAGTAGGAAGAAGAAAAAAAAAAACAAAACCTTAAGAGTTTTACATGACATGGGACTAAAAAAATCCCACTTTTGTGGTTTTTTTCCATTGACATCACTGCATTCTGTGTTCTGACAAAATGCATACTCTTTTTAATCACCATATGCTTGTAGATTATTCCTCATTTATATTGTTCCGGAGGAGGAGGGTGTTGGAAATATTTCCCCACCTAGTATGGCCAGGCACCAAGCTGTCATTACGGAAGCCATCTTGGAGCTGGAGTAAGGTCTTGGCCGTCTAGCGGTGAAACCTTCAGGCTGCTGGACTGTGGGGAGGCAGAGAGGGGTCCTGGGCAAGGAGGGAGATGTTCAGGAATCTCAGGGCAACACCACTTGTCGAGTGATAAACACAAGTTTAACTTTTTTCTGCCTCCCAAGTGCGGGTTGTGTGCCCGCTTCGTGTCGACCCAGGCGTGGGGCCTGGCTCCCCGGGAAAGTTTGTGCGGTGTCTTCTCTGGGGCGTGCATCTGTCTGCCAGAAAGTCACTACTCTCTTCCTTTGATGTGTCACAAGGCTGGAGGTCTCTCCTTGAAAAACAAAAGTCTGTATTCCCATGGTTTCATAGATTATAATCCCTCCGGGATGAAACTCAGTTTCTTAGGGAGCGTGTGAACAATTGTGTGGGGGATTTCAGGAGAAAGAGAAATGGCACGTTGTCCAACGTGTCCTCCAAGACATTAGACACCTCTCCCCTTCCCCCTCCCGACCCCCATCCACCCTTCTCCATTTTCCTCCCTCCCTCCCTCGCCTTCCTGTCTCGCTCTCCTCCTTCTGTGTCTCAGTTTTTTTTCTATTTACTTTATTGAGGTATAATTTACATACAATAAAGTACACATTTTAAGTGTATATAGTTGGGTGAATTTTAACAAATGTATGTGTGTATCTATATATATGAAAAAATACATATATATGTATACTTGTGTGTGTGTGTGTGTGTGTGTGTGTGTAAAACACCACCCCAATCTCAAAATATAGAATGTTCCTATTTTTCCAAGAAGTTTCCTGTGTGACCTTCTGGCCCACACTCCCCGGTCTGAGCCCCAGGCCCAGCCCCAGCGCAGGTGTCCACACATGCGCTTTCTGTCATGGTGGCTTACTTTCTTCTGTTCTCCTGATTAGTGTAAATGGAGTCCTAGAGCATGTGCTCCTTTGCATATGGCTCCTTTCCCTCAGCACACTATTTTCGAGATTTCTCTGTATTGTTGCATGTCTAGCAAATTTATTGCTTTTTATGGTTGGCTACAGTCTGTTTTCTGGGTCTGTTGTAATGTCTTTGTCCCCTCAGCTACTAAGGGACACGGAGTGGTCTCCAGTTTGGGGCTAGTGAAAAGAAAACCACGGTGTGCCTTCCTATTCCGGTCTTCTGTATAGACCCATGTTTTCATTTCTCTCCAGGTACATTTCTAGGAGTGGAATTTCTGGGCTTCAGGGTAGATATATGTTTTACATTACAAAGAATAATGCCGGTTTCCCAAAGTGCTTGTCCAGCTGTCTCTTCTGCCCAGTGATGCCCAACATCACTGTTCACTGGCTCGAGCTTATGCTAAGAGAGACCAAGAGGATGAGTGGAGTGGACTGGTGTTCGGGGCATCTTTGTCAATAGCGAGGCTTCCAATAACAACCCTGCTTCCCCGGATACCCCTCTCTGTTTTCTGTTCTGGGGCACACTGTGCTTGGTGGCAGCCGTGGGCTGGCCTGAGCCCTGACTGGTGGGAAAGGCCCTCACCGAGGTGCCTGGTCAGCTGAGCCGGCGACTGAGAGGGGACCCTTCTCCGCAGAGCTCCCTTCTGCTTCCAGGCTTTGGGAATTACTTCCTTTCTGAGGGCAGGGAAGCACCTTCATCAAAACTGGTATGAGCTCTCATTTCTATTGTACAGGCGAGGAAATGGGCCTGGAGACGTGACTAATGTAATATATATGTTAAATACATATATTGTGTAGATCCTGTGTTATATAACATAGAACATTATATAATGCATAGTATATATTTTAAATACACTATATGTGTTATGTATGAGATACATACATAATATATGTTACGTAACTAGCATGATACAGCTAGCCGCTGGCCACGCCAGCAGACAGACACAGTTGGGAAGACTCCAGTGTTGGCACTTTTCCCTAAATATCACTTGTCCGACTTTCTTCTGACATATTTGTTAAGAACAAAGAAAAGGGAACATGCATACTTGAGGAGTCAGAGGGCGTATCTAAGGACGTGGCCTGTCGTCAGAAATTGCTTCTTCTAAAAGTTACTGCAAAATTTGTGTTCAGCTCCAACTATGCTTGTGTTCATTTTAATATAAAATGTGTTTTATAGGAACATGTTTGTCCCCTCCCCAAATTGTCAAGTCAAGGGACACTGCAGGGAGATGCCCCGTGGGCCACGTGTCATTCTGGACACCACTGTCTTCTCCTAACTCCTATGACTGAGTTGGTATTTGGCCAAATAGATTGCCTGTTCCCCCCACTCTCCCTTTTTGTGTTGGCTTCTGACATGGAAGTAGCTGGAGGCGAATGTTTGCCCCACTAGGTGGTCCCAGAATCCCCAAGTCTCCCTTTAAGTCTGCCTCTGGGTCTCATGATCCCACACTGGCTCCCACCTTTTGGGGATATGGTGGTGCTTGCCCCCAGGATAATAGAGCAACAGGGGAAGTGAGGAAGCTATGCAGTGAACACGTACATAGGTCCTCACAGCACATGACCGTCCTCAGGCAGAGAGGGAGGAGCCAGAAGCCTCACCTCCCTTTCCTTGTAGTCCCACCTCTTTGGGGTCCCAGGAGCCCCAGTCACTGCTGTGAGCTCCCCAAGTGACCATTGGGGCTGCCCTTGTCCTTCTCTGCACCCTGGTCTCCAACTGGGCCTCTCTGTGGCTCAGAAGAGGTGGTCCTCCAGTGAATCACTGCACCCTGATTGCTGCTCCCAGGAGCCTTTGCGTCTCCCTGGGCGGTGAGTATCCCTCCCTTGGACAGGAAGCATGTGTGTGAGATTCCTGAAGCTGCTCTAACAAATTCTCACAGACTTAGTGGCTTCAAGCAACACAGATTTATCCTCTGAGCAGTTCTGGAGGCAAGAAGTCCAAATTCAAGGTGCTGGCAAGGTTGTGTTCCTTCTGGAAGCTTCAGGATAGAACCCACTTTCTAGCTTCTAGAAGCTTCTAGAAGCCGCCGTGGCTGTACTCCTTGGTGCACACTTTCTCACATCACTCCAACCTCTTGCTCCTGTGACATATCCTCTTTTACCCATTCCGATCTCATGCCTCCTCCTTCTAAGGAAGAAGGCGTCACTTGTGTGATGACATTGGTACTGTCTGGCTAATCCAGGATAATCTCCCCATTTCAAGATCCTTAACTTAATCCCATCTGCAGATTCCCTTTTGCAATCTTATAAGGGAACATTCACGGATCCTGGGGATTAGGATGTTGACATTCAGCCTGCCACACTAGGGGACAAGGAATCCTCGGCACCCGCTCCTAGGAAAGGCTACTTGTCCTGTAGGTGTTGGTGCTGCTGGTCCAGCTCTCAGACACTCCGTGTGGCACTTGCTTTGAGAGGTGCATGGGAAAGCAGGTGGGTGCTTGGACCCGAGTTCAAATCCTGATCTAGTAGTTGGCTCTGTGACCCCTCGCAGGTTAAGTGTTAATGTATGGGCTTCGCCTTCCTTTTCTGTAAGTTGGATGCAGTAATCTCACTTTGCAGGGAAGATCGAAGGTCAAGCACATAGCATAGTGCCCGGCAAACAGTCGGTACTCAATAAATGATGCCTATGCTCATTTGGAGGATTTCTGGTGTGCTCCATAGAAGTAGGACGATACTGTGTCTCTGTGGAGTTTTCATGTTGGGTGACCTCAAGGGTACTTATACGTACTATGTCTGTGTATACTAATGGCACATAGATGTGCTTGTATGTACTAAGTGAACATATAAATGCTGTTCCCCAGGCTCCCAAACTCTGGAACCTACATCTGCAAGTTTAGAAAAGGTCCTGGGGAAGGGCATGCTAGGATTCTTGTACTACCTTCCCTGGGCCTCTCTGAAGCCCAGGCTCCGTGTCTGGCATGTTTCATCCCAAGATCAAGACTTCCCCAGAATAAACGAACCCCAAGCTGGGCCTGGACTTGCCCTGGGCCCCCGGGGACCAGGGATAACTATGCAAGCCTAAGTGGGACCTCCCTGGGGAAGGTCCCCAGATCTCCTTGTTCGTGGCTGGGAACTCCCTTGAGTGGGATTGGCGGGTAGCAGTATTATGCCAAGAAGGTTTCTTTTGCAGGGAAGCGAAGGTCAGGGAGCTCATCAAGCCTACCCCCATGGTGGCTTCTGGGCTCCTTGTCTCTCCTTCACAAGTGAGTGCTGGCAGCTGGTCATGTCGCAGCAGTCTTGCTTGGGCACTCCTCGGGATCGTCCTGTCCACATGTGAGGGGAGGAAGCCACAGCCCTGAGCCGCCACGTCTCTTGTCCGAGTTTGCAGAGCTGCCAGGGGATGGGTCTGGCGTCTGTCCAGCTTCAAAGCCAAGCATCCCATGACCAGGCAACATCTGCATTTCTGGATAATTCCTGAATCTATTGTATTACAAGGAAAAACTAGATTTCCCTATCAGAGGCAGAGCTGTGATATGGGAGTTTATCAGGTGATTCGTAGGCTCGTTATCGTGTATCCACTGCCACTTGGCAGAGGGCCATGCCCATTCCTTGTTGAATTTGTCCTGACCTTCCCTTCTGAAACTCAGTCCCCCACTTCCATTCAAAGGGCATTGTTATTTTTTCCTTTTTTTTATCCCAAAGATTTTATTTATTTATTTGAGAAGGAGGCAGGGGGGCATGCACAGGAGCGAGGGAGGGGTAGGGACAAGCAGACTCTGTGCTGAGCACAGAGGCTGACTCAGGGCTCGATCCCATGACCCTGAGAGCATGACCTGAGCTGAAATCAACAGCTGGACACTTAACCAACTGAGCCACTCAGGTGCCCCTGTTTGTTTGTTTTTTTTTTCCTTTTTGGATAAAAGCTGTAATTTTATCTATTTATTTTAGAATTAAGAGTGTAGTCACCTGGCTCAAAGTCCTGAGTCCAAAAGCAGATACACTGAAAAGCCCCCCTTCCATCCTGGGCTGTGAGGCCTCCATCTCCTGTGCGGGGAGAGAAGAACCAATGTTCCTGGTTATCCCTGTTTTCTTTCGGAGATACTTGACAGAAATACAAGCAAATATACTTGTATTCTTTTTAATATACAAGTGATAAGTGTACTGTGCACTTGGTTCTGCATCTTTTTCTTTTTTTTTTTTTAAGATTTTATTTATTTATTTGAGAGAGAGAGACAGTGAGAGAGAGCATGAGCGAGGAGAAGGTCAGAGAGCGAAGCAGACTCCCCATGGAGCTGGGAGCCTGATGTGGGACCCGATCCCGGGACTCCAGGATCACGACCTGAGCCGAAGGCAGTCGTCCAACCAACTGAGCCACCCAGGCGTCCCTCTGCATCTTTTTCTTTCTAACTTCTCTGTCATGTAGAAGGGACTTTATTTTTCATGTGAAACGCAAAATTTAAGGTCACGAGAAAGGTAATATTAAATGACAAAGTAAATCTTTTCAATACAGGCTACATGTTTATTTATTAACAAGCTAGCAAACTCCTATTAAGTTATTTCTTTAAGAAATTGGGGAAGGGGGGCGCCTGAGTGGCTCAGTCGTTAAGCGTCTGCCTTTGGCTCAGGTCATGATCCCAGGGTCCTCAGAGTGAGCCCTGCCTGGGGCTCCCTGCTCCGCGGAGAGTCTGCTTCTCCCTCTCCCTCCCTCTCTCTCCCTGCTCTCCCTTTCTCTCTCAAATAAATAGAGTCTTTAAAAAAAGAAGAAGAAGAAGAAGGAGAAATTGGGGAAGGAAAATAATGTACTGTTTGCAGAATCTGAATAAATAAGTAATAGTTCCCCACAAAAAAAAAAGTTGCTTTGAGCAATGTTTATTTTTTTATTTTCCATATTTTTTAGGTTTATTTATTTTTAAGATTTTATTTATTTATTTGACAGAGCGGGAGAGGAAGAAGCAGACTCCCCGCTGAGCAGGGAGTCTGATACAGGGCCAGGACCCTGAGATCGTGACCTGAGCCAAAGGCAGAGGCTTAACCCACTGAGCCACCCAGGTGCCCCATCCCCCCCCCCTTTTTAAAAATTTATTTATTTATTTATTTATTTTAAAGATTTTATTTATTTATTTGACAGACAGAGATCACAAGTAGGCAGACAGGCAGAGAGAGAGGAGGAAGCAGGCCCCCGCTGAGCAGAGAGCACGATGCGGGGCTCGATCCCAGGACTCTGGGACCATGACCTGAGCCGAAGTCAGAGGCTTTAACCCACTGAGCCACCCAGGCGCCCCATCACTTTTATATCCTTAAAAACTACAGTCCTTATGCTTTCAACATTCCCTTCTCTGGATGTTGTTCCTCCGTTGTTGGGTTAATTCCAAGCAACAGTTTGTGGAAGATGGCCGTCAGGGTAGGCCATCGGAGGACGCCAAGAAGTAGATAGGATATGGTCCTGATTATTCTAAAGGGGCTCACCTCTGGTTAATAAAGCCTGCTGCTCAGCAAGCACTGACTGTGCTGGGCGCTGTGCTAAGTGGCTTCCATGCATTACCTCAATTCGTCATCATAACCACCTTTTTTTTTTTTTTTTAAAGATTTTACTTATTTTGAAAGAGGATTTTATTATTTGTCAGAGAGCGAGCAAGTGTGCACAAGCAGGTGGAGCGGCAGGCAGAGGGAGAAGCAGGGAGCCTGAGGCAGGACTCCATCCCAGGACCCTGAGATCTTGACCTGAGCCGAAGGCAGATGCTTAACTGACAGAACCACACCCAGGCGCCCCCATAACAATCTTTGTAAATACTATCGTTCTCCCTTTCTATATACACCAAAATAAACGGAAGTTCCGAAAGTCTGGGAGAGCTTGCTCACAGTTTTGGAGTTCGCAGTTGGTTTGAAGCTCTAATAGCGTACGTAGAGATAGGACCAGATTCCAAACGTTTATATTAAAAGGCTCAGAAAGTGTAACTGACTCAGGTAGCAAGTATTCGAGAAGGGGAGCTACCCGAGGCTCAGCGTCCTCAGGGACGATACCCCAGGGGAAGCGGGACCGCAGCTGGACCTTGGCCGGGGGGTGTGCGCAGTAAGGACTGCAGAGGAAGGAGCCAAGGTCCGAGGTGGGAAGGTGCACAGTGGGGCTGAACCTGCGGGAACTTGAGCACTTCGCAGCGGGAAAGTCGAGAAACCCTTCGAAGAGATCACTCATGGCCAACGTGTGGAACGTCTCAAAGGACGTGCAATGGGCGGTGGCAGATTAAGTCTCTAAACGGGAGAGGTGTGTGTGTGTGTGTGTGTGCGCGCCCACGCGCTGTATCAACGTTTGGAAAAGATGAATGGTACCATAGATGGGAAAGGGGTACTGGACGTTTTTAAAGACACACTGTTGACACTGCGGACCTCGAGAAAATGGGTTGCGTAGCCGCAGTTGTCAAAAGCTGCTCTATTTGGATTTTTACAGTGTGCTGAGGTTGTTTTTTCTGAGCAGTTTTCCATATATATTTCTTCCTTGTCTGTTCCTTCAACCTAAAGGTGTGTGTGCACTAGAGGGTGGGTAGCATGGGCTTCCCCGCGTGTTTCGAAATGCTTTCATATCCTCACCTTCCCTGAATTGTGCCTTCTGGAATGTCAGTCCTTCTTCTCTTGAACATGCTTTATCGTAAAAGGGAATGGTCAGATAATTTAGGGACTGTGCCACTCTGTTGATTCCTTGGAGATTCATGTAAGCATTAAGGATTGAAAGAAGTACTATATTGGAGAAACTTTTTTTTTTAATGGAGAAGGTGCCGGCGACCTCAGTGTGTGTGTGTGCCTTTGGGACTGTTGCTTCAAATTGCTTTAAGAAAACCATCAAAACACACAGAGGCCTGTGAGGCGAAGGGGGTCATTGGCACATCTACTCTCCCCTAGGACTTTGAGGAATGTGTTTGAGGCTGGCAATGGGGGTGGAACACAGAACAGAAACGTTTTAACATTTTTAACAAGCACCTCCCAAACTTTTTGAGCTTGGAGTCCTTCTCAGGTGTATGGCCCAGCACTGAGCACCCAGTAGGACTGGAGTTCCTTAGAAACACTTTCAGAAATGCTGCTTTAGCCCCGTCCCCTCCCTTTGGAGATGAAAATAGACGGTGGCAGAGTGGGGGCTGGGCTGTGGGAACAGAGGTCCACAGAAAGTCTTGACCCCTGTCATCCGACTCATGCCTGTAGATACTGATGACTCAGCCTCTGCTCACTAGAGGTGAATGCTGCCTCTTGGCCTCTTGAAAACCACCAGGGAGAGCAGCAGAACGAGGCGTGTGTGGGGAGAAGAGCTCACCGGCAAGCAAGTGGATGGCAGAGAGGGGATTCTGCTGGGTGAATGGCGCTTCCACTGACTCTGGCTGGCGGGGGACCATTTTAAGGACAGTCCCATGAACTCTTTCCAAGTTTCTAGTCATGCTTTTAGATGCTGGTATCACCTGCGGATGATTGTTAGGATTAGAGCCCCGTGGGACCAGGTGCCTGGGTGGGTCCACCTCTGCCTGCCCCGTCTCAAGATACCCACTCACAGAAGACTGGCACATGCCAGAGATTAGAATGTCTGCCTCTCCCTGGACCCACAGCTCTGCTCTGGCAGCGGGATGCAGCTGTTGCTAAGCGACCAGTTTATCTCCTGGTCAGCAGACAGAGAAGCAGGGGAGCAACTCCTGCTCTGGAGAGTTCCAGCCGGGAGAAACGAGGTTGGGGGAGGGGGGGGCGTGGAAGAGCCACGGGGCAGGCACTTGAACTCTGCTGCTGCCCTTCAGCTCTGACCCTCTCCTGTGTGCTGAGGGCCCCTTCTTCCTGGGGTGGGGGTCTGTCTTTTGAGACTGGAGGGAATGATGTAGATCCATGACACCATAATAGATTCAGCTTAATAAAATAAATAAAATAATCACATAATTAATAATTATTAAGTAATTATTAGTAAAAAAATAAAATAAAGCAGAATCCCAACCTCACAGGCAAAGAAGTCTCCTTTTCAGAGGAGTTTGAAGTGGTTTATATGGAAACTCTATCTTTATTTGTATTCAAACCCTTAAATGGCCATTCATGATTTAACTTTGCAACTGAGAGCACAGAAAATGGTATTTATTTGCCAGGACCCAGCAGGGGCTTTATGCATCTCTGACCCCCAGCAGGTGGGACCTCTGATATGGAGGTAATCACCCCGTAATCATTCACACCTCACTGGACCTTTCTGGATGTTTAAGGGCTTCTCATGGTCGGGTTCAGTCTTTTATTGCTGGTTATGAACTAGTGTTAAAAAGTATCTAGAGCAAGCCAGGTATGTTGCTGAGGGAAGAATCAAAGTATTGACCAGTACAATGTGGCTCCTACCTTTAAAGATCTTACAGTTATGGGTGAGAGGAGGGAGTTCCTAGAATGTTCTAGAACAAAAGTTCCCCAACATTCTCCATGCGCAATATCTTTAGTGTCTCAGCACTTTTTCACGGTCTTCCAAGGACAACAGAAAGACCTAACAATTGAGTAAATCCAATTAATAAGTACTTGTGTTCTAACATGCAGGATACTTGGGAAAAAATTAACACAAACGGGAAAAATGAGAACATTTGTATTTCATTCTTAAATACTCAGAACAAATTGTAATGGTATATGTGTGCCTGTTGGGTACTACACAACTTCTCAAACCTTGGAATCAAAATTCGACCACTCTCATTTTCTGTCCGACCTGGATTTTTGCCTGGTGCTCGTGTTTTCATCACGGCTATTGCCCAAAACCAAGCTGCGTTATTGAAAGGAATGTCGTGCAGTCCAATATCGTAACTGAATTTCCTTGAGCTAGTGGTTCCTGTCATGTCCCGTAGATGCCTACTTTGTGTTCCTTGAACGGTTAAAGCACACCGCAGTGCCCCTGAGAGTTCCCTGTGGGACCCCCTGCATGCCTGGGGTGCCGAGGCATTCAGACTGGGAACCGTGATTCTAGTTGTGAAAAATAACAAGATCACATAGAGGGAGGAGCACTCCCTCCCATCTATTTCCCAGGAGGCCTTTAAGAAGTTTTTGTGGTTGAACAAAAGGTTCCATGAAAATCTGTGATTACAACTTGTTTCTTTCGTAGCCGTGTGTTACTGCCTGTCACATTGCTTTTAGAATTGCAACGTGTTCTTCAAAACTGAGCCCCAGATACACAGAGCCAGAATGTGTGGATTCGAATCCCCACTCTGTCATTCACTAGCCTGTGCATCTGGGTACTGACTCTGCATGGTTTGTGGGAATGGCAATGACCTCCCAGGGTCATTGGGAGGAGTGTAACCCTGTTTGGTGCGTAGTAACACTTCCGCAAAGAAGAGTTAGTTCTCCTCCTCCTTCTCCTGCCATTAGACTTCAGTGTGAGCATCAGACGCTTTTCTCAGGAGGAGGTGCTGGTGCTGGGAGGGTGGGCGAGGGCACAGGTAGAGGTCGGCATTCTGCAAAGAGGGAAGGGGCCAAGCCACAGGGAGGCCCTTGGCAAGAGGCTGGCTCTCTGCTCTCAGAGGGGTTGAAAGGCCCAAGAACTGCTTCCCGGGCACGGACACCCCGTCCCCAGTGTGGCACGTAGCACACCAAGCCTGGTCTCTGTCCTCATTCTCTGTATCTGTGGGCATATACTGTTAGGGCATCCACAGTGTCTAAGACATCCGGGCATCTCCCCCCCATACTTGCCTCAAGTCCTGTGGTTTGCCCAAGCCAGACTTGTTCCAGCACTGTGCGTCTGCAGACCCCTCTCCAGGGAGCAAAGAGTCCCTTCCATGCTGGGGCATCCTCGGGATGTATCTAAACCATTACAGCCTTGCTGGGTCTCTTTCCCCTGGGGCTGGAAACTTGAGAGCCTTTCCTGTCTGTATCCCAGCCTTCTCCAAGGCCTCACAGTATTAAGGACAAGAGAAAGGATGAGGATTTAGTGCATTTCTTCATCTGTAGAATGGGGCTGCTGCCACCCAACTTCACCAAGCAAGCCAAGGGCTTTCTAGTTTCTCAGGCTTTCAGCTAGTATTGTTGGGGCAAACACAGACCTAGGTGTGCCGGGTTTTCTGGGAGTTCCTGCCAACTAGAATTCTTTGTTTAAAAGGTGTCAACATTGTTTGCAAATTGTTGTTAAAAAAAAAAAATCTCAAGACTCACCCCTAGCCAGCGCCTGGGGCCATATGACTGATCTCCGTCCCAGTGAGCAGTTTTCAGCTTTTAGCCTCAGCAGACAGGGGCTTGCTGAAACTGTCCTCAGGTGTGCACACAGGGTTGGCTTCTGGTCCCGGAATGAAAAACTAAGCGCTGTCCCTTTAAGAGAACAGGCTGTCGGAGGGAAGAAGTTGACGGTTTCTGGGCTTCTCAGGAAAGCCCTATTCTCTGTGTTCTGTGAGGTGCTGGGTAAACTGCCCTCCCCCCCCTCCAAACCTCCCCCCCAAGCCACATTGTTAGTCCAGATCTGTCAAAGTATCAGCAGCTGCCAAGGGGGAGGTTTGGCTCTCAGGAGGGAGGGGTTCTCCTTCGCAGCCTTCCATCGCTACCTGAACTAGTGGGACCCGCTAATAAGGTGCACAGCTAAATGTCTCAGCCTGCCTTTGCCTTGCATTTTCCCCGCCTTGACTCCCTGTCACCAGCCCATGCAGCCAACAGTGCCAACAGAAGCCCCTGCCTGGGGTGACGGAATAAATCAGCATCCCCATCGGTGCCTGTGGGTTCTGCATTTTGTTCTCAATCACATGAGCATTTAGTACCAGCCCAGACAGACCCCAGGTTCCAGACAGAGAGCGATGCTGTAGGTTTGGTTTTCAGGCTTTCTGTTTTGCTACCGCAGGTCAAGCAGTAACTTTCTTCTTGTAATAGGCTCTTCCTTGCGGCAGACTTCCCTATGTCCGTCTGTGCCATGCTGTCAGCGGTCTTATAAAGCTGCCATTTCTAAGAAGGCTTTCGCACCTTGAATTGGTGGCAGAGCCAGACTGAGAACCCATTTCGATTTCAAGTCTTGGTCCCTGGCCAGCCCCATGCTACCATGCACTGACGTCCCTCCTTCCCAACGTGTTAATTCTTGTAGCTCTAGGGGCTGACAGGAGCAGTTTTTAGTGGGATCCATTGTTGATTTCAGTAGACATTCGCGCACTCTTTATGTGGCCGGACAGTTGCCCATATGTCATTTCATCCTCAAAGCAGTCTTTTGAAAGTGTTACTGTTCCAGTTTTATAGATACAGGAACCCAGTTTTCTCAACGTCCAACGACGTGGGTCACACAACTCCACATGCTGGAGTCAGAACTTTAAAACACATCACCAGACCCTCGTTCCACTTCCCTTTCCAGTAAATCAGGCTGGATCTCAGGATGCTTTATTAACGGGCACTCAGTGTTTCCTCTGTGCTCAAATCAATCTTTTCAAAGAGGGATCCAGAAAGCTTATTAACCTTGTCCTGGAGAAGCATTTTGATAGCCAACCACAGAAACTACCTGAATGATTTTAGCAAAGTAGAATTTCTTGAAAGAAATGTGAGTCAAGCTGGGGGAAGTAGGCTTGGAAAACAAGAGGACCAAAGAAAGCCTTGGCATCTAGAGTTCCCATCTGAGTCACACCAGAGAATCCAGCCAATATCGACGGACCCTGTTGCTTTCTCGACGGTGCTCGCGGCATTGGAATCACGGCCACAGCAGCCCTTGGAAACTGGGTATTGCCATCCCCACCGCCAGGATGAATTCTCCATTCTCCTTCTTCCTTATGATCCGAACCCAGGCAGGGTCCCTGGTTGGCCAAACCTGGGCGTGTGCCCATGCATTTGCTGCCAAGGCTGCCTGGAAAGCATGCCCCTGGCTTAGCTTCCACGGGAGGGGAGAAGTTCTACCTCCCACCAAGACTCGCCACGGCGCAGCATTTCCCAGATAGAGCAAGGAGATTCAGAGGCTAGGTGGCCCCTGAAAGCAACAAGTCCCCACTACCCACCCCGCCCCCAAACACTCCTCTAATTAGAAGTCACCTCTCTGTTTCTAACCATCACCACCTTCCCACCGCTTCCCATGTCTTGTCACAGACCTGCTCTAAGAAGCAGAGCTGATGGAGGTGAAAGTGTCCAGGGAAGTGGTTTGTTCGCGATAACCCCAACGCATTGTCCAGGAGCCCTAGACCTGGGTTGAGGGAGATACGGGGAGAGGGGGTTGATCGCTGTTGTCTGTCTACATCAGCAGGAGCCATGACTTAGAACTGAAGACGGTCTCCTGGCTGGTTGTCCCTGTCCGCCCTGGCAGTGGGGTGAGCCCATGGGGAACTGTAGTGTGGCCCCCACTGTCCTTCTGCTGCCCCCTTGCTTGTTGGAAGTAGACTGTGTGACAAGCGCCTTGCTGCCCCATTCCTTCGGCCAAGATGCCGGCTGCCTGTGTGCAGAGGGCGGTGGCCGGTGCAGGGCTTCCTGTGTTCAGCTGTGGGCACCCTGTCCCCACTATGACCTGTTTCCCCAGCCTCCCTCCTTCCTGATCGTCGTCTTTGCAGCTGCCCCAAGGCCGCTCGCTGCACAGATGTGGAGCAGCTGGACACCTGGCTCGCCAGGCCAGCCACCATTGTGGTTCAGCGTGGAGCCTCCAGCCCTTTGCTTCTAGCTCTTACCCTTCAGGCACGGGCCTTGGCCCGCCCCCGCCTCCAGTGCCTCCCCACAACCCGTGTGGACTCCGTGCCCGGGTCCAGTGAGGGCCCCCAGGTTTGGGACTACTTCTCCCCTTCCACCCATCATGGTTCCTTAGGTGAAAAGTGGAAAACTGAGGGTGTTGGGAACACAGAGCTGAATTTGCAGTGGGGACCTGCCATCTCTCTGTGGTCCTGGGCCATCCTAATCTCTCTGAGCCTCCATGACCCATTCTGGACAAACGGAGATAAGGGGCCAGCATGAGGCTTCGCGGGGCCCGCGGGCACCTGGTGGGTCCATGACAATTTCAGCTCCCCTTCCCTGCCGTGCACTCATTTTGGGCCCCCGGAGACCCCGGCCACCACCCTGCTGGCCCTGTTCCTATTACGGCTGCCTACAGGGAGCCCTGAATTGGGGACACAATCTCCGTGGTAACAAGGAGACTAATAATAGGATTTTTGAGCCCAGAGTACCTCACTGAGGCTTTCTTTTTGATGCGGTAAAAGTTACCCGAAAGAACACAGAAACAAAGGTTGATTTGAAAGGAACGTCAACACATGTCTGAGGAGCTTTACGTGGTTGCGACAGGACTTGAGAATTCTCCTGCTGGCGGACTTTCTTTCCTAGAGCTCACAAGCACACCGATGGAGTGCAGTGGTGGCATTTGTCATGACCTTTGCTCCGCGGTGTCCCTCCTGTAATTGGTTATACGGCCAAAGGGAAGTGATCTGGGCCCGGCCAAAGGGAAATGACCTGGGTAGGCCCTCACGTCATAACAGGAACCCTTTAAAGACACAGCATTCTCGCTAGCTGGTGGCAAAGGAGGAAGTCAGAGACATTCCAGCTGAAGGACCCACTTGTAGATACTACCACTGGCCTGAATGTAGCACCGCACCTCAGGAACACAGGCCCTTCTAGAAGCTGAGCAGCCACAAGAAAACCATCAGAGACTCTTAGGTCCTTAGCTCCAAAGCCCTGAGCTCAGCCAGCAACCCCGTGAATGTGGGGAGCACCTTCTTTCCCAGAGTGGCTTTGTGAACCCCTGAGCAGAGACCCAGGGGAGCCCGCCGGAATTCTGACCCAGGGCACTGGAGGACAATGCATGGGTGTTGGGTTCGACAGCTCTGTTCGTGGTAGTTTGTTAGGGCAGGAATAGAAAATGGACACAGCCATTCACTGGGGACCTGCGGGGACGGGGGTCGACTGGAGATACATGCACCATCCAACTCTGGAAGGCACTATTTCTCTCCAGCTGGCTGTTGTCATGCAGGAGGCTCGGGGGGGGGGGGACAATGTTTCTGGATCTTTCTTTTGTTTAAGAGAGGCCAAAAACTTGGTCTGTGTGAAATATCCTGATTCAAAACACACACACACACACACACACACACGTCACTGGCTGAGGGTCTCTGACTATGATCCCTTCACTGGTGACTTTGTCTTGAATGGAGAGTTTCCTCCTTTTTGGTTTGTTTGAGTAGTTACCCTACAAGGTTTTTTTTTGTTTTGTTTTTTGTTTTTAAGATTGTATTTATTTGATACACAGAAAGAGAGAGCATAAGCAAGGGGAGCTGTAGAGAGAGAGGAAAGGTCAGGCTCCCTCCCGACTAGGGAGCCAGACCATCATGGGGCTTGATCCCAGGACCCTGGGACCAGACTCGTGACCAGAGCTGAAGACAGACACTTAGCTGACTGAGCCACCTGACACTTAGCTGACTGAGCCACCCAGTGCCCCTCGTCTCTTGTCTTGCATTCTGTATGCACAGTGAGGATAGTCTATATTCCTCTGGAAAGCATTGACTCAGAAATCAATAATTTGGTACTGAGGTCTTGGAGAGGACTGTGGAGGGGCTTTGGGAGATAATGTGGGCCTTCCCCCCTGCTTTGGGATATGTGATGAAAATTCACACTTACTTCGGTATCCTTCTAGGCCCCCCACCATCCTGCTTGACGTGTGGGTAAGGAATGGAATTATAGTGCAATCCAGTCGACTCACCAAACCCAATCACTTACAGTTTGAGTAGCTCAGTCTCTTCGTGATGACTCTGGTGACCCAGCTCAGCATTCTGCCCCGTGTCCTCGTCCCCTGCAGGACGTGGCTGTGCCCCTGCACCAGGTGGTATGCTATGAATTCTGGCTTGTTCAGGTGTGGAACAGTGGTGCAGGCTTCAGAGGGGTGGTTCCGGGCAGCTCCTAGAACGAAGTGCACTGAGAGGCAATGGGTGTCCTTAGGCTTCTTGGGACCAGCACAGTAGGCCTCTACTGGTGACCCCACAGCCTGGCTGTTTTCCTCTGTCCTCAGGTCCCTGACCACTGCAGCCACTAGCACAGCCCCAGGCCTCTGAACTCCCATGGGGGGGTCTGTGTGTGTCACCCACAGGCAGGTAAGGGCCACCTCAGGCCTATCTCCCAGGAGGCCTGCCACCAGCCTAGAGGGTGTCTGACTTCTGCCCTGCTCCCTGCTGTCTCTTCTGGGTTAAGAATGGCAGCTTTTCTCTCCTGGGGAATGCCCGGGCTGGAAGGGGCTGGCGGGTGACTTCCCAACACCATGTTCACTCTCAACACGTACAGGCTGAGAGGGACGCAGATGTGTAGGATTGACCAATAAATGAAATGTGTTTCGGGAGCACAGTCCCTGCTCTGGATGTCCCCGCTGTTATGGGCTCAGTGACTAGATGACGGAGTGCACATGGAACAGTCTGAGAGAATCCAACTCCTGGTCGAGATTTCATTGCAAAAGGAGGCTTTAGACAACAGTCCTGAGGGGCGGTGGCTGGGTGGGGGGGAACCGTAGAAAGCACTGGTACGATAGAAGCTGGCCTCCAGGGGCCAGTTGGATATAGAAAAGCACTTGGAAATTTACTTCAGTTAGATCTCAAGTCTCATCCGTATTAGCTGTGCTGATTTCCTTTCTCTGGTCCATTCATCTCTTTCAGAGCCCACCAGTGGCATTAGGGGCCTTGACGGTGGTGGTGGGGGGTTGGGATGGGAACCAAAGGAGAGTCTCCCTTGACGCATTACCGTGTCAGGTTTGGAATTAGGATGGAAACTTAATTGTGGTGCTCTGGGGCTTTTGGCTGTCATCCAGGAGGCCAGTGGGCACCCTCACCCATGTGCCCTGGTGTTTGCATAGTTCTCCCTGGTGCCCTCCTTCAGGTACTGTGTGTTACAGGCGCTGCACACGTGGGCACGGGCACGTGTTGCCTGGCGGCATTGGGAGAATGTGTTTTGGAGGTGGATATCACCTCTGGGTATGGTATACAGTTCAGAGAGGAGAACCACCGAGTCAGACTTAGGACAGGAGTATTCAGAAAGCAGTAGGAGTGTAAAAGTAAAGGCCAGGTTTTCTCTGAGGCCCAGCAATCGGGGTTCAAATCCCAGCTCTCCCGGTCACTGACTTGCAGAAATGTGGGCAAGTTGTTACCCCTCTTCGAGGCTCAGTTTCCACATCTGCAAGATGGGAAGGATATTAGTATCTGCCTCCTGGAACGATATAGAAAATGCTTAGCCTCTTCTGACACAAGTACTCAGTAGCTGGTTGTGGTTACTTTTTGAAAGTATGTCTTTGAGGCACCTGGTGGCTCAGTCAGTTAAGCGACCCTTGGTTTTGGCTCAGGTCATGATCTCAGGGTTGTGAGATCAAGCCCTGGGTCCAGCTCTGCACTCAGTGGGGGGGGTGTCTGCTTGAGATTCTCTCCCTCTACCCCTCCCTCCACTCATGTTCTCTCTTTCTCTTTCTCTCTTTCAAAGCAAAAAAAAAAAAAGAGAGAGAGAGAGAGATTTAAAGTATGTCATGGTTATTATAAACAGATCAGATCAGTAGTTTGAGTTGGGAAGTTGCTTGTCAGAAGCCCTCATGAGGATTGATGATGAGGGATTTCTCCAAAGGGGCTCTCCTCCCAATTTATATGGAAGAAGGGCCAGAGGGTCATCCCTGCTGGTGCTGAAAGAAACATTCTCAGCTTAAAAAAAGCACATGTGTATGGGGGATGGGCGGGAGGTTGGAGAGGGAGAATGTGCCAACCCCGAGGGAATAAAGGAAGGACAAGCAGGAGCTGAGACTGGGCTGGACTAAAGGCAGGTTGCAGGGAGTGAGTGAAACCCACGGGGAGAGGGGAAGGAATGGTTACGAGTGGCCCAGTGTGCTCGGGTACTTAGTTCCGCTAAAACCAGACATTTGTCTGTACTCTGCCTTCCTTTTTGCTTTCCCTCTGCTGCATTTCTGCTGGATCTCCCCTTGATCATAAAATCTTTTTTTTTAAGATTTTATTTATTTATTTTAATAAATAAATCACAAGTAGGCAGAGAGGCAGGCAGAGGGAGAGGAAGGGAAGCAGGCTCCCTGCTGAGCAGAGAGCCCTATGCAGGGCTGGATCCCAGGACCCTGAGATCATGACCGAGCCTAATGAATCTCTCAGAAAATTAAACATCAGGGTACATACACATGGTTTCTCAGATCCTAGGTTCAACACTCTTGTTTTCAACCACTTTCTAAATGGGACCCGAAGCTTCTGAATATTCACTCGGTAAACTCTTTTTTTAAAAGATTTATTTATTTGAAAGAGTGTGTGTGTGCAAGGAATGTGTAATTGGCAATGTCAGGGAGCCTGACACGGGGCTTGATTTTACGACCCCAAGATCATGGCTTGAGCTGAAATCTAATGTCAGAGGCTTAACTGATCGAATCACCCAGGTGTCCCTCAGGTAAACTCTTACACATACCTCAGAACCTTGCTCCAATGTCACCTCTCCGGCAGTGCTTTCTACGACTCCCAGATCAGTCGGGCAGCCCTTCTTCCTGCTCTCACTGCTTATCCCTCTGTTAGATCCTGTAATCTATAATATACTGTAATCCCTCATTTCTGGTTGGTCTTTTATACTAGACTGAGAGCTCTATTGGTGTATCTTACTCATTTTTCAGTCCCAGTGCCTAGCACAGAAATGTTGACACAATGGAGTATATATGAAAATAATGAGTTCCCTGCCTGAATGGCAGAGAAGTCTTCTCTACCTTCTGTGAATGACAGGAAAAACGAGGAAGCTGTATCTGATGGGACTTCTTGTGGGAATTCTGCCAATCTGCCAGAACAGCGGGGAGCCCGCCTGGAGGACCAGCAGCCATGTGGGCTTTCAGAAGATAAGGAGCTGTCAACACAAGTGGAATAATTGGGGGGAACTGATGGGAAAATAACATTGGCCTCATAGATTTCCACCATCGATTAGATAAAGGAATGTGTAATTGGCAATGTGCTGGCAGGGAGGCGGGCTTTGAAGTTTCAGCTGATTGTGCTGGGGGATGGCTCTGGTCTCTGGGTGGCCAGGTGGCAGCTGTACCCCAGGTATCCAGGGGATAACCTACTTGATCAAGGGCAGGAAAGGGCAGCTGTTCTTTGGGACAGCAGACAGCACAGCTCTTTCCCTCAAGGTGTCATGGGAAGTCCTTTGTCCCTGTTCCTTTGGGGATCATCTGGAGGGAGTATCAGCCCCTTGCAAAAGCTCTGGTCTCTGGAAAGAGATTCAGGCGCGTACCCAGCCCTGGCTAGGAGACCTTGCGCTTAGGGGATGGGAGGCGCAGGGACCTGAAGGTGACTTAGGGTCTGCCAGTGGGAAACTATGGGCAGCACTGACCCCTCATTACAGAGAACAGAGTCTGTAGGCTGTGGAGGGAGCCAATTTCCCATTTCCCCATGAGAGCTCTCGGGAGGGCAGTAAAGCTCCTTCTGGAATTATTTCATTTTAAAAGCTTCTGACAAAGAGCAGCCTTGCACGGGGCGCTTTCACCCTCCAGAATTTTCCCATTGATCTCATTTTCTCCCCTGCATCAGCTCCGTGATAGGGGTGAGAAGGTCTTAGTCCCACCATTTTCGAGACAAGGCAGCTCTCACTTTATTTGCTGACAAGGGGTTCTCACTTGAAAAATGAAGTTTGTTCCAGCCCAAAGGTGCTATAAGGGGCAGGCAACGTTTTCCCCTCTTCCCTTCTAAGTTTCTTGGTTGGCTAAAAATTAAATGGATGTAAGACAGAGTAACAGGAGAAAAGCGAATTTCTTGCATACGGGAGCCCCTATAGAAACATGAGACCCCCTGGCACACAGGTCATTGAGGGTTATAGATCATAACCGAGCTAAGGAGAGGGCACAGGGTCTGGGGCTTCAAGGGGGAGGACGAAGACATTTCACGGGAAGATGAAAGAGAACAAATGTTTGATAAACCAGTGTTTGCCAGGGCCACGCAGATAAGTCTTTCTGCTATAAAAAGTTATCTCTGGTAATAGCTTTCTCTTCCTGGTACAGCCCCTCTAGCTAAATTCTTTCAGGCAGTTAAGGGGGAGGTAAAATCTCTTCTTGAGTCTGATTGTCTTCAGTCTTGAAATAATCCACATGCCAAAGTGGTACATTCTGGGGGGGGGGGGACACATTCGGCTCCTCTCAATCCCCAAAAGACCAGCTTCGACCTTTTGTCTTCATGCAAAAAGAGAGGTGGTCTGTCGTGGAGGCGGGCTGTGAAGACTTTCTCACATGCCAGGCCAGCCACGATGTGTTCTCTGCCACCCACCCAGAGTCACAGTGCTCTCTGCCTTGACGAATGTGGCAGGATTCCAAGGCATCCATTTCTGGGTGCAGGGGCAGATCCCTCCGGGGAGAGAGCTAAGCACAGGGTGATGCTGTAATGGCTCAGATCACTTCCCGGGGGGGGGGGGAGCAGCGGCAGGGTGACCGCTTCCACCGCAGCCCCAAATGCCCGGCAAGCTCCTGCTTTTCCCCTGCACCATCGTGAACACCGGTGGGTCGAACCGAAACCCTCTGGAGCTTGGGAAGCATTTTGGGGCTTGGCAAAACATACAACACTTTTTCTTCCCCAGCCACGTAGCTTTCTTTTCTGCTTTTCGTTCTCCACGGCCCGTGTATTAGGAGTGAAATTGAAGCCGTCTGTTTCAAGTCCTCGATTATCTTGATCCCCCCCATGGCAGGGTTTTTTTAAGAGGGTTGGGGGCGCCAGAGCTGTGGATCTTTTGCCTTAGAAGGAGGACACCACTGCTTGCCTCAAGAGAGTATTAACTCCTAAGGGAGCATGTTTGGTCTTTGGGTCAAGTCCTCCGAGGAGTGAGACCATACACTGTCTCCTCTCAGGGTCCGCAGAGTGGAGATCAGGGTCCTGCTCTCCCCTCGTGGTTTCCCATTAGCAATCGGCCATGGCTGTGTGGGGGCAGGCAGGGCTCTCCCCGGGTTTTCTCCCTGAGAAACAGGCTTTCAGCTCTTGTCGCCCCGAGGTATCTATTCACCTTCCGTAGGGGAGGAGTGCAGGATTTGGTCCCCACTTGTTAATTTCTTTTCAGCACCAGACAGAGAAAGGCTGTTGTCTAGAAAGCCTATGCTAGCCCTTTCCCAGGGGTAGCAAGAAAAGCACTGTGCTAAGACACCTGAAAATCACAAAGACACTGAAGAGCCTGGTATTTTCTGGACAGCCCGACTGAAGCCCAGGCTGGCAGAGGCAATTTGGAAGGCAGGTATTGAACTGCTTTCTCTGGAAGAAATCCCTATGTGCCTATGTGCCTATGTTCCGTGGCACCTGACGCACCCGGGATTGTTGGGTGTGTGAACCCTATACCCAGATGATCTAAGTTCCCTTTACACTGCTTGTGGTGTTAGGTGAGGGGATGCTCTGTGCCACACTCATGTACTTAAACACACACACACACACACACACACACACTCACACTGTGATGACTAGAAGTCTACAACCTGAACTGAATTCCTTTAAGCACAGACTTTCCGCTATAAGATGCGGATCATATATAAACACGGTGTTTACAGCTGATAACATTGTATCGTGTAATTGAAATCTGCTAAGAGGGTAGAACCTAAACGTTCTCTTACACACAAAAAAAGATAAGCAAGAGAGGTTATTAAACAGAGGGTGGAAATAACTTCACAATGCATACTTACATCAGATAGCCACGGTGTACACCTTAAGTATCTTTCAACTTTAGGGGCACCTGCGTGGCTCAGTGGGTTAAGTGTCCAACTTTTGGTTTCAGCTCAGGTCCATGATCTCAGGGTTGTGGGATCAAGCCCCAGGTCAGGCTCTGTGCTCAGTAGGGAGTCTGCTTGAGATTCTCTCTCTCCCTCGGCCCATGCCTTCCTAAAATAAATAAGTAAAATCTTTTTTAAAAATAAAGGTTTACAATTTTATATGCCAATTATACCTCAGTAAAACTGAAATAAAACAAAAATCAGAAAAACCAAATAAGCAAACAATAAAAAAAAATTATATTTCTTTAACCTAAGCCCTTTGTTCTTGTCTTGTTAAGGACTTTGGAGCTTCAGGTTCTGGGCATTTTGGTGGGGAGAAGCTGGGAAAGAGGACCTGAGGATGTTGGGGAGCTCTAGAGGGTGCTTAGTAGAAGCCCCACCAAGGGGAGGGGTTAAGGTAAGAGTGTCCAGAACAGAGAGAAAAGGAATTTGCTCCACAAATCAGTGAGGGGTCTGTTAGCTCTGCATTTTGGGTTTCTTTTAAGACTGGAAGTGTTATCTCATTTTTAATAGTTTGTCATAAAGCCTTCAAGAAATTACTGTATGGGGCGCCTGGCTCACTTGGTAGAGCATGGGACTCTTGATCTGGGGGTTGTGGGTTCGAGCCCCATGTTGGGCACAGAGCCTACTTAAAAAATAAAAATACTTACATACATACTTTAAAAAGAAGTTACTGTACAGTTTATGATGGAGAGGCTTGCTCCTTGGAACCTGAGGGAACTGTACCCGGGCTTGGGGTATGGGTATAGTTTTGTGTGTATGTTTGAATTGCATCTTCTGAAGAGAGTCCATAGCTTTGAAGTCCTGAGGAATTGGAACCAGAAGACGTAGCAATGTCGCCTGAGCCTCTGAAGCATACACAACTGAGGGTCAGCGGAGTTCTCACCAGCCTACTGGGGCAGAGGATGCTGGGACAGGTCCGCTGGCTCTCGCACCTGCCTGCCACTCTAGACCTTGGAGGGCCCCCGGCCATCACGTCGGCACCATCCTTCAAAGGTCTTCGTGTCTCCTTCGGGTTTAAGACAGGAAAGCTACGGTCCACCTGGGGTGGCTCTGTCAGTTGAGCATCTGACTTCAACTGGAATCATGAACTTGGGGTCCTGGGATCGAGCCCCCCATCAGGCTCCCCGCTTGGCGCGGTGTCTGCTTGTCCCTGGCCCTCCGCCCCTCCCTCCAGCTCATGCATGCTCTCTCTCCCTCTCGAATAAATAAATACAGTCTTTAAAAGAAAAGCGAACATTTTTTCTGACCGTAAAAGGAGAAACTTAGAAAATACAGAGAAGCCTAGTGAAGAAAATACAAATCAGTCATAATCCTACGAATGAATTAACCATTGTAAACATTTTGAGGTGTTCCCTTCCAGATTTTCTCTTCTTCTTTTGTATGTTTAAGAGACAGTACAGATCATAGTATGTCTATGAATAGAGCCCCTTTTCACGGAACATGACATCATAATCCTCTCGCCTACCATCAGAAAGTCTCCATTAGCATCACGTTCAGCGGCTCCACAATTATCCCATTATTCGGCTTCCGTACCATTCTTCTGTCATTGGGCATTTGCATTGTTCCAAGCTTTTTGCTTTAATAAATAATTCAGTGAGAAGCCTCTTCGGGCAGCAAGCCGTGCTTATATTTTAGCTTCTTTCTTTCTGGTAGATTCCTAGAGGTCTCCTTTGTGCTTTGTAGGTATGGCGAGTCAAGACGTTGCTGGGAAGTGTGGCTGTTGCTAAAGACTGTGGGCCGTGAGGTGGGGCGAGGCCACGACGTCCACTGGGTGCTGTGGGCACGGCGGAGGCTTAAGAAATGAGAGCCAGGCTTTGTCTTTGAGGACTTCATCGTGTAGTGTGAAGCCACAACATATTTAAATAGCCTAACGGAAGATAGACTTTATCTCAGGACGTCGGGGGAGCCATGCGTGAGTTTCAGAAGGGGAGAGGTGTTTTTGTGTCTGTTCGTAGTGTATTTTCTGGAGAAGGAGTTTTCCACAGAATCGTTTCATCTATGCTGCTGCAAGAAATTACCCATTTAGTGATGGCTTTGGGTGTGTGGATGGGAAGTCAATGAATTTCCCCTATTTTTTCTTTGGCTATTTTATGTTTTTTTTTTTTTTGTTTTTTTTTAAATGATAGAAAAAAGGCACGTGGGTGGCTCAGTCGGTTAAGTCTCAGACTTCAGGCTCAGGTCCTGATCTCAGGGTCCTGGGATCGAGCCCTGTGTCAGGCTTCCTGCTCAGCGGGGAATGTACTTGTCCTCCCCCGCCCCCGACCCCCGCCACCCACGCTTTTGCTCTCTCTCTCAAATAAAAAAATAAAATAAAAAATTGGGAGTATAATAGAAAAATAAGAAACTTTTACTCATGTGCCACTAAGATGACAGAGTGTACTAAGAAGATGACAGGCAGGGTCCTGGTTTGGGGGTACCTTGAGGTAGGGTATAGGAGAGGCCACAGCCTATACCCAGCAGGTGCGAGGCATACTTTGGCAGCATTAGTCACAGTCACCTGTCCCTGCAATGACCTACCAATCCGTTTACATGTAAATCTGCTCCTGCCAGCGTGAGCTGCTGTTACATGAGCCTAATGCCTTCAGGATCGTGTTATCAGAACACTGTGTTTCGCAAGCTCGTGGCACATTTGGTAACCTAAACCAAAGCTTCCTCGTCCCTCTCCCAGAGCCTTAGTCCTCAGCTGGTTGCTAAGAGTTAAAGGAGCTTCTTACTGATCGTTTATGGTCACCAGAAAAACCAGCCAGCTCTGCCAACATGGAAAAGGCAAGGAGATGGGGTCATCGTGTGGCTTCCAGGCCTTTCATTCAGGGCCAGAATTAAATGTGTTTGTGGAAATTGACAGCCGTCAATTGTATTTATTTTCTACAATCTGTTCTGGCCACGTCTATTGTTTGGCTAGTTCTTCCACCAGGAAAATGAGAGCCACGGGGCAGACCGTGGCCTTGTCCAGGCACTTCCCCTGGACAGACACCCACAGTTGCAGGACCCCCACAGAACCCGATGTCAGCTTAGCTTGTTGTGAGATTTCCTGGGTTCTCTCAAGTGGAATGCCCACAGTCAGGACCACTGGGATGGGAGTGCGTGTCTCATTGTTCTATCTCCTTGGGTATCTCCCCTGTCAGTGGCTGGGCTGGACAGGTCCCCAGTAGAGGGTCCAAGTGCTAAACGTGACTCGACAAGAGAGACCAGCCACAGGCAGGGACACGTGGCCTGACTCAGAAGCTCTCCAAGTATTTCCACATAGCAACCATTAATCTGACTTACACACAAAATCTGTGTAATCTGACTTACTAACAAAGTCTGTGTAATTCTATTATTATTAATATTATTAATATTATCATTATTATTAAGTTCAACTTGGCTGTCTCTACAGGTTCAGCTGAGTTGTTTTTCTTCCCTCACTCTTGGCATCTACAAAATAAATCCCTCTCTCATTGCCTGTCACTCTTCTTTCCTTTGATCCTTTGTTTTCTTCAGGCCCAGAATCACTTAGTCTCCCAAAGGGCTTGAATCTACCTGTAATTTATGCACCCAGTACAGTCATCACATAAGCCTAATTGTTATTTGGCTTCAGCTGCATTGGGCAAAATCACCAAACCCGACCATGAGCCAGATGGAGGTCTGGGAGGAACCAGCCGCTGCCCACCCCTCAGAAACAGGGGATACCCACTCTTCCCCAAGAGTGCAAAAACAGTAAACAAAAGTATCTCTGACCACTGCCAGCCCTAATCCATAATGCAAAATAAACAAGCAGGATAATACTCAAAATATAATCCTTTGTTTGTGGTTGTAGGGGAGAGAGCTAAAAGCTTAGCCCTCAGAGGATATCATTAAGAAATTCTTCCTTGTATTTATCCAGAACTGGCCTTGGCTATGACTTACGCTTGCCTATTCTGGTTCTATCCAGACAGAGACAGTCTTCTCTTCCCTATATGTATTTCTAATAGTACATTTTTAATACGTTATGTTTTACATAGAAAATGAAGCTATAAAACATCTCATATGGAAGATAATTTTAACAAAACATTTTATATGTAAAAAGATGATTTGTGGGGGTGCCTGGGTGGCTCAGTGGGTTAAAGTCTCTGCCTTCAGCTTGGGTCATGGTCCCAGGGTCTTGGGATCAAGCCCCACATCAGGTTCTCTGCACAGTGGGGAGCCTGCTTCCTCCTCTGCCTGCCTCTCTGCCTACTTGTGATCTCTGTCTGTCAAATAAATAAATAAAATCTTTTTTTTTTTAAAAAAAGATGATATTGTATACCTCAATAGAACTTACACTTTATATTTAAATTTTAAATTATCAGTATTTTACAAGTAAAATATACTCGTGTAGGAAATGTTATAGACCTATAGACATGAAACATGAAAGGAAGCGATTTCTGTTATATACATTTATTTCTGTTATAAACATTTAAAAACCTCTCCAAAATACAGGCCCTTTAAATATATTACAGTGAGTCAGTATTTAGATCCATGGTTTCATGCTAAAGTCATTCCACTAAAATATGAAGATAATTATGTATAGATTGTATTATAAATGTAATATAGATGGTGTAACTTTTGCCCAAGTAACCAGTACCACAAAATAGTTTGGGTCGTAAGGGGGACCCTTGCATCTGGCCTGGTCTGCCCGGAGAATTAGCACCTGCGGGCCACCGTGCCACTGTGCCCCCGCGCCCCCGCGCCCCCTCCCACTGTGCACACCACGCCCCCTCCCGCTGCACACCCCGCGCCCCCTCCCGCTGCGCACCCTGCGCCACCTCCCACCTCCCGCTGCGCACCCCGCGCCGCCTCCCGCCTCCCGCTGCACACCCCGCGCCCCCTCCCGCTGCGCACCCTGTGCCACCTCCCACCTCCCGCTGCGCACCCCGCGTAGCCTCCCGCCTCCCGCTGCGCACCCCGCGCGCTCATGGCCTGTCTTCTCCCCCCGCCCGCAGGCATCGGCAAGAACGTCATCTGCGACCGCACGGCCACGCCGCTGGACGCCTTCCGCATGATGTCGGCCGCGCACTACTACCCCAAGCTCATGAGCATCATGGGCAACGTGCTGCGCTTCCTGCCGGCCTTCGTGCGCATGAAGCAGCTCATCGAGGAGGGCTACGTGGGCGAGCTGCTGGTGTGCGAGGTGCAGGTGCACAGCGGCAGCCTGCTGGGCAAGAAGTACAACTGGAGCTGCGACGACCTGATGGGCGGCGGCGGCCTGCACTCGGTGGGCACCTACATCATCGACCTGCTCACCTTCCTCACCGGCCAGAAGGCCGTCAAGGTCCACGGGCTGCTCAAGACCTTCGTGAAGCAGACCGACCACATCAAGGGCATCCGCCAGATCACCAGCGACGACTTCTGCACCTTCCAGATGGTGCTAGAGGGCGGCGTGTGCTGCACCGTCACCCTCAACTTCAACGTGCCCGGCGAGTTCAAGCAGGACGTGACCGTGGTGGGCTCGGCCGGGCGCCTGTTGGCGGCGGGCACGGACCTGTACGGGCAGCGCAACAGCGCGGCGGAGCAGGAGCTGCTGCTGCAGGACGCCACGCCCGTCAGCAACTCCCTGCTGCCCGAGAAGGCCTTCAGCGACATCCCGGCGCCCTACCTGCGTGGCACCATCAAGATGATGCAGGCGGTGCGCCAGGCCTTCCAGGACCAGGACGACCGGCGCACGTGGGACGGGCGGCCGCTCACCATGGCCGCCACCTTCGATGACTGCCTGTACGCCCTGTGCGTGGTGGACACCATCAAGCGGTCCAGCCAGACGGGCGAGTGGCAGAACATTGCCATCATGACCGAGGAGCCCGAGCTGAGCCCCGCCTACCTGATCAGCGAGGCCATGCGCCGCAGCCGGATGTCCCTGTACTGTTAGCCCAGGACTGGGGACTTAGGCGGACGCAGGTCTTGGGCGTGGAGCCCGGAGTGGGGGAAGGAAGGCGAGGGGCGCGGGCAGAGGTGGCCTCGAGGAGTGCAGGGCGGGAAGGTGGCGGGGGTCAGTGTGAGTAAGTGGCATTGAGGGGGGTGAACCCCCAGCCCGGGTGAGGGGTACCGAAGAAGACTGCTGGCGGGCTGAGCCAATAGTGGCCAGGAGTATTAGGGGCGTGGGGTGTGGGGGCTGCTATTCCTGACATCATGCCTGCCGGGCCATTCATAAAGGGGGAGGAGGCTTAGCAGCTTCCTTTGCCCTTGACCATGAGAAGCAGAGAGGGGGTGCTTTCCTCCTCAGCTCATCTACCCCTTCACCTTGGCCTCCTTGGCGAGCCACATGCTCCTGCCATCCAGTGGCAAGGTCAGCCCCAGCGGGCTTCCACCCGCCCCCCCCAAGTCCCCATCTGTCTGCAGAAGCCTGTTAGTCTGGGGAGAAGTAGGGGTGCAGCGGGCTAATGAGAACCTTCAAATTCCAGGAAGCCACTTAAAATGTCTGGAGGAA
Organism: Neogale vison; assembly: GCF_020171115.1. NCBI lineage: Eukaryota > Metazoa > Chordata > Mammalia > Carnivora > Mustelidae > Neogale > Neogale vison. Next base: position 136,274,843 of record NC_058091.1, on the reverse strand, counting down.
AGAGCACTTGGTAGCAAAGCCAACAGCGATCTTGATTGATTGGTGTTGCTCATAGGAAGCAGAAGGGAGTGTCTTCCTCATTGGTTCATTGCCCTTGGCCTGGCCTGAGATGGGGTAAGGGAGGGCCCGGAACAGCAAGTGAGCCAGAAGGAGAGCACCAGAGCACACAGGGCCTGGAGACAGAGGAGGCAGAGAATACGATAGCTCTGTGGGTTTGTCAACAATTAGAAAATTGTAAGGAGCCACCTTATACCGCTACTTTGGCTGCGGTAGAACTGGGTGTAGGGGGATATGCTACTGAAATGTCCTTCCACCGGGCTCTCTGGCAGGGTCAAAGGCACGGCAGGAGTGGGTTTGACCACAGATTCCCATCCTGGGGCCTCCGGGGCTGCAGTGGGTTCACCCAGCTTTGTGGATTCAAAAGGGAAGACTTCAGTTCCATGCAGATAATAATCTTCCCTGGGTTGGGGGAGGGGGAAAGTCAAGGCTATTTTCCTTAGCTTTGACCTTTGCTTTCAAGATGCTGACACATGCAAGTTTTTGAATCGGTATTAAAAAAAGACCAACCAGGCACATAATGCTCAGTGTTTCTAAAACGGGGTTTTAGAGCCCTCTGGGGTGTATCTTCAGGTAGGACTGTGAAGGTTCATGTTGGAAAAAAAATGTATTCTTCCTTTCCTTGGTCTCTGTTTCTCTCTCGTCTTCTTACTCTCTGCTTCCAGAGCTTTTACTGGAAATGGTAGACGGCTTGGAGTGTTCCAAAGGGAACAACTGAAGTTACACAGACACGCACACACACACACACACACACACGTGCACACACGCACCACCACCACCACATGTCCCTGAAACCATGCTTAAAAATGCAGACCTTTCTCGAAAGAAACACCCCATTTGGAAATGGGGGATTCATCTTATCTTAATTTTTCATCCCCCATTGGACACTTGTCAGGCTTGGATGCCAAGACCATTACTTGCAAATCTACGTGGCTTTTGTTTGCAGGTCACAGAAATCCAACAGTTGTCTCTTGCACAGAGCTGAGGTGTAGACATCTCTTCAGCGGGTGGGTGGTAGAACTGCAAAGGAATTTAAGGGGTGGTGAGGGCCCTCCACTCCCACCCCAGGCTCCAAGGAGGCAGAATCTGAAAATGAACAGAGTAGTCCTTTGTATCCTTTGCCCTCCTCCCAGGGTCTATACACTGTATCACCCCGGGTGGGCGTGTCCAAATGTGTTGGTCATTTTCCAGCAGGAGGGGGAAGGCTTGCCTTCCTGGAAAGAGTCACCCTGCTTCCGGGGCCAACTGCAACCTGGCTGGGTTAGTCAGCTGACACTCTCTGGGGTACGTGGCGGTCCCTGACATCACGACTTTGTAGCTTTTGCAGCTGTCAGTTCAAAGCTAGAGATTTTAGGAGAACAAACGAGTCCCAGTCATAGTTTGAGCAGAGAGAGGGCCGTGTGGTAGACTATTGGAGTTCAAGTTCTCCTAAATCGCCCTCTGGATAAATTACTTTTGTAGACACTGCCTGGAAAAAAAAAAATTTTTTTTTCTATCTGGCCGGAAAGGACGAAGGGAGAAGAAACTAGATGACTCTATGGGTCTCATTTTCCTAAGTCGTTTCTAATGTAAGTAGAGCTATTCCAAGGGTTTCCATTTTATGTTTCTGTACTTAACCAAAAGACTCGGGAAGTTTTTTTGTATTTTTGTTTATTTGTTTTTTCCCCAAAGGCTTCTGAGTTCTGTGATAAATATTCAGTGTCTAAAACAAAAAATTCTCATTTGGGGCTAGGGTATATAGAAAGAAAATACATATTCTTTAAAAGAAGCATGAATAATATTTTAGTAAGTACTCACATTTTATCTACTGAAATGCATGTCGTAGGTAGATGAAGGAAGGAGAGGAAGAAAAGACCTAAGTAGTTCATTTTTAAATGTGAAAATTCTAGAAAATGAATTTATGATCCTTCTTTTATGCTCCTTTTCGCCCCTGTATTACCACTTGCAAAAGCCTTGATTGGGAGTCACAACGGGAAGCTGAGAAGTCAGGCATTCGCCTAAGCCTCCCTCCTAGCACACTCGGGACTGGGTACCATCAGGCGGCTGTGACGCAGCATGGGGCCCCAGTAGCAATCCAGCCCCTTTCTGCTCTGATGATGGTGTTTCAAAGATCCCTTGTAAGGCAGGCACCATTTTAGGGTCTTCAAGTTTAGTCCCTGTTGCTTGATCTGTTCCCTTCATCCCACCAGAGATGCCTCTGGTCTTGGAAATATGGGCTCACTCCACTGGCTGCCTGTGCTACTAGTTGAGAGAGGATGGGGTTCAGTGGTCCTTACCTGGTATTCACAAGTGTTTCGAATGCTCTGGGCTTCCTTGGAAAATTTGGATTCTCTTGAGTGTCCTTGAGTCCATGACCACTGTCCGCTCTTGTGTGACTTCTTCTCTCAATGGAAGGGACAATGCCAGGTGCCACATATGCTCCCTCCCTGCCTGGTGGCAATTACCTGTGTAATTGAACTCTAGGGACAGTCTTGGCTGACTCTGCTCCAAGACAAGCTTCTCCCAGACTCCTTCTGCATCAGCAGAGAGCCATCCAAGCTCGTTCTGTGCACCGTTTCTCCACCATCCCCTGTGTGCAGGGTATTTTAGGTAAATCATCTCATTGAATTCCCCCCCCAAACCCCCTATGGTATTGGGTGTTGTTCTCCCCACGATATGCATGAGAAAATCGAGGCTCTTTTGGGAAGGGTAGCTTGCCCACAATCACACAAGCATTAAGCAGAAGTGGAGTCCCCTGGATCCAAAACTTTTCTTCTCCAAACCATGCTGCCTCCCAAGAAGAAAGGTTGGTACCTCTCCTGTTCTCGCCAGGCAGCGAGCGCTCCTCGTTGAACAGGAGTGGGGGCTCTTCTCACGTCCTGCGGAGACTCCCGGGACTCAGGCTGAAGGTGACCTGCACAGGGCTCCCCCGCCGACGGTGGTCCACACCCCCCCTGGGGAGCAGGATGCCACCTTTGACGCTGTGCCAGAAGGTTCCTTACAGAGCTGCAAATAGAAGCAGTCGATTTTTCTTTCCCTTCCAAAATGGAACTGGCACTTGGCTTCTTTTAAAATCGACTTCCTAAGTTGATTCTGATTGGAGGTGATGTGGCAAACCGCAGTTGGGACCTTTCAGGACGTCATTGGCCCGCTATTATCGGTGGCCTTGGGTTTTTCTCTGGGTGGTCTAATAATAGGAAAATGTCTTCTCAGGGAGTGGGGCTTCTAGAGTTCGTTTGTGACTCTGATTTATCTGGCCTTTGTATTCATACCTCTACACTCTCGACTTTGTTTCTCTTGTCTCCTAGCCCAGCTGTGGAGTTTGAGCTGGGGCATAGAGTTTGTCTCCGATGGCATTGCTTTTCTTCCAGTGGGAGTGGGGGGAGATTTAAGCATGCTGGGCAGAGAGGAAACATCCTGGGAAGGAAGCAGGCCTGGTGACATCCAAAGGGACTGCAGAGCCCCGGGTCTTCACATCCTTGATTAGTCCAGAGAGGTTAAGTGATAGCAGAGGTCACACTGCTTCCGCGAGGCAGAACCAGGACTCGAAGCCCCGCTTGCACGTCCCACCCCACCATACACGGCACTCTCAGAGCTCTCTGATGGGGACAGGGAGGCGGAGAGGTGCAGGAACCCGTCTGAGGTCCTGTGAGTAGTTGGAAGAGTCGAGATTAGGACTCAGACCTGCAAACAACCATATTCCCTGAGCTACTGTGGCTGAATCTTTTTTTTTTTTTTTTAAGCAACTCAGTTATGTCTTGAATATACTCAGAAACTAGCTGTTTTAAATTCCCCATTGTGTCCCACGTGAACAGTTATCTGTAGTTTGTATTATATTTGGCAAGGATGGGGGACACACATCTTGATGTCCCCTCTTCGGGATTTCCTGGGGCCAGCTCTGCTAAGGTAGCCCCCCTGCCCTGCCCACTCCTATCCGAGATGCAGATCCAGCCCTTGGTGGCCAAGGACACGTGCTTCACCTGGTGCCTCCTTCCTTTGGCCATCAAAACCCCGAAGTTTCCAGAGCATGACAGTGAGGAGCTCTTTAAAAAGAATCTATCAGAGCCCCACATTTCAGGTTTCTTTTGGGGACAGGGAGGAGGGCAATGACAGGACAGCTGTGTGTGTCTGCAGTGTGGCATCTGTCCTGACCAGTAGACGGCACACCCACCAGGCCTACCCCAACCTAGGCAGAGAAGCAGGCCAACGGCAGTCCTCTGAGTCTCAGGGAACAAGCCTGACCGAGTCAGCCTCCCAGAACCTCCCACAAGAGGAGCGAAGGCTTCCTGTGCTGCTGTTTCACTGTCGTATCTGAGCGACCATATCCATTAGCTGTGGAAGGCGGTGGCCGACTGGCCTTTCTCTTCCCCGTGTCCCAGTCCCTATCTGCTGGAGCCCTTGAGAGGGCCACCGAAGCGACTAGCTCTGTTGGGCCACTGAAGGGTTGCATTACTGAATAGTCTCAAATCTGTTGTATTCTTTTTTCTTTTGTTGAAACCAGCAGTGAGTAATGACAAGACCGCATCCTTTGCAACAGATCTACGCAAAGTGCAGCATCCAAAGCTCACCTGGGCTGGTGGGGGCCGGGCCTGCAGAGTTACCCTGGGGTCCGGCTGTCTCTCTCATCCTCTGTCCCCATCTCTGCCGTCCACTGCAGCTGCCACAAGGGCTAAGTGGTTGAATGAGCCCCATGACTTCTCCTTACAAGCGTCATGACTTACTTGTGAGTCTAATCCCAGGTTAAGCAACAAAACAAAAGCGAGTGACCTGACCAGCTCCTTTGCTCCCCCCCCTCCTTCAGGCATCCAAACATATCTATACATAGGTAGTATTGTGCCCTGTGCCTTGCCCAGGGGAGGGAGAAGTTTCTAGAGATTGTGGCTTTCCGTTGGCTGCCTGGTGCTTTTACAGTACTTAAACTTCTTTTTTTCTTTTTTTTAACCAAAATTACATTTGTTTGGTTGTCATTGTTGAGTATGTATTTATTGTGTTTCACAAACTTGAGTATATATATGTATGTATATGTATAAAACCAAACTTATATATAAAAAGTCAAGGCATGTATACTAGATATTTTAAAGAGTTATTTATCAAAGGAAAAAGATGTGTGTTATAAAGTAAAGAGTCTATATTTTATATATAATGTAGATAGCAAAAAAATAGCTTATAAATTATAGAAGGTTTTGGTTTTCTTTTTTTATTATTATTCAAGCAAAAAAAAAAAAAGAAAGAAAAAGAAAAGAAAAAAAAGGACAATGAATACAACTGTTTTTTAGTGTTTCTAAGGCCAAACCTACTGTGGGATATGACCTTCCCTACTGGGCCCTTGGGCCACGCAGTCTGAGCTCCAGACCCAGGAGCAGATGCCTGCTGTTACCTCTGCGGTGCTCAGGGGACTGTGCTTAGTTGGCTTCGTTCAGCCGGCTGACCCGTGCCACCTTGCACGTGGCCTTTTGCTGCCCTCTCCAATTTGTCTTGGTGGGATAAAGACGTGAAAGTAGCAAATAAAGATGGAAGAGAAGAGACAATTCCAGCTCTTTTCCTGTTTCTTAGACCCAGGGGCTGTAGCTCATGGGTTCGGTACCTGGCTAATGTGTGGGATCCGAAGCAAGAATGTATCTGGGAATGATGAGACATCTGGTGTGTGTGTGTGTGTGTGTGTTGGGGGAGGCTTTTCACGTGTCCGCATCCACGAAGCTGAACAGTGGGAATCCATGGTCCTGCAGCTTCACCGAACGTTAGAAGAACGGGAGTTCTTTAGAATAATCTGGTTCAAAACCTCACTTTGGAAAAGTGGAAATGGAGGGGAGAGGCCAGCAGACGGGGAGGGGCTGTGTGTGTTCATGTGTATGTGAAAGGTTCGTCCAGACAAGATGACAGTACAAACTTAAGAATGGCGGAGCAAATCTTAGAATTCTTTGCTATTTTTATACCTTAACCTAATACCTCCCACCACACTCTGAAAGACACTCTAACAAGCTCATCTCATTGTTGACAAGTGCATCTTTGCTAACTTCCTTGTCAGCAGCCTTTAAGGGCCATTGTCTTGGACCGAGCTCAGCCTAATTTCAAATTTGCATGATGTGAGATTCCTCATGGATGAGCTGGTATTTCCATCCTCTGCTGTCTTTCCATCTCTCTCCACATAGGTAGTTCTTCTGGTCCATGCTTTCCCATCACTTAGAAACGATTAAGAATTAGACATTATGGCACAAAGCTACACCCTCGTTATTCACTCCTTCATGAGCAGGTCCTGACATTAGTGACTTCAGAATGCAGTCTGTCTATTCAGACGATTAAACAAAGCCCTGAATCTACATGGATTATTACAGCACACATGCAACACTCACATTTTATGACACTCTAGTCCAGCTAGGAGCTGTTCCAAAGAAGGCAGTAAGGGTGAGTGCTTTGTCAAAGCTAAAAGTGCCATCTGCCCAGATAGAAGGTATGGTTGCCACGGGATCTGGTCCTCTGAGCGCCGGAGTGTTCTGACAACCGACCCTGATGGGAGACTGCACTTGGCTTAGCACTTGTGTACGTTTGCAACCCAGGAGCCATTTGTGCCTTCCCAGATTTGGAATCTCGTGGTTTTGTTTCTTTCCATTCAAGCCCATTTCTTGTTTTGTAAACCAGGGATTACACTACCTCCTAGGAAATCACAGGATGTGATTAGCCCGGCTTTCAGCATCTCTCCATTGTGCTTTAAAAGAACAGATGCAGTCATAATGCAAATCCTTCTGATTGGTCGCTGGTCAGAGGAAGAGAAACCTGTGTGTCCACCTGTGCCCACCCACCTCTACCCGCACCTGCCACCGCCACCGCACACAGATGCATACAACCATCTTCCTGTTTCTCTTCTCTCCTGCTGCTTTTATCTTGTGCATTTTTAGCACATATTGTGACAAGTCTGGGTGGTTCAGTCTGAAAAAATAAAATGATGGCAACAACTGTTATGACAATGAATAACACCTATAGACAAAGGATGCAGAATTCTGTATTGAAATTGGGAAAAAAATCATTTTGCCTCACTTGCACATAGTAAGCTCCTGCTTTATTAACCCACACCTACCTTAATCTTGCCTACGCAGAAAAGATCCCTTTGGGGCACCTGGGTGGCTCAGTGGGTTAAGCCGCTGCCTTCAGCTCAGGTCACGATCCTGGGCTCGAGCCCCACTTCGGGCTCTCTGTTTGATGGGGAGCCTGTTTCCCCCTTTCTCTCTGCCAAATAAATAAATAAAATCTTTTTTTTTTTTTAAGATTTTTATTTATTTATTTGACAGACAGAGATCACAAGTAGGCAGAGAGACAGGCAGAGAGAGAAGAGGAAGCAGGCTCCCTGCTGAGCAGAGATCCTGATGTGGGGCTTGATCCCAGGACCCTGGGATCATGACCTGAGCAGAGGCTTTAACCCACTGAGCCACCCAGGTGCCCAAAATCTTAAAAAAAAAAAAAAAAAAACAAAGAAAGAAAGGAAGGAAGGAAGGAAAAAAAGAAAGAAAGAAAGGAAAGAAAGAAAGAAAGAAAAGGAAAGAAAGAAAGGAAGGAAGGAAAGAAAGAAAGGAAGAAAGAAAGAAAGAAAGAAAGAAAGAAAGAAAGAAAGAAAGAAAGAAGGAAAGAAAGAAAGAAAGAAAGAAGAGATTCCTTTGCTTGGATATTCCTAGGCAGTAGGCAGGTGCACTCGGCAGCAGTACCTCTAACCCCACCCGGCACTAGAAGGCTGCCTAAGACAACGATGAAAAAGATTCCACTTCAGAGAGTTTGAGCCAAGTCACATTCAGATAGACAGCGTTACAGCTGCCTTAGGCCAAAAACTCTACAAAAAAGCTGATACACAATATTCAAAATCCTTTGCTTTGCTCATTCAAGTCCAAGTCCAGGCTTCCTCCGATTCCAATTTTAGCATCTCCCTCTGCTAGCTAAATTTCTGAGAGAGGGCTTGAACTCTGACAGCTTTGTGGCATAGCTTAAGGGGGCCAACCACAGCTCTACAAGAGGGGCTCCCCCAATCCAAGTTGGTTGTTGGGTCTCCTCTAAAACATCATTCAAATTATGGGAACAGCTTCCTCTCCTGCTTGTACACAGGCTCTGATCACCCTGTACCAAGACAAACCCTCTCTCTTTAGCCACACGTAAAAATGAAAGCCTAAATAATTCTTAGGACCCCTTCCTGGGCAGCTCTAGATTGATTCCTTTCTTGGTCAATGGTTAGTACACAGATGGGGCTCGATCCCAGAATTGCAATCCGGTCATAGACGTAGGCATGTCCCCCAAAATGGTCTTTGACTCTTTCATCCTGGCCATCAGGAGGGAGGGACCCTAAAAGGGCCTTGTGTGGCTGCAGCTGATGCAGAAACCATGTCCACAGCCCACAAGGCACTAGGCGGTCCTCAGTCTTGAACTCCAAGTCGCCAATGCCCTTCTAGAGAGCATGAAGTGGTCTACATTGGAAGCCAAACCAGGGCTGTTGGAGGCTGCCTTCAGGATGAGGAATCACTCCGGACTCCTCAAAGTCCAGGACCAGGAACGCATGACAGCCAGTGAGATGACAAGGCTGGGGGAGAGCAAGACCAGAACCCCACTGTCCCTCTAAGCCTTCTGAGGCTGCTTGTTTGGGACATGGGAGCTAACACGGGAGCCTGGAGAGGTTAGTCAGGCACCCTTCAATAGGCAGGCTGAGTCTGGACTGGACATTCAGGTTGTTGCCATGAAATGGAAGAGAGAGCTGTCCTGGAGAGAAGAGCTCTGAATCAGTCTGGCTGGGAAGTCCACTACATGAATCACTTTGGAAGCAAGTGGGAGGGAAGCGATGGGGAGAGGGAAAAGAGGAGGAGCTGGAAGTGATAGGGGGGCAGCCCGGGGAATGGAGGGCCAGAGCAAAGTGGGTCGTTCATGCCCAGGGTAGAAGCAGACAATGGGGGAAAAGAGATGAAAGACCAGAGCTATGCACTTAAGATATAGAAGATCCTGGAGACAAGGAACTGTTACGTGAGGTATCTGATACACGGTTCCTCTGCGGCTGGCAGGCCTGATCTGTGCTCTGAGAACAGCTTGGATGAGGAGGAGGATAGCAGACGAGAAGCAATGAAGGGGGAGTTCTTACAGGAACCCTAAAAAGTCTGGCTGATTCACTTCCAGGGCTGTTCGAAGCTATCCCACTGTTGGCATTCGCTGGAGAATTTTCAGTACCAACCGCTGTGTAAAAAGAGCACCAGACCCCAAGTGTATCTTGGATCCCACCCTCCTTTCTGGTTGCTCTTCCTATTTGCAACTCCCCCAGACCTGAAGTCTTTAGGGATTCAGACGTCGGCCATTTTACTCTGTCTCCCATTTCCTTCCGGGGCCCCTGGGCCACACCCACCACTTCGGAATCCGCCATTTAACCTCCCCCACACCCCAAACACAAGTCTCTCAGCTCTCCTCAGCTTCCAAGCCCAAGCCCACCAGGCCATCACTATGATCTGAGGTAACCCCCACCCACAATCTCCCTGAAGTTATCTGAGCGTACCCACCGGCCTTATACATACCCTACCCGCTGCTCCGCGTCTGGCTCTTTCTCTTAAAAGTATTTTTCACATCTGTCCACCTCAGCATAGAAGACTGACCTCATTCTCTTGAATGGCTTTATAAACAGTTCTAATTAAAAAATGTTAAACCCAGAGACAGACGGTGGTGATGGTTGTACAGTGGCATGAACGCACCAAGTACCACTGAACTATATACTTCATGCAACATGCGTATATTGGTAAATTTTATGTTTTGGCTATTTTGCTAAAATTAAAAAAAAAAAAATTTTTTTAAGTTCCCCAGGTAATAGAGCTACAATACCAGCTCCCTCCTTTCTATCCATGATCAGGTCAGCCAGCCTGATATTTTGAGGACACCGGCTCTCACTTGCCTCTTGGCCACCATTCAGAGCCCTTGGGTTCTGGAGAAACTAAAAGCAGAATGAGGATCTGAATTTCTTTATGGAAAAAGACGAGATTCTTTCTGGAGGTGCTTGTTAACACAGAACGTTAAGTGGCATGAAAGGGTTCTCTCCTAAGCCTGTCAGAAGTCAGCCCAGAGCTGGCCTTACCACGGGCAGTCCTCATACTCCAGAGGACAGAATCCTTTTCAGCTCCGGAATGCCTTTCATCCTCAGTGTTGAAAGCTTTGCAGAAATTAGGCCAGAGCTTGTGAAACAATTCAAGCCCCATCGTTGTCACAAACAACCCCAAAAGTCTGTGCTAAAGCCTCCTTGTACTTTCTTTAACTGGCCTGTGGGTGTCCTTGACCCAGCAAAAGGGCTTGGAAAAAGCCTTTTCACAAGCAATGTGCTCAGATAAGTTAAATCCCCTGAAATTCCACACCAGGTGGTTTAACGCACTTCCACTGATCCACGGACTCTGGAGCAGCTTAGAGCATAGGGCCCAAAAGCTGGTCCACAGTATAGCATCGTGAGACCTTCAACCCCTGCCAGACAGATTCCCCCAGAGCCTCAGCTGGTCTGTGCCACAGGGAGAAGTCAAGGGCAAGTATTGCCTTGGCCACAGACTGATTCAAGGCCTTGCCAAAAAGGCCTTAGTGACCTGGCACAGACTCATACCCCCAATTCTTTTTTTTTTTTTTTTTAAGATTATATTTATTTATTTGACAGTCAGAGATCACAAGAAGGCAGAGAGACAGGCAGAGGGAGAAGAGGAAGCAGGCTCCCTGCTGAGCAGAGAGCCTGATGTGGGGCTTGATCCCAGGACCCCAGGATCATGACCTGAGCCGAAGGCAGAGGCTTTAACCCACTGAGCCACCCAGCGCCCTATGGCACCCCAATTCTTATCTTTCTCTGCTAAGGAATCACTTGAAAACTCAGGTTTATTTATTATTATTTTAAAAAAAAATTTTTTTATTTATTTGACAGAGAGAGAGAGAGCAGGAGCAGGGGTAGGGGCAGACGGAGAAGAAGACTCCCTGCTGAGCAGGGAGCCCAATGTGGGGCTCGATCCCAGGACCCTGGGATCATGACCTGAGCCGAAGGCAGATGCTTAACAGACTGACCCACCCAGGTGCCCCCAAATCTCAGGTTTAGAAGTCTCAATATCTCCCACATTTGAGTAGCTTGGCTCCGTGGGTTTGTCCAAATCCCATCAGTAAGGCCCCACACAAGGAGGTGACTGTGTTGGTGATTAGAACTTCCCCACTGTCTTGTCACTCCCTAGAGTGTTAAGTTACGCCCTGCCACTGGATACATCAACATTTCGCGGAAGGGATCTCTGGTTTGGCGAGGCATGGCTGTGAAGGTATATATTCATTGGAGATGCTTTCCAATTTTCTCCTTCCTGCCTGGTAATTAATAGCCACTTCTCTGGAATGGCTCATCATGTGATGTGGGAAACAAAGACAAAAGAAAAATTGAATTTCCTTATTACCTACAGCCCACTGACAAGTCCTTGAAACAGGCAGAGTGACCTTCCTCTAGGGACTCAACTGCCTCAATGTTAATACTTTGCTAAGGGCAAAAGGCAATCTTAGTCTGACCCCCAGGATCCTGTAAGTCTGCTATAATATATAAAATTCCTTTGGGAACTTCCTTTATCTCTAACCCCCCAAGATACATGTTGGCAATCATCCCTCAAGCAGATGACCCACCAATATATATTGGAAGGGTCTCATGACTAAGGGTTTATTAGATGGTAATAAAGGACCTTTTCCCAACAACAGCTAGCCCCCTCAAGATCCTGGAAACCGGGGCGCCTGGGTGGCTCAGTGGTTTAAAGCCTCTGCCTTTGGCTCAGGTCATGATCCCAGGGTCCTGGGATCGAGCCCTGTATCGGGCTCTCTGCTCAGCAGGGAACCTTCCTCCCCCCCCTCTCTCTGCCTGCCTCTGTCTGTCAAATAAATAAATAAAATCTAAAAAAAAAAAAAAAATCCTGGAAACCTTGTTCCCAAAATTCCTTAGAGACACACGGTCTCCGGAACCCCCTCCCAACTTGAAAGTATATAATGGGCCACTCCTCATGACCCTAATGCTGCTCTTTCTGCCCATGGGTCCTGTCCCTGTGCTTTCATAGAATCACCTTTTTGCACCAAAGACATCTCAAGAATTCTTTCTTGGAGGTGGGTTCCGAGCCCCTAAGGTCTTTCTGACATCATGAGGTAGCCCTCTCCCCCTGCATTACCTCCGTGGACCATGCACTGGAGAATGCTACCGCATTGCCCCCTCTACTGGAGTATGACAGACTCACCACCATTCCTTCCAAGGTGGACTAGCCTAGCCCAGGCACAGCTCATCTGAAAGACGCAGAATCTGGGCAGCAGCAGAGACTGGTGGTCACTTTCAGAGACCGATGGAGCTGCCACAGCTTTTGCGTTTTCATTTTGCCTCTGCCTTTCCTCTGAGAGCAGTGTGTTCTCAGCCCTCATTCTGTGACTTAAGTCCTGGCCATTACCCTATAAGGTGAAGTCAAGGAGTCTGGACAAGCCCCATGGAGGTCAAACGGAACCCAGATCTCCTGGCATGCTGCTTTGCTTGCTCTGGGTTGCTGGCTTGCCACCAGGCCTGGTAATAGACCATTAGTAATGTAGCCTTTTTAGAGCTGTTTGCTGAAAATCAACAAGAAGTTTCAAGAGACTTGACTTGCAGCTAAGAAAAGAAATATGATCAACTTTCAATTCCGTTTGTATATTCTGGGTGGCTAGCTGGCAACTTTTTCGGGCTCGGAGGACACCTAAGAAACAGCACCACGATGATAGGAGCTATGGGCTCTGTAATCCTTTTTACCCCGATTCTGAATCAGAACTACCCTGTTGCCCAGCTGTGCACCCCAGGTCCTCTCCAGGGGGTACGACTGACGGTCAGGAGTGGGATAGGCAAGCTGAGTTAGAAAAATCTTCTCTAGATCAGTGTTGCCTGAGTGGCGATCTTCGCTCCGCAGAAATGCAAATTCTCATTCCCACCCCACACGCATCGGGAACACTGGAGGCTGCGCCGCCGAGCCCTCCAGGTGAGTGTGAGTGCGGGCATGGCTCCCGGCAAGGCTCCGTCATCCATCTGTCTCCTATGAAGAGTCAGGGTTCTAGAACAGCCTCACCTGGGAGCTTTCAGAAACTAAGTAGGTCCTGGCTCCACCCCTGAGACTCCAATGGGTCTCATCTGCCAAGGGGCGCAATCACAGCTCTTCTTGTGAAGAGCTAACAGACCCCCAGGGTTGAACCACTTGGCAGACATTGCAGCCTGGTGAGTAACCCCGTTTCTTCCCCACCGCCTCTTCCCGGCACAGAAGGGAGATATTGTTTGTAATGCAGCAGCCAGCGAGACAACAGGATATAAGACAGAACCCTGCCAAAGGGGGGAGCTTGGACTCCTAACTCAGCCCCCGACCCCGCCCCCCGCCTTATTGGCTACAGGGCTTCGGGGAAAATGAATTCCTCTGATGTCCTTTGCTTCAACTGCCTCACTCCAAATCAGAAACGCGTTAATAAGTCCTTCCTTTCCTCAAGTCAGAGAGCCAGCTGATAGTCTCCTAAAGTCTTTTCTAGCAGAAAAATAAATCTCAGATTCTAAGGGCTTTTTAAATGTCAGAACTGGTCTTGGGCTTAGAATTGCCAAGATTGACTTGACTCTAGGATGCAACTCTCTCTCTTTCTCCATGCAACACTGTGTTTTTCTAGTGTTGACAAATATGAGTAGAGCCGAAAAGAGATGTGCAGGAAAGGCCCCTCCCACGTGGAGCCAGTGAGCGGCGCAGCTGCCAAAACCCCAGCCCTCTGTCGGCTTGAATTGCGGAGACTCAGTGCAGCTGGCTATAAAGGAGAGCCTTGGTTGTTTATTGGGTATTCTGATCTAGACAGGTGTCTTTTATTTCCTTTTGTGTTTTCCCTCCTTGCTGCTGCTGAGACTACTGCTCTGGGGGCCAGGTCTGCAGTCTCATCATGCCACCTAGAAATTCTCAGGGACACAGGCAGACATCCAACCTGTGCAGATCTGCGCATGAATGCTTGGACTGCCCACTGCCATTACCTCTGAAGGGGTTGTTGCGCGCTGTTCAAGTGCGCGCTGTTCAAGTGTTGGGCTGGGTCTTTGAGTCATCTTGTTTCCAACTGAGAGGGTGTTTTAACTTCTATTCTTTTTTTTTTTTTTAAATAGATTTTATTTATTTATTTATTTGGCAGACAGAGATCACAAGTAGGCAGAGAAGCAGGCAGAGAGAGAGGGGGAAGCAGGCTCCCCGCTGAGCAGAGAGCCAGATGCGGGGCTCTATCCCAGGACTCTGGGATCATGACCTGAGCTGAAGGCAGAGGCTTTAACCCACTGAGCCACCCACGTGCCCCTCTTAACTTCTATTCTTAAACTCTGATGAGACACAGTAGTCTCCAAGACCACTTCCTCGACCTTTTGGTTTTATAATATGTGCGTCATGAGACAGCTTTTCAGGGTTACTTAGGCAACAAGCTCGTTGTACAGTTCCACTGTGAATAGAACCTGCCTTCCGGTGAAATAAACTGGTCCAGCTGGTATGATTGGAGGGTCCTGGGACGGCTTGAGGCTCGGATTTCTCTCCTCCGTCCTATTGTTTATACCTGAAACGTCGCCCTACTGGTTCCTGACGTACCCGCACGAAAGTACAAATACGAAAGTACAAATACCGCTCAAGAAAGCAGTTTATTGATTTTGCCGGGATGATACTTGAGGGATCAGATCCTTTTCAATGTGGCACCTATTTAAAAAGGAGCGGGTTTAGGGAGGGCATGGTTGGGGCATAGGGCATAGGTGGGCATGGTCGCTTTGTCCACCTGCACTCCTTTTTTTACAAGGTTTTGAGGGCTCTTGCCTCGCACTGATTAGCCCATGTGGGATGGACTGATGGCACAGCAGAAAGGCGTGGCACCGCAGGCTGTGCGTAGGTGTGGAGGGTAACTCTCTTTATAGTGATTAGCTAGAAAAGATGAATCTAGAAGGAAGCAGAGGTAGGAGGGCAAGAGCTTTGTCCGTGGAGTTGGCAGAAAAGGTAGAGCTCTGTTCAGCCAGGGAAGCATGATAAGTGTGACAGTGCTGCTTTCATTTACTCCTACAACCATCCTCGCTATTGTTAGTTAACACTCTTACATATCCCACATTCATAAGCCAACTTGCCAAGGGTGATGCAGATAGCAAGTGACAGACATAGTAGCCAAATCAACATCTGTATAGACAGCAGATTACGCTGTGAAGTTCCAGTGATGTGGATGCTTTCCTACCTCTAACTTACACCTTCACTCATCCAATCAGTATTAAGAATCTTCGATTGATCTGGCACTGAGGAGAAGGGCCCCACACAGAGCTCCATGCAACATTTGAGAGCCCACACCCAAGAGAAAGTGTCCCGGTGATCTAAAGCAAAGAGGGCTCTTTGCAATCTACAGCTGGCAAAATGTGGCTCTGTATTGTTTGATAAAAATAATCAGATCCCCAGGCGTCTGGATCAGCATCTGCCTTTGGCTCAGGTCATGCTCTCAGGGTCCTGGGATCCAGTCCCATGTGCGGGGCTAGCTGCTCACTGGGGACCCTGCTTCTCCCTCTCTCTCTGCAGCTCCCCCTACTTGTGCTTTTTCTCTCTGTCAAATAAATAAAATCTTAAAAAAAAAAATCAGATCCTTCTGGCTTCCCATTGGACTGTCTTGATAAACCAATAGAACATTAATTTGACCCCAGGTCTGCAATGCAATTTATTTTATAAAAAAGATAGTGTTAAAGTGTACCAGCATGTCGATTTCTAGAAATGTCCTAAATCCTAAGTTAGCTTTCCTTTCTGGCTACCTGTCACCCACCTGTTTAAAATTAGACAGTTAATTCTTCATATTGTGTTGAAATCCTACGCCAACCCCATGAAATCCTATTCCAATCCCAATCACGTACTCCCTTCTCCTTACCCGTGTCACACATACTGTCTTGGATCCTGCAGACAGAAGTGAACCTCCAAACACCTGTGCTGCATGCCAGCCAGATTTCACTCTTTTTCCCTCTGGTGCCAGTTACAGAGGTCCATCCACAGTATGATCCCCTCCCCTCCCCCGCAAAGAAACAGAACTTAGTAAATGTCTGTGGGATGAGGGAGAAAGGGTAAACTTACATTGAGTAAGCTGTCTCTGGGCTCCAGAAATGGTTTTAGGGTCCTCCTGGGAACCACACATCTGGAGTATCCAATCCCGGAGAGTGTGAGGACATAGAGGAGGGGTGTGTTGAGAAAAATCCTTTGAAGAGACCAGAGTTGAGTTGCCTCTGGTTTGAAATTTAGGGAAACTGTGTCAAGGTTAAGAGCTGAGAGATCAGACGGCATTTCAGGCATTTTGGGGGTGGGGTGATGGCAAAATGGCTGGGATTAGCGTGGAATAATGAAGAGAGTAAAGGCTTCACGGAGATGGAGAGGAGTAGGTTCACAATAACCTAACAGGATTCCGAGGCTGTGGGGGTGGGGGGTGGATCTGGCTAAGCCTATTTTTCTCAGCTGACAAAGCTTCAGTCCGCTCTCTGCAGCTGTACTTTCTTACAGATGTGAAGCTGGCACCTTAATGTATGTTCACATCTCTGTCCAAATCTTTTTTAAAATTTATTTTAATTTTTTTTAAAGGGTTTATTTATTTACTTGACAGAGATCACAAGTAGGCAGAGAGGCAGTCAGAGAAAGGAGGAAGCAGGCTCCCTGCTGAGCAGAGAGCCCGATGCGGGGCTGGATCCCAGGACCCTGAGATCATGACCTGAGCCGAAGGCAGAGGCTTTAACCCACCGAGCCACCCAGGTGCCCCTAAATAGTTTTTTTTTTGTTTTTTAAGATGTATTTATTTTAGCGATTCATTTCTTTATCTTTCCGAAGAACAGAGATAGAGAATCTCAAGCAGACTCCCTGCTGAGCAAGAAGTCTGACTCAGAGCTTGATCTCAAGACCCCAAGATCATGACTTGAACTGAGATCAAGAATCTACAGCTTGACTGACTGAGTCACCCAGCCCCCCCCATATTGGTTTTTATGGCATTCAAAGCAGCGGTCTTGAGGGCGTATTTTTCTGGAAGACTGTATTCATTTGAATATAAGTTTGGTCACACCCAACAGAGTCTAAAAAACAGAGGCTTAGGCAAGATAAGGGTCTTTTTCTCTCTAGTAACAGCGAAAGCTGGAGTGGCGGGTGTTCTCTGCTAAGTTGTTAGGGTCCTGGCTTCTTTATCTGGTGGTTCCCTCTTTCCTAGGAAGTTGCTTTTGTCTGGGTGGTTCTAGATGGGTCATTCCAGCCAGCGGGAAAAAGGAAATAAGGGAACATGTCCCTTCTCTTTGAGGACATGACCCAAAATTTCGCACTTAGCGTCCCTGTCACCTCCTTCAGCTGGGGACTTAGTCTCATGGCCACACCCACCTGCAGGCAAGGTTGAGAAATCCAGTCTTGTTTCTGATGGCCTGTGACGTCCCTGCCAGAGGCTTCTCCATGCTGACCCACATAAAACTACCTTCTAGTTCTCAGCCGCCGGCACACTTGACTTGACTTTTGATTTCGGTCACTTTCTAAAGACCCAGCTTCAACTGTCCTCATATAGAAACAGTCATATCCTCTTTTCCTTAATCCAATTAAGAGAATTTTAAGAAGGAAAGTCGGTGGAAAGGAATATTAAAAATATCGACTAATATTATATAGTGCTCACAATTCATTTATATGCGGCAGCTACTGTTCCAAATTCTCTATTTAGTTTAACTCATTTGATCCTCACGATGGCCTTATAGGTTTAAGTACAATAATTATCAAGATCGCTCTTTATAGATAAAACAGAAATTAAGTTGCTTGTCCGGGGTCGTCGTGTGGGTTGTCCAGAATGAGGTGTGTCTGGCATATACATGTAGGGAAGATGTTAAAACATCAAATTTAAGGAAGCTAAACCCAGTGTTAGTATAATCCCTTGCTTGAATTTCTGCAACGGCTCTTAACAGATATCCCTGTTTCTACCCATATGCCCCTTTGAAGCCTATTCTCAGAGTAGCAGCAAATGTGTGTGTTTTTTTTTCTTTTTGAGATTTCCTTTATTTATTTGAGAAAGAGAGGGAGAGCGCCCGCGTGAGTGTGTGCGTGTGTGCGTGCGTGTGAGTACATGTGGGGGAGGGGCAGAGGGAGAAGTAGACTCCCCACTGAGCAGGGAGCTGGATCCTGGGGCTTGATCCTGGGACTCCAGAATCTTGACCTGAGCCAAAGGCAGACACTTAACCGACTCAGCCACCCAGGCGTCCCTGGTTGTTGTTGTTTTTAATAAAATATGAGTCAGATCTTATCACTCTGGGGCTGACAACTCCCCACTTCACTCAAAGACCCAACTTCCCAGTCACCAGTATGATGTGAACACCTCCCCATTCACCTTTCTGACTATTGCTGGTCCTGCCCTGCCCCTCTGTCCCCTGGCAGATGCAGTCTCCTCTGACCCCACCTCGTGTATGCATTAAAGCATTCCTTATCTCTATGATTTTCTGGATTCTTCTGTGTCCCTTTCAGCAGACGTTAAGCTCCTTGAGGGTAGGGACATGTGTTCCCATTGCCTGGTGCGTAGTGGTGAATCAAAGTGTTTGCTAAAGAGAATGAATGCTTGCAACACCCCTGGGCCCATCTGGCTCTTGTTTCAAATCCCACTCTCTGGATAGGTCTGATAAACTCATACATACCAGATACAAACGATCAATATGGTTGCATGTATTGATCCTTCCAGGGCTCCTGGCTTTCTAATAGGCAGAATCTTCAGTCAAAAAATGACATTTAGGGTGCCTGGGTGGCTCAGTGGATTGAGCCGCTGCCTTCCGCTCGGGTCATGATCTCAGGGTCCTGGGATGGAGTCCTGGGCTCTCTGCTCAGCGGGGAGCCTGCTTCCCTCTCTCTCTCTGCCTGCCTCTCTGCCTGCTTGTGATCTCTCTCTGTCAAATAAATAAATAAAATCTTTTTTTTTTTTTTTAAATGACATTTAAACACAGAGCAGGAAGCACCTGGCTAGCTCAGTCCAAGGAGCGAGTGACTCTTGATCTGGAGGTCGTGAGTTTGTGCCCCATGTTGGGTGTAGCTGTCACTTAAAAGTTAAAAAAAGAAAAAAATCTGAAAAAAGTGCAGAGCAGCAGCAGGGGACGAAAGATTGCGGGCAGGGGATGGGGGGACTGGGAAACACTTTCCAGCAAATCATATTACATGGATGTATGTCTGCTCTGTGTTTGTGTGCTGCTAAGCCGGTACCCTGAATCAGGGCACTGCTAAGCATTTCCTCTTTATTTGCTCAGAGAAGGAAAACAATTGCACCAAACCTAGAATGGCTCTTTATGAATTTTTTTCCTCCTTTACCCTCACAAACTCCACTCCTATTTTTAAATTTTACTTATGCTTTGGCAAGTTCTTTTTTGTTTGTTTGATTTTTGTTTTTCTTTGAGAAATGTCACTTGTAAAACTTTTTCTTCTGTATTCTTAAATTGCAATTTTTTTGATGCCAAAGCTGCAGGGAGGCCAAGGGCTCATCTCTCAACTGAAAATCAGGTATTTTTTTTTAAGGTAAGTGACTGGGAATGAATCGAGGCGGAATCCTGGCTGGTTACATGGCTCTCAGAATCCTTTGCTAGATCAAACGTACGTGCACTACCTAGGAACATGTTTTTAAACAATTATTCCATATTCCATCTGTTTGTTCATAATGTGCTTTTCCTGTGCTCATTACAGTGATTTGGCTGAGAAGGGAAAACGATCCTGCTCCTGAAGCTTTATCAAGACGTTTCCTTCCTCTTTCTCTCTGTCTTCATTTTCCTCTTCCCCTACAACTTTCTCCCCTTCTCTCTATTTTAATCCTGGCCATCAGTGGAGCTAATGGGGGCTTTAGAGGAGTAGCACCTACATGTTTTAATAACTGTGTTGGCTGCTCATTTCCCCTGTAAAAGGAACCTATCTAAAACCCTCTAGACTCTTCTGTCTGTGTTATAAACTCGACTGCAGTGCTTTCAAGCAATCTTGTGGTGAAGAACCAGCTTTTTAAAATTTTTATATTTTGAGAGGGTGGGGAGGAACCAAGGGAGCAGAAGACAGAGAATCTCAAGCAGATTCCACGCCTCGTGTGGAGCTTAATGCAGGACTCAGTCTCACAACCCTGAGATCATGACCTGAGCCGAAATCACGAGTCAGATGTTTCACCAATGACTGAGCCACCCAGGAGCCCCAGAACCAGCTTCCCAAAAATGAAAATTCCCATCTGTTGTGGACTTAACTTTTCTCAAATATAATAAATATGAATTACTAGAAAAATGAAATAAAAGACATACAAAATACGAGCCTCCGATTTTTATTATTAGATTCAATAGGCATAAAGTTATTGTCAGGTACCTACAAGAGTGTCTAAATGGTTGCTCTGAATTTCTGTACTTTCCTTGCTGCAGATCCGTAATAGTTCACCGAGGACCAATAGTCAGGAGACCACATTTTAAGGGGCTGTTCCCACAAACCAAAGTATCTTTTTTCTGCCTTAGAGTGTCTTGATTTAAAAGAAAATTTAAAAAACCTACAAGTTACCCATCTTACACCAAATGTAAACAAACTAACCAAATCTCTCTATGCATGCATACACACACACACACACACACACACACACACACACACACACCCTAATAACAATAGCTCTTCCTGGAGAGGTAATACATGTAAAGTTTAAATATGTAGACTCTGGAACCCGGTCTCAATCATCTACAAGTTGTATCCACTTGAACTCATTTCCTGTAAAACGTAGATGATAATAATAATACCAACTTCTTCAGGTTGTTAAGATAATTAAATGGCATCATATACACATAGCTCTTAAAATAGTAGGCATTCAATAAATTTAGCTGTTACTCTTTTCCCTGCCTTGCTCAGCATTTCCATCTGCAAGACGATGGATCTGTGGTTTACCAGGCAAGCGGCAAGCAGGGGCCCGTCCTCTCTTCCCCAGCCTCTGGAAACATCTGCTATTGGGGAAGGCTGAATCCCAAGTCCTCCCAGCGCCTTGTGAGAAATATCCCAACCACCTACACTTGCTGCCCTCTGCTGCTGCTGTTGAGATTTACACCAAACAGTTTCTGGGGCCGGAAGCTGGGACAAAAATCTAACCCCACGTGGAGGGAATTACCAATGGGTACTTTGTTCAGGATTTGATTGACTATCCATTAATTCATTTTTTAAAAAATGTATTTATTTAACAGACCGAGATCACAAGTAGGCAGAGAGGCAGGCAGAGAGAGAGGAAGGGAAGCAGGCTCCCTGCTGAGCAGAGAGCCCTATGCAGGGCTCGATTCCGGACCCTCGGATCAAGACCTGAGCTGAAGGCAGAGGCTTCAACCCACTGAGCCACCCAGGCACCCCCATGAATTCATTTTAAAGTGCCTGTAACATCCTAGTTTGGTATTGTTTCGTGGGTGTACCATCTATAACAGCATCTGGACATTGTCATTGAATGCTGATCTTGGTCACCTCCCGTTTAGCTAGTTTGTGATGGAACATGACCAGTTTTCAAACCTGCTCCTTGCTGACTTGGTCATGTTGGGCGTTCAGGCCACCATATCCCAGATTCTGATTTGAGTTCCAAGTTAGCTACGACTTCTCATACCCTCTCAGCTGTCCAAACCCGTCTCTCCCTCCCTCTGCGATGGCCTTTAGTGCCTCCTGAGGGACCCTCCTGCCTCCAGGTGTCTCCCCCTCACAGGTCTTTGAGATCCACTGTTCTAAGGCTTCCTTCCCTCTGATGTGAGTTACCGCTCCCCAGAGGGTTCTTGGTCCAGGTTCCTTCAGCTCTCCACATCTGACCTTCCTTCTCTCCAGCCTTAACTCTCATGACACCCCCACAGCGGCCACAGGCTGATTCCCATTCTCCAAATAGACCTCATCATTTCCTTTGTGGTTCAGTGAGTGCCATATCTCCTGTCAAATATGTTCTTCTACAAAGTCTTTACTCCTCATCTCAAATGCTGTTCCTTCCATAGTGTCTTCTCTTTCCATTCTAGGAAACCCCGCTACAACTTCTATGGCATTTCTCATGTACTGCTCAGGTTTCTTTTTTTAAGTGGGTTGTTACTTGCGTAAATTTCTTATTTTTTTTCCCTGAAAAATGTTTTGTTGAAAGGTGTGGAATTAATAAAGAAAATGATAAAATTAAAACTAATTTTAATTAGTTTTAATTTTATCATTGGGTTAAGCCGCTGCCTTCGGCTTGGGTCATGGTCTCGGGGTCCTGGGATTGAGTCCCGCGTTGGGCTCTCTGCTCGGCAGGGGGCCTGATTCCTTTCCTCTCTCTCTGCCTGCCTCTCTGCCTACTTGTGATCGCTCTCTGCCAAATAAATAAATAAAATCTGTACAAAAAAGAACCAAAAACAAATAAAAAATGATAATGGAACCCTGCTTTTTTTAACTTTTTTTTTTTTTTTAGTGTAAGCTCCACCCCCAGCATGTAGTCCAGTGTGGGGCTTGAACTCACGACCCTGTGATCAAGACCTGAGCTGAGAGCAAGAGTCAGATGCTTAAGCGACTGAACCACCCAGGTGCCCCTGAACCTTTTTTAAATCAGGATGCAGCATAACAAGGACAGATGCTTCTCTCACTTGAAACAATAACAAAAAACTGGACAAAGTATATGAAGCAGTAGTTTTCAAGATTTTGGGTATCAGGCAACAATGGACAGTGATTCCACAAAAGGGGGTAAGCAAATGAGGAATGACCTATGATAGTACTCCAGCTTACCGCCTCCAGAGAGTGTCTAAGCTGTGCTACAGTGAGGGGGAACCCAGGTAGAGCCTGGTGGACTCCTTGATTTGAGGATATAGGGTTAGGAGACTGGGGAAAGCAGGGTGGCCAGAGGTTACAGGACAGAGTACTGGAGAGGAAAGAACTGCAGACGCAAGCTCAAGAGATCTACTCAGGGTCCCCTTCAAGTTTCCAGGAGAGTGCTGATCGTTGCAGGTATGAAACGGGACAACCTGAGGTCAGGGAAAGAATCATCCAAAAGGATCAGAGAGAACAGTATATGCTGGGTTGGGGAAATTAGTGCCTTTTCCTACCAAACAGATTGGGAAACTGCATAACCCATGGAGCATTAGGTAGGGTACTCAGAAGTAGAAAATAATTAGCCCCAGAATAACTATGCCTCTGGATCCACCTAGCAAATCCTGAAAGCAAAACCCAAAAGCGTCAAACTGTTTCAAAATAACGGAAATGAATTCTAGAACAAAGCTCAGGAATAGTTAGGGGATACAATTATATTCAGCACCCAAAAAAGTGAAAGTCCGGCATCCGGAGACAGGTTCCCAGGCATACAAAGAAGGAAGAAAACATGACCCATTATGAGAATAAGAAATTGACCAACTGAAACTGACCTGGAACTCACAGTCTTTCTCCTACATGTGCCCCACTTAATCTCCACTGTCTGGAAATTTCTTCACTTATTTTACATTTTTTTTCCTAGTTTCACTGAAAATGATGTTTTCGTTTTAACCTTGCTGACTTTCCATGCTGTCTTGACATGAGAAGGGTCAGAGATTTATGCAAAATATCAGACAGGGCCAAAGCCAAATAATTATAAAGTGGTTAATGGATTCATTATTTGTTAAATGACTCCTGAAGCACGAGGTAACCCAGGGATTTAACCATAGGGACAGTATTGAAGCCTGTAATCACATCTACCTAATACATATACTCCTAGTTTTGACAGGTTAACTAATGTGGCATCCAGTAGGACACATCTGTGTATCATTACTCTTCATAAAAATGGGTCATGAAGACACCAGTAGGGTTAAATGATGCAGGTATAAAATAAGGTTTTATGAAGAAAAACTTACTAGTAGAAAGTAGGCAAGTGCATGGGATCCCTCAAATCTAATTACCCCAGAGCTCAGGCCAGGCATAGAGGGTCTCTACATTGTGGTCAACTTTCCAATCGAGAGGGGTCCCTCTCCCCTTAATTTTTTATGCATCTATTACAATTGTGGGCCAGAGTGGGGAGAAGTCTAGAGCTGCTATGACTGGTCAGAAAAGGGGAGCCTCCAGAGTCCCACAGCTGGTATCTGCCTACTTGATTGAGCCAACTCAGGTCCGAGGGAGACACTTCTTTGCCAAATGATGGATACGAAGGAGAAAATGAACTTCCGGAAACATCCAGATTCGTTTCTCTTCTGATGTTTTAAAGATGTGATCTGACACCTCCATTACCTGAATGTATATAGTTACCAATCATGCTGTAATGGATTTTTATTATATTAATTTTAATTGCTACTCCAAATGAAGACAGTTGTCTCAGAGCTGTAACCTCACTGGGTCTGCATCTCTTTATTACTTGAAAAAAGAGGGGAAGGGGCTGAGGTCAGTGATAATTGGTAACTACTCTCCCGCGAAAAGTGAATTCTTAAAATATGAAAGCTGTGACGGCATTCCTACGCATATTCTTCTGTCTTCATACCCTGAAATCTAGCTCTGGCCACCCCATTTAATGGGACTGGCTGACTTTGAATCCCTTTCAACCTTGAGAACCATGGACTCCTATACTATTATTGCCATAATTTAGTAAGAACAGTTAACCACCAGAGGGCAGTCAGGTTACAAGACAGTAAGGAGTGAAGCCGGCCGCACAGGGGCAGCAAGGTGTATGTGTTCAAAATGAAGAGCACCTCAGAGGGCAGTCAGGTTACAAGACAGTAAGGAGTGAAGCCGGCCGCACAGGGGCAGCAAGGTGTATGTGTTCAAAATGAAGAGCACCTGGGACTTTTAAAATTCATATTTCAGAGGCATCTGGATGGCTCATTTGGTTAAGCATCTGCCTTTGCCTCAGGTCATGATCCCGGGGTCCTGGGATTGAGCCCCATGTCGGTCGGTCTCCCTGCTCAGCGGGAGCAGCTTTTCCCTTGCCTTCTAACTTGTGTTCTCTCTCACTATCAGTCTCTCTCTGTCTCTCTCAAATAAATAAATCTTAAAAAAATAAAATTTGTATTTCAATTAAATTCCACGAAAATTTTATTGCCTGCTAACCCCTTCCTCTTAGGGGTTCCGATGGAGGCTTCATTATACAGGCATGATTGATTAAATCGTTGGCCATTGAGGACTGATTACACCTCCAGCCTCTCTTACCTTCCTGGAGGTCAGAGGTCAGGGCAGGACCAATGCTCCAACCCTTTAATGACCTGGTTGATTCTCCAGGCAACCAGCCCCCACCCTCAGGTGTGGTCCAACAGTCACCTCATTAACATAACACAGGATATCTTTATCACTCTCAACACCTGGGACGTTTCAAGGGTTTTCAGGGCTGTGAGCCAGACATAGGGATGAAGACCAAATACGTATTTCTTATTATGAATCACAACATCACACTTGCCTGCTCCACTCTGTGTTCTGTGTTGTGGCTAATAATGTCTTCTGACACCTCACAGCCCAAACGTCCAACGCTAAGAAAGAGAGAAGGGCTGTCCATTCAGTGTGTGGGTTCTCTTTTCATTCACTTAGCAAGTATGCATTGGGCACTTACTATGTTAAGTAGTGCTTCATCAACTGGGGATGCACGAGTTAACAAAGCAAAGGTTCCTGACCTTTTGGAACTGACATTCCGGTGGGAGGATGAACTCAATTAACAACTAGAAGATGTGGATTACCTAGCGTGTGAGGTGATCAGTGCTGCGGAAGAAAGGAAACGTAGAGTGTGGGGGAGGGTTGGGATTCGGGCAATGAATTTGCAACTTTCGGTAGGGTGGTTAGGGGAGGAAACATATGACCAAAATTAAGGTGAGGAAACAGATCATGCGGCTGTCTGAGGAAATAGCATTTCAGGCAGAGAACAAACATGAGAAGGTACTAAGACAAGAGGGTCCCTGAGAGTAGACGAGGTTGAGGGAAGAAGGCACATAATAAAAAGATTTTGGTTTCTACTCTGAGGAAGCTGTCAAAAGGACATTTTGAAAGGGTCACTCTGGCTGCAGTGTTAAGTACGGTCTCCAGGAGACTTAGTTCCTAGAGAAGCTTCCAAATACAGCTTCTCAGCTCACCAAAAAGCACAGGGAAAGGCAGTTAAAGAACCATATGGTCACCCTTAAGCTATTCGCAGCTGATTCACATATATCCTCGCTGTGCCGAAGCGCTGTGCCAAGCAGCTTACACTTTCTCATTTAAGAGTTCCAATACCTGTGATGCCATCACCGTGATTAGCTATATTTCAAAGATTTAAAAAAAGGACATTGTAAACATCAGTGACTGGTCAAGGTTCAGATGAAGCAAATGAGACAAAGGGAATCCTTGAAAGCTAGAACTTGAAGAATTCTTCCCAATGTGAAGAAACACTGCCTAAGCAAGGCTTAGTACCCCAGAACTGATGAACTAAATAAAGATGGTGATGATGGGGGGTGGGGGTTTGGGAATACGTAAGTGTCTGAGTTTAACCACCACTACTAGCTTCTTTTAAAGTTCTACCGAGCTATGCCACCACAAACTTCCTGACACTATAACGGGACTGACTTCTGTACTACTGATTCCAAGTTTTCTCTCTAGAGCTTGGTCTCTGTGTGGTCTCTTCCATACACATTAGGGTTTTTAAGGAGGCAGCATCCATCGCTGAACTGACTTTTTCTAGGAGGTTCCTCTCAAGCTGTGTTGGTTTAAAAACCCACCCAGGCAGTGCTGCTCAGAGGGGGTGTCCCCAGGACCAGTGCTGGTCTTTGACAAGATAAGCAGAGAAACTGAAAATGTTTATAAGCTATAATAGCCATTTTACAGAGTAGTTTTTACATCTGCTGAATCTAATAGGTTGGGGCTTGTGTTTAGTATATCTTTTTTTCAGACTTCACATTTCAAAATTTACTTTTATAGTGTTTAATCTGAATATACAGTGGCCCAACTATATATAAAAAGCAGAACTCTGACCCACAACCTGCCACAACCCAGAGAGAGAACCAATGCCTTATCTATAATAATCACTCTAGGAAGACTGCCTGCTGTTAAGTCAGACTTGCAGGAAGCCCGACTGCTAGCTTTAGAAACAACCCAGTAAGTTAAATAATAAATGACCCTAACAATTGGCCCCAAATGGCCAGGACTTGATTAATAACTGATTAGGTTCCCTAATTTTTGTCCCAACTTAGGATCAACCATAGAAAGCCTCACATGGCTAACTGACAATCGCTGGGATCACACAGGATGCCCCATTTCTAATTAGTCTCCCTACAGCTTTCCCGTGCCCGTAGCCTTCGGTGAGGGCATGCCTGAAGCACTGCCTTTCCCCCTCGATCAGCCAATCAGCTGTTCCCACTCCTCCATCTGCCTTTGATTTCCTGCCAGAACTCAACGGAGGGTGGCTCTCCTGCATAGCAAGTTCGGAATAAACTGCCTTTGCATTTGTGATGTGCTTGGTCTTCACTTGTTTCCGCATACTGAAAGAATAAAAAGGGAATAAAGAATCAAAACAGGAGTCTTCCACTACAGACAGATAGCTTGGGGGGGGGGAGCATCGTCCTGGGCTCCAAGGTCTCCCGCAGGCGGGGACCTTACAACCCTGGAGGAGTGAGCGTCCCAAACAGTAACCGCCAGGACAGAGGGAATAAGGGGGTAGAGAGATTCTCCGGACCAGGTGTGGACCGGAGGAGTTAGAGGACAGGTGCCGGAGGCGAGCGCCGCGGCATGAGGACTTGATTCTCCCACCCCAGACGCTTCGGCTCTTTAAACAGTCCCGGTCTCCCAGCGGGAGAGGAGCTTCCGCGCATGCTCTGTACTCACGCGCACTCTCGGCACCGCCCCTCGGGCGGGTACTTAACGTCACATCCGGCGACGGCGGCGGCGGCAGTGGCTGTGGGTCGCGGGCTTCCCGGGCGCTGGCGGGGCCAGCGTGGGGGCGCGTCCGTGTCCTTGGCGGCCCTCACATCGCCCTCCTGCCCGCCGGCGGGTCAGCGCGCTGGGCCTGGTTTCCGCTTAGTGTCAACCCGGGTGTGGTTTCCACTACTTAGAGGTGAAGCGTGATAGGGAGAATGGGACCTGGGGTCGTTTGCATTTCCTGAGGCGGACGCTCAGGGGCCGGAGTGTCACTGACAGAATTTCCTCCAGGACCTGTGTGCCGCTGTCGTGCAATCCGAGAATGGCCCGTTCTAAGGCAACGGGCGGCTCATCCCCCTGCAGCTGTTTGGCGGCCGCTTTTAAATGAGTCCCCGAATTCACTTAGCGTTTTAGTGCTTTGATTTTTGGGTTTTGAAAAAACGTTTGGTCCTCAAAGCTCAGAATTCTTTAGAATTTCTCATTTTAAACCATTCCTCCTCTTTCCTGTGACAGAAGGGGCTCAGAGCGTTATCTTTTCAGTAAGACCGTGGCTGTCTGCAACTGTTCAGGATTTCTAAAACCTGAGGTTTATATATGTGTATATATATATGTTACATTTTTTTTCTTTCGCTTCGAGGTTTTAAGCATTTGAGTCAAGCTGTGCTGTACTTCCTGAAAAATGTGTTACATTTTGTTCTTAAAATGCCAGCCTGGTTTGACCTTTTCCTGATGACTTGCTGTCAGTCTTACGAACTTAATTTTATGAACTCTGTTTTATGAAGTTCATTGTGAAAGAACCAGAGACCGCTGAACTTTTTGAATTCTGATGCCACATTTTAAGTCATGATTCCGCCTCCAGCTTTATGTCATCACTGGAGGACAAGCTAATGTTCCTGCCTCTCTTCTCCTTTACAATTTACTGCTGTTAATTTGTGGGGGGTTCTGAATTTTGGTAATTGCATTCGATAATATTGTGTTTAAAGGGAGGGACTTACAGCCTTTTACTTGATAGCTTGGATTTTCATTTTACAAAATGCCCATTCAAAAATAATGGCGAAGCAAAAGATTTAAGTCACCTGGAATCCTATTCCCTAAAGATAAGTCATTGCCAACATTTTAGCATATAGTATAATTTTTTAATGCATAATAATTGTAAAACAAAGAATCCCAGTGGATACTGTTTGGTAACCCCTTTTGCGTGACATCTTGTCTGTCTTCATATTTCACTAATTTTTTTTTTTTCTTTGAGTGTGTGCAATGGCTAGGAACTCCCATAAGTAGTGATTCTAGTCCCCGCACCGTATGAAATCTAACAGCTCAGAGGACTTTAGTTTTATGTGTTGGTTTTTGGCCAAGGAGCCTAGGTGAGGTGGTGGTAGTTGTTTAAAAGGAGATATTTAATGTTGACTCCTATGCAAGGGCAGCCCATTTGTTTTAGTGTATTGAATTCATGGAGAAGTTGCAGGAAATCATTGGGAAAAGTCCCAATTCTTCATTCTTTGTTTTTAAGCTCACTCTTTCCCCCTCTCTGATCTTTCTCTCTCTCCCAAGAATGAAACATGACTGAGGACTCTCAGAGAAACTTCCGTTCAGTGTATTATGAGAAAGTGGGGTTTCGTGGAGTTGAAGAAAAGAAATCCTTGGAAATTCTCCTAAAAGATGACCGGCTGGGTGAGTTTTACAAGCTAAATTAAGGTGGTTGGGTTTTAGTCATCCCAGCTGTCCGGAAAGAAATGCTGTCTTAAAAGACATTCAGAAGTATTTGTTACCTGCTTTATTTTTTTAGTGCCAGGTGAATAGTGTATTTTGGGAGAAGTTATGGATTTTTCAAGCTTATATTTTGCCAAGGCCAAGTCAGATGTCTTTGAAAGGTCGCAGGAAGTCAATGGTGTTTTTTTTTCTCCTATTTCCCATGTATTTCTTTTCCTCAGTTTTCAGAGGTGTTACTAGCTTCTGGGTAAAGTCACAACAACTCTTGGCCATGATTTTTCCTCTATGGAAATACTGGGACTATGTTATTTATTGACATTTTAGTTTCTTTGTAGTAACAATAAGGTCTGTTCTGTTGACTTGAGTAAAATAAACTGAACAATAGATAAAAATTTTGTATGTGTAGAATGCTTTTAAGATTTCAAAACCATTTCCCACCTGATCTTTGATCCTCACTAGACAGTCTATGTTTAAAGTATGTCTGGAATTATTCACAAGTAGGGGGATCTGAGGTCTAAGACAGTTGAGTGTGGTTTGCTGGAAAATGTAGAGATTTGAGGGCTGACCATGCCACTCACTAGGTATACTAACTGAAGTCACTTAATTGCTTGGGGCTTCAGTTTCTGCATTTTTTTTTTTTTTTAAGAGAAATCTTTATTTGAGAGAGAGAGAAAGCATGGGTGAGGAGGAGGAGTGGAAGAGAAGCAGACTCCCGGTGAGCAGGGAGCCTGACTCCAGGTTTGATCCCACATCCCTGAGATCACAGCCTGAGCTGAAATCAAGAATCGGACGCTTAACTGACTGAACCACCTAAGTGCCCCAATTGCTGCGTCCAACAAGCTTGCAGTATGGATTAAATGAAATAAATTCTATAAATAGTACCTACTGCTCCTGTTGTAGGGAATGTAGTAATATATGCAGAAAGCATCACCTACGCCTTGAGGCACTGATTGTTTTTAAATAGCTAGTTGGAGGAACACCTGGGCTAGAAATCAGACCAGCGTTGCATTTCCCAGATTCACTGACTAGAGTAGAATTATTCTGAAGAAATGTTACTCTACTTCAATTTTTAAAAAACGAAATGCACTTTCTTGTGATCAGCATAAAAAGCTTCTAACTAATTTTTTTTTCTTTGTCTAGATATTGAGAAACTTTGTACTTTTAGTCAGAGGTTCCCTCTCCCGTCCATGTACCGTGCGCTGGTATGGAAGGTGCTTCTAGGTATGAGATCAACGGTTGGAAGGCTTATCTTCAAAAGTGTTGAATGAGGGGATATTCGCCATCTTATCAGTCAGAAAAAAGAGGATTTTTAGGCCCTTTACTGCATATCCGGTCTACTCTCAGGAGACTGAATTACTGCTCACCGTGAACGTGTATGCTTACGAAGGTGACCTCAGTAGCCATACATTCAGTAGGACTCTAAGAATATCAGTTTAGTCACGAGATAAGGGAAAGTAACGTGTGTTGCTAAAACTAACCGTGGGAAGAGCATCGTATTGGAGAAGAAACTGGTCTGGTCTTTACCATCACCTCGGTAACCCCGAGGAAGACCCCTCTAGGTCTCGGCTTCTCCACCTGTAAAATGAGGTTATTGAGCTAAATTAGACTGAGGTCGAAGCTCTCAATACGTTATCGCTGTCATTCCCAGCTGCAGAGGTCTAGCTTCCTAATGAGTGCTCTCAGAAAGAAACGGAAGAGTTTTTACTTCCTAGAAAGCACAGATGGATACATTTCAGTGATGAGTGGCTGAGGGAGAAGAAGAAAGGAACCTGCTCAGTTTCTGTAGAAGAAAAAGTGTATCAGGTGCCACAAGGGACTGGCAGCATCCCTTTTGAGCCAAGGATTTTTTTCCTATGACGGCTGAGCCTGCTGATGCATAAAATGTCCAGCCATTACTATGCTCCTTTTCTTCCTTTCTTTGAAAAAAATGAGAGTACTCCTAGAATTCTGTTGTGAGATAGGTATTAATATCCCAGTTTTACAGATGAGGACAAAGACCGCAGGCTAGATAATTTTCCTGAGGCCCGGCAGTCTCCAAGTGGCAGAGCTAGGATTTGAGCTTAGGCTGCTAGAGCCCATTTGAAGTAGGAGAGACAGTAGACCTCATTTTCTTTCCAAAATGTATTTTCAGGACTTGAGAAATCTGTAGTCCTGAGTCTGATGATGTAATGTGGAGGCAGCGGGGGGAGTACAGTCCGTATTAGGAAGCACTGTATGATCCTCTTTTTTTTGTTGTGCGTTCTGGCAGTCTTTGTGCATTTGTGCTTCTGGTGGGTCACTGTCCAGTTCATGTCTAGAGAGCAAGTATCAACTATTTTAGTTTTTCCCTGAGCATTTTTTTCTTCAATCTTGGGGTTTCTGGTGGCCATCAAAAAAAAAAAAAAAAAAAAAAAAAAATGCCTTCCAGGGATGTCTTTTAGGTGGTAGTGTCAATTCTTTCTTTCTATTTCTGTTGGGGAAATACTATGTCTTTTTTTTTTTTTTTTTTTTTTAAAGATTTTATTTATTTATTTGACAAAGAAAGACATCACAAGTAGACAGAGAGGCAGGCAGAGAGAGAGGGGGAAGCAGCCTCCCTGCTGAGCAGAGAGCCCGATGTGGGGCTGGATCCCAGGACCCTGAGATCATGACATGAGCCGAAGAAGGCAGAGGCTTAACCCACTGAGCTACCCAGGTGCCCCGAAAGTACTGTGTCTTAAGAGTTAATAATAGCAGTGGATTCATGGGAGATGTACAGTTGTACTTTGTGACACTTTATAAGTGCCTAGACTTCATTTATCCTCTGTTTTTCCTACTTGTCTTTATCAGGTAAGTCTTTGTTACAACATTTTGTAGTAAAGACACTAGAGATTTGGAGCTGCCATGCTGTGTAGGAGACAAGCTAACTCTTCCCAACACAGGTGTTGATTACTCAGGGACCTTGTCAGGCCTGCTTCCTGATCTATTTTTAGGTAAATATCAGAAAAAAGTGTTTTAGAACTAGCTCTTACTTTGAGGCTTAACATGGGAAGCACTGTGCTGCCTCTAATCATATGAGGAGGGTTGAATTACAGCTCTTCAATCTTTACTAGCCCAGATTTGGAGGACGTTTTAGTGTATTCCCTTGGCTTTTCCAGAAGCCTGGCACAGAACCGCAAAGCTAAAGTAGATAAAACTTTGTCAGGACAGAGAACATTTAGGTGAGTTAGGTTCTAATGGTAATATGGCATCATGTTAGCTTAAGTGTTTTGAGCTCATCCAACGTCTGTTTTCCAGAATATTCTTTAGTATACTGGATCTGTGTTTTTTACACAAAGGAGTGATCCTTAGTCATTTGTATAGCTAACACTTATACTAGCTTAGTATGTGTTGTGTACTTCCTAGGTACTTTATGTATATTAATTTTTTAGTCATTACAGCAACTGAGATAGGGATTATTAGCCTCATTTTTCAGATGGAGAAGCTAAGGCATAGGGAGACTAAACTGCTGACCATCATCCAGCCAGTTAATTGTAGAGCTAGAGTTCCACCCCAGGAGCTTTGACTCGAGTCCGTGTTCCTATACAGTCTTGCTAAATTTAATGAGGCTGGAATAAATAAGAGGCTTTTTAAAGAAAATTTTATTTATTCATTTTAGAGAACGAGAACACGCATGTGCACACGTGTGTGCAGGCAGAAGTGGGGAAAGGGAGAGAGAGAATCCCAAGTAGACTCTGTGCTGAGCGTGGAGCCTGACATCATGACCTGAGCTGAAATCAAGAGTTGGGCGCTCAACCAGCTGAGCCACCTAGGTGCCCCTTAGGTGTTTTCCTTTATAGCAGAACTTAGAGCCTTGAAAATTCATTGTCACATTTTGCAAATCTGTTTGGTCCTTCGTACCCTTTTTCTCATGCGGACTTTTGGGGCTAGTGTTGTACAAAGAACATTATCCATTCCATTTCCCCCTCTGACAGCTGAGGAAACAAGTTTCCAGAGAGAAATTCGTGAGAGTCCTGGTATCATCAGACCTGGGACTAGACTGAAAGCCTGTCCTGTTCTCTTTACACTGGGCTTTTCCCATGCCATTTGTTTGTTTAAAAAAAAAAAAAAAAAAATGATAGATTTTTTTGCCCCAAAGCCTCCCGGGTAAACAGGCTTAAATGGGTTAATGAGCATAAAATGGCATCAAAACGTAAGGTGGCTTCATCAGTGAAAATGAGAGATTTCTGTGGTCCTGAAGCTAGGCTAGTTTGCTTGTTGTAGAAGAGAAGGATTTGATGAGTTGTTGGTGGGTCTGAGATGAGAAGCCTGTATTGTTAGCTTGGGCAGCATCACTAAATACCCCGGACTGGATGGCTTCAACTGTAGTTTATATCCTCATAGTTCTGGAGGCTGAGAAGTCCAGGATCCAGGTGCTGGCTGGTTTGGTTGTTGGTGTTGTAGGCCTCCCTTCTTGGTTTGTAGATGGTCACCTGCCCACTCTGTCCCCACATTGCAGAGTGAGTGAGACCGCAGACTCGGGGATGTCTTCCTTTTCGCAGAAGGGCTCCAGCTCTGTTGGATCACAACCTCATTTACCCTTAATCACTCCTTATTGGCCCTATCCTCAATTGGAACACTGGGCTTGGGGCTTTAGTATATGAATTTTGGGGTAAAACAATTTGGTCCATAGCAGGGGCCAAGTGCAAAACCTGGAGATGTGTCTGTAGGAGCCGAGGGAGGCCACAGGCCAGCAATCATAAATTGAGTGAGTTCATTATGATAATTGATGTGGTTATTGTTTGGATGGTACACTTATTCAAGGGCTTTGTGATGCCCTTTCATTTCTCTTAAATATCAGTGATGCAGATGACATTCAAATATTGATAGTACTTAAAATTCAAGATTGTTTTATAGAGAGAACTTGTAAAACAGAATCTGTATGGTAACTAACTCTCCATGTGATTCCAGTCTCACTGTGCTGGGCAGTTTTTCACTTGGTTCTCTGTAATCGAGGGATTTGGGTCTGTGTCTCAGTACTTTGCCCATTTTTCTTCCCCCTCCGTCTCTGTGTAGGGATCCTGCCTCCGCACCACGAGTCCCATGCCCAGGTGATGATGTATCGCAAGGAGCAGTACTGTGATGTCCTTCATGCCCTGGAAGTTGTTCGCTTTGTCAGCGATGCCACGCCTCAGGTTGAAGTCTATCTCCGCATGTATCAGCTGGAGTCTGGGAAGTTACCTCGAAGTCCCTCCTTTCCACTGGTTAGTGGTCTTGAGTTTGACATTTGGTTCAACTCTAGACTGTTCTGTCCTGCTGGCCTTAGCATCATATTTTGCCTGAGAAACCAACTTTTCTTCTTTCTTTTCTTCTCCTTTTCCTTCTTTCTTTCTTTCCTTCTTTCAGATTTTCATTCATTTGAGAGAGTGTACAAGCAGGGGAAGCAGCAGGCAGAGGGAGAAGCAGGCTCCTCTGTGGAGCTGGGAGCCTGACGCAGGGCTTGATCCCAGGACCCCAGGATCATGACCTGAGCTGAAGGCAGATGCTTAATGATTGAGCCACCCAGGTGCCCCACTTTAGAAACATTCACTGACTCTACTCTTTGTCTTTATAACAACTTCCCATCCTTAAACATTTCCATAGCCCATCTTGTACCTTTTCTGCCTCGATCCTAAAATTTTTTAATAAAGTTTGGTCTTTAGAATCCAAGAACAAGGAACTAGATGTGCATGTTGGTTCTGGTGTGGTGTTGCTTTTAGGGCCTGTCACTCAGCAGGGCTAGGAAATACATATACATTCTGTAAATATATAGAATCGTGTACATTCACAGACACACCGATGTCTGTTTATCTGTCTCTTTATCTCTGAGTGTGAAAAAGCCTCCGTTCATGCTGATCCCTCTGATCACAGTCCAGTACCACAGGTTCTTCTTGCCCTCAGCCTTCTGTGTTTGCCCCTTCGTTTCTGACAGTGGCAAATACCAGAAGGCTCCCCTTTGTACAGTCACTTCTTTGCTCATTCCTCTGGCTGTAAGTAGTAGTGCCAGCTACCTCTTGGCCCTTGCCTACAGGCCCAGTGGGCCACTGTCTTTGCCTTAACCGTCTTTGGCCTCAGCCCGACAGGGCCCAACCTGTTTTTAAACTTTTCCTCTTCTATAAACCGTTAACTCTGTTTACTTGGACTACTTGTTGCTCATAAAGGGGAGAACAGAAGTTCAGGCAAATGAGTGATTATAGCTCTTGAGCTTTGGCTATTTTTTTGCAGTTTAATGTTCATTATAGGAATTTTAACTTTTTGTGTACGTGGCTGAAACAGTGATTGCTCAGTATCAGGATTTTATCTGCAAGCTGTGCTATTCTATAAAAAAATTTTTTAAAGACTGCATTTATTAAAGCATGAGCTGGGGGGAGGGGCAAAGGGAGAGGGAGAAGCAGACTCCCCCCTGAGCAGGGAGCCCAATGGGGGACTCGATCCCAGGACCCCAGGGTCATGACTCAAGCCAAAGGCAGGTACTTAACTGACTGAACCACCCAGGCACCCCAAAACTTTTATTGCAGTTGGCAACCTACCCATATAGCACTTAGAGTTTTGACTTGCTCTTGCTTTTGAAGTGAATGGTGTGGCTCCCATGGACAGATCTGAGGTGGTCCACTTGTATTAAGTTTATCAAGAGAGACTGGCCCTGAACATAATTGGAAGTCTGAGTAGTCTGTAAATTCTGCTTATCTCCGGCAGAGCGCAGTTGGTGGTACTCTGCAAGTTCTTAAATGACGTATTAAATTGGGTTAGATTACCTGTTAGTTCAAGAATTCTAAATGATAGGTTATGGTTTTCACCTCATCCCTACTTGGCTTACCCGTACTCCCGCCCAGACACCTTCTCGTCTTGGGCACATGTGCCATCAAAGTGTTGGCTTTGGCTCTGCCACTTCATAACCCCCCAGTCATTAAGCCCCACTCAGCCTCATTAGTATTAGTACATAGCAGAGTGTGTGACAGCGCTCCACACGGCTGGGAACAAGGATCTTTGTTGTCTTCCCTGCTTCTCAGACTGTCGTGGAGCCAGTGAGAGGCCACGTTCAGGAGTACCTAGCACAGTGCCTAGTATGGGTTGGGCGTCCAAGAAGGGAGATGGTCTTTCCCTTTTCTTCCTTCTCTCTCTTCCTCTGATACATTAACTAACGTTTAGAAAAATGTATTTTCGGGGCACCTGGGTGGCTCAGTAGGTTAAAGTCTCTGCCTTCGGCTCAGGTCATGATCCCAGGGTCCTGGGATCGAGCCCCGCATCCGGCTCTCTGCTCCGCGGGGAGCCTGCTTTCTCCTCTCTCTCTGCCTGCCTCTCTGCCTGCTTGTGATCTCTCTCTCTGTCAAATAAATAAAATATTTTTTTAAAAAAATGTATTTTCTGTGATTCTGTTACTTTTTTTTTTAAATTTGTATTGGAATTGAATTTAACATATAGTGTATTACTGGTTTCAGGGGTAGAATTTAGTGATTTATCAGTTGTGTACAACACCCAGTGCTCAGTATATCACGTGCCCGCCTTAATGTCCTTCACTCAGTTACCCCATCCTTCTGCCCCCTCCCCTCCAGCAACCCTCAGTTTGTTTCCTATTGTGGTTCTGTTACTCTTGGACATTTTATAGAATATTAAGTTGAGGGACGCCTGGGTGGCTCAGTTGGTTGGACGACTGCCTTCGGCTCAGGTCATGATCCCGGAGTCCCAGGATCGGGTCCCGCATCGGGCTCCCAGCTCCATGGGGAGTCTGCTTCTCCCTCTGACCTTCTCCTAGCTCATGCTCTCTCTCACTGTCTCTCTCGCAAATAAATAAATAAAATCTATTAAAAAAAAAATATTAAGTTGAATGGAGACCTAAAATGAAATGCTTTTTAAAAATAGGAATCTTGATTTAATTTGAGCTTTTAAGGGAGACAGAGATACTTTTCAGTTTCCTTTTTTACCCCAAAGTCCTTCAGCTTTTTTTTTTTTTTTTAAAGATTTTTTTTTAATTTATTTATTTATCAGAGAGAGAGAGGGGGAGAGAGCGAGCACAGGCAGACAGAATGGCAGGCAGAGGCAGAGGGAGAAGCAGGCTCCCTGCTGAGCAAGGAGCCCGATGTGGGACTCGATCCCAGGACGCTGGGATCATGACCTGAGCCGAAGGCAGCTGCTTAACCAACTGAGCCACCCAGGTGTCCCAGTCCTTCAGCTTTTAAATCCTAGATGAAAATGTAATTTTTTTTTCTTTCTTTCTTTTTTTTTTTTTTCTTAAAAGAGAGACCACTTGTGTATGTGTGCATGTGCTTGAGCTGGGGGAGGAGCACAGGGAGAGAGAGAGAATCCCAAGCAGGCTCCATGCCCAATGTGGAACTCGATCCTGTGACCCTGAGATCATGACCTGCGTTGAAGTCAAGAATTGGGCACTTAACTGGCTGAGTCACCTGCGTGCCCCTGAAAATGTAATTTTGTGTGAGATATGGTATTTGAAAACAAAATGGATTCCCACGTAGATTCTAGTTTTTGTAAGATTACTTTGTTGAAATTTACTTGAGGGTTTATGTTCATATTCTGAGTGTTGACACAAGGTTTGAGAAATGCCATTCTTCTGATTCCTAAAATTCTGATTCTAGGGATATTTTAACTTATCAGGTGCTTAAGACAAAATTCTAAAGGTATGTATGAATGCTTTGAAATAAAATGCTTTTTTTTTTTTTTAAGAAGATGCTTTATTAGTCCTTTTGGAGTCATAGAACTTATTGTATTTTATAAATGTCTCCATTTCTTTGTGATTTTTATCACACACTTTTGAAAGAAATTCTCTTTTAGCCTCAGGAATACTTTTGGGTGGAGAGAGTCTGCACCGCACTTATGATTTATGTTTTCTTTGATGACCTTAAGTGGTGGAAAAATCTGCTGACTCTAACCTGGACATTCGTAAGCACTACTGATCCAAATAGGTTTCTTTGGTTACCCACCCCTTTCTCTGCCCTATGTCTTCTCTTTAACGGCAGACTGAGTGCTTTTTGGTTCCACTTTGATTTATAATTGCGGCGTCTTCAAAAGTTAGGGGTTAAGTTCTCATTTTTATGCGAGGAATATGTATTTCTCTCTTCTGCTGGCTCCCTCCCTTTACCAGAGATTTACTGTCTTCTAGGAGCCCGAAGATGAGGTGTTTCTCGCCATTGCCAAAGCCGTGGAAGAGATGGTAGAGGATAGTGTCGACTGTTACTGGATCATCCGATCCTTCGTGAACCAGTTAAAAAACAAGTACCGAGAGTCTTTACCCCAGCTGGTAAGCGATGCTCTTTTTGGCTCTTGGCGGGTAGGGTGAGTAGTGGTGATGGGGAAATATCCTTGCTTCCTGGTGCTGCTACAGTTACGAGTGGACCCTCTATGGTAAGAGCCAACAAGTGTTTTCCGTAAAAGATCAAGTAGTAAATATGTCCAGGTTGGTGGGCCAGATGGTCTCTGTGTCTCTCTTGCAAACACTCAGCTCTGCTACTATTGCACAGAAGCGGCCGCTGACAGTGCATGAAAGAATGGTGGTGGCTGGGTTTGGCCTGCTGCATTGCCACAGTTGGCAGCCTCTGCTCCTTTCCTTACCCTGGTCTAGAACCTACTGGCTTTATCTAGAATTGCCTCTGAATTAGTTAAGGTTTGAATTTGGCTGTATGTAATGGAAAGCCCAAGTGTCTGAAGCTTTATTTTTTTCTCTCCTGTAACCAGAAATCTAGAGGCAAGGCAGTCCAGAGCTGGTGGCACAGTGCCATGATGTCAGTGGGGACCCAGGCTCCTGTCCTTTCGGGCCAGCATTTTTAGGTGTGATCCTTCCTCTTTTGCTCACAGCTGGATGCTGGAGTGACAGCCATGACCTCTGTGTTCTAGGCAGGTAGGAAGGGAAGGGCAAAGACAAAAGTGAAGGAGTAGAAGGAACAGCCAGTCAGAAGTGTCTCCCTTGGACAGACTTTCCTTGTGCCTATCTGTTAGTGGCAGGACTGTGGCCCCTGGCCACCTCTGTCTGCAGCAGAGGCTGGGAAATGGGGGTGTGGCTTTGTTTTAGCCAGACGTGTTGTGATCTTTAAACTCGGATTCTGTTCGTGAAGGAGAGGTGAACGGCTGCGAGGGAGGCAGCCTGCTGGGGGGCTGTTGCTCTGACTAGCGAGTACAGAGAGCGGCGTGGCACCTGCTTCCTCAGCAGAAGCCTGTGGTTCTTTGCCGTTCTGTTTTTCTCGTTTTTTCCCTTTATTTCTCTCCTTTAAAAATGAATGTCTTTTTTCTTAAATTGTTGAATTGTTTCATTTGGAAATTCTCTTGAGAGCAGTAACTGAGATCATGGCTTCGGGGCCAGGTGAGGGGCGTCGATGAAGGTCAATGGAGCCCTGAGGATCCCTGTGCTAATAACTGTAGTCACCAGGGCGGTTGGCAGGAAGACCCTTTAGCTTTGTAGAGCACTGTTACAGGAGTGTTTTATAGATTTCAATTACGTAAAATTTGATTTTCAGAATTTTAAAATTTAATCCACTTAGTTGATTTCAATAAAGACAAGCTTGGCGATGGAAGCATAATGTTTCTTGCTTAATTAGATCAAGAGGTCCAGATTCTACCATGATTTAATTAGCTTTTCTTATTTAGTATTGAAGTAAATTCTGTAGCATTTTGCTAGTTTATGTTTAAAGAACTCTTCTTTTTTTAAATTTTTAAAATCTTTTATTAACATCTAATGTATTATTAGCCCCAGGGCTACGGGTCTGTGTATTGCCAGGTTTACACACTTCACAGCACTCACCATAGCACATACCCTCCCCCATGTCCATAACCCCATCCCCCTCTCCCTACCCCTTTGCCCCCCGGCAACCCTCAGTTTGTTTTGTGAGATTAAGAGTCTCTTATGGTTTGTCTCCCTCCTGATCCTATCTTGTTTCATTTATTCCTTTCCTACCCCTCAAGCACCCCATGTTGCCTCTCAACTTCCTCGTATCAGGGAGATCATATGATAATTGTCTTTCTCTAATTGACTTATTTTGCTAAGCATAATACCCTCTAGTTCCATCAAAGTCATCACAAATGGCAAGATTTCTTTTCTTTTGATGGCTGCATTGTATTCCATTGTGTATATATATACCCCATCTTCTTTATCCATTCATCTGTTGATGGACATCTAGGTTCTTCCTTCCTTCCATAGTTTGGCTGTTGTGGACATTGCTGCTATAAACATTTGGGTTCACGTGCCCCTTCGGATCACTACATTTGTATCTTTAGGGTAAATACCCAGTAGTGATATTGCTGGGTTTTAGGGTGGCTCTATTTTCAACTTCCTGAGGAATCTCCATGCTGTTTTCCAGAGTGGCTGCATCAGCTTGCACTCCCACCAACAGTGTAGCAGGGTTCCCTTTTCTCCGCTTCCTCGCCAGCATCTGTCATTTCCTGACTTATTGATTTTAGCCATTCTGACTGGTGTGAGGTGGTATCTCATTGTGGTTTTGATTTGTATTTCCCTGATGCCGAGTGGTGTGGAGCACTTTTTCATGTGTCTGCAGAAATGTCTCTTCATGTCCTCTGCCCGTTTCTTGATTGGATTATTTGAAGAACTCTCTATTTTTTAAAGAATCCTTGGATAACACAAGTAATAAATATATTCTTGGAGTATTAGTCTGAATGAATCCAGTGTTCCTATAGATCTTTCTTAGAAATCAACACTGTCCTTAGCTGAGTGTATGTCCTAGCCTGTCTTATGTACATTAGGTTGGGTGGAATCCAGCCACATCCACACATATATACATACATACACATGCACATGTGTACACAATACACATACATGCATTTAATAACACATTTTTTTGTATATATAACTTAAGACCCCATAAATATGAGATCATTGATACAGCTCTACAGTTTTTTAAAAAAAATTCGATGTCTTAGTGCACTTTCCAAGTCCGTGCAGATCAGTAGTATTCCACCCTGACTTCTGTTAGAACCACCTGGGAACTTTTAACAAATTATCAGTGCCTTTCCTCCACCCAAACCCATTAAGTCAGAATCTCTGGGGGTAGGTGGGGCCCAGAATTCTCTATTTTTTTAAAAAAGTTTCAGGTTGGGGCTCCTGAGTGGCTCAGTGGGTTAAGCTTCTACCTTCAACTTGGGTCATGATCTCAGGGTCCTGGGATCGAGCCCTGCATGGGGCTCTCTGCTCAGTGGGGAGCCTGCTTCTCCCACTCTCTCTGCCTGACTCTCTGCCTACTTGTGATGTTTCTCTCTCTCAAATAAATGGACAAAATCTTTAAAAAAAAAAAAAGCTTCAGGTGATTCTGAAATGTGGCTAGGGTTGAGAGCTACTCCTTTAGAACTACGTATTTCCCCTCTTAAAAGTGTGTTCATATTATTTCCTGTTAAGCATTCTGCCATGTTTTTTTTTTTTTTTTAAAGATTTTATTTATTTATTTGACAGAGAGAGATCACAAGCAGGCAGAGAGGCAGGCAGAGAGAGAGAGAGAGAGGAGGAAGCAGGCTCCCTGCTGAGCAGAGAGCCCGATGCGGGACTCGATCCCAGGACCCTGAGATCATGACCTGAGCCGAAGGCAGCGGCTTAACCCACTGAGCCACCCAGGCGCCCCTCTTCCATGTTTTAATATAACAGATCCACGTTGACAGTCTCCTTGCCTTTCTGCCTGAGCCTTTCTATACACGTGAGTGTTTCTGCAGGGCAGGTCCCTTTTAGGGGATTGCTCCATTGAAAGGAGATGTATTTAAAGTTTTTAATTGCCAGGCTGCTCACCCGGAAGGCATACTGATTTTGCTTCCCCCAACAGATAAGATTTTCTATTTTCCACTCCATTGCCAACACTCGATAGTATCAGTTTCTTAAATTTTTGTTAATCTGATAGTGAAAGTGGTATCTTATTTTAGTTTACATATCCTTATCTTCTAGTGAAGCTGAGCAGCTTTGCATATATTTGTTGGTCATTTCTATTTGTCCACCTCTCTATCTTGTTTGCATCTTTCTTTATTTGTAAGAACTCTTGATATACTTGGGATATTAATCCTGTGTTACATATTTTGGCAGTCTTTTCTCCCTGTATGTTGTATAGAGATTTTAAAGCTTTGATTTAATCAGATCTGTCAATATTTTGTTTTTTGGAGTTAGGAAACCCTTTCTAACTCCAAAATTAAAATGCAGGTTTTTAAAAAACTTTCCTCTAACTTTTAATGTTTAAACATTTTATTTATTTTAATATGTTTAGAAAAATTTTTTTTTAGAGGGGATGAGAGTGCGCTCAAGCAAGGAGTGGGGGTTGGGTGGGAGGGCAGAGGGAGAGAGCATCTTAAGCAGACTCTACACCCAGCATGGAGCCAGAAGTGGAGTTTGATCCCACAACCTTGAGATCATGACCTGAGCCAAAATCGAGAGTCAAAGGCTTAATTGAGCCATCCACATGCGTCTATATTGAAACATTTTAAAATTGAGTCCTTTAATTTAATTTGTGAGGGATTTGTGGATGTTTGGTATTGACACAGGTTTGACCTTGTTTCTTTGTTGTTAACTGCAGTAAACCTTCAGTCAGCCTTCTCGTCTTCCCCTTTTGGTTTGATGTTATTAAGCTCATGCTTCATGCCAGGCAGTTTACTTTTTAATGAAAACTTAATTTTAGCACACCTCTCTGTTTTTATAGATGAGGACACTGAAGCATAGAACAGTTAAGTAACTTGCCCAAGGTCACACAGTTAGTAAGCAGTAGAACTACCTACCACTTAACACTATCTGTCGATTTATTCTTTTTTTCACAGATTTGAAATGCCACCTTTATCATATACTAGATTTCTGTATATATTTGTATCTCTTTCTGGGCTTTTTCCCCATCAAGCTATTTGTCTATTCCTGGGCCAGTACCATATAATTTATTTAATAGAGCTTCCTTGTATGTTTTGGTAGGTGGTAAGGAAAATTCCTTCATATTATTGCTCTGTTTCAAAAGTGCCTTGGCTTTGCTTCAACTCCAGTTTCTTTTTAGAAATGAATTTTCAATCAGCAAAATACTAAATGCCCCCAAACCTTAATTTCTTCATCTTCAAAAAAGGTGTATTTAATTAATTAATTTTTATTTATTTATTTTAAAAAAGATTTTACTTATTTGACAGAGAGAAATCACAAGTAGGCAGAGAGGCAGGCAGAGAGAGGAGGAAGCAGGCTCCTGGCCAAGCAGAGAGCCTGATGGGGGACTCAATCCCAGGACCCTGAGACCATGACCTGAGCCGAAGGCAGAGGCCCAACCCACTGAGCTACCCAGGTGCCCCAAGAGGTTTATTTTAATATGTACATTATAGTACTTAGCACATAGTTTTAAATAGTTATGAAGTTGTTTTTTTGAAGTTCTTCAGAATGTGTAAGAAAAGTTAAGTTTCCTTTTTGTTGCTATTTGATTTATTGATTTACGTGAACATTTCTCTTTAAGCTGTTCCTAGTTTCCCATAACATTTTTATTACTGTGGTTAGTGGATCTCTTCTTCCTAGCTTCTTTATAGAGTTTTTATAATCTTGTCTATCATTTTCAAGTTTCTGTGGTTTTACCAACGAAATTGGTTATCACAAAGCATAGCTTGTTTTATCATCCTAGGGAAATGTACATGTAATGGGCAGTAATGGGTTTTTGGCACGACAAGAAGATGAGACTCTGTCTGGTGGTGACACATTTATTATGTCATAATATTCTGATTGATAGGGTTACATCACAGGTTCTCCTCTCCTTACAAGCTTTAGGAAATGTTGCTCTCTGATGAGGCCTGTCTTTGGCAAGAATAGAATCCAACTTCATACTGTCTCCTGGATGGCCTCTCTGGTTAATCTCTTTCCAGAGCAGACCATCCTTAAGCCATCTCAGGCTTAATTGTGTTTAATCATTAAAGTGAGTGAACTTTCTTTCATTGCCATTCGTCTGCTTTTTAAAAGCTATCCTAAAGAGGTT
This sequence comes from Neogale vison, assembly GCF_020171115.1. NCBI lineage: Eukaryota > Metazoa > Chordata > Mammalia > Carnivora > Mustelidae > Neogale > Neogale vison. Next base: position 136,230,454 of record NC_058091.1, on the reverse strand, counting down.
TTTTTGTTTGTTTGTTTTTTAAATAAACACTATTTACAGCCTCTTCCTAAGTTCAATATTAATTCCTCTGAGTGGTTAAGTCTCTTTTTTGTCAGGTTTTGCCTTCTGTTATGTTTTCTTAATAAAGTAAGAATTTGAGGGTCATGGAAATATTGGAAATTACCTAAAAGTTTAGCTGTAAAATATAATCTCATCTACCATTTGCTGTATACTAAAACTTAAAAGCAATGTAAATATTATCTCTTTCCACTAGAAAAGTATATATACATTATATATTTATATTCAGTATCTTTCTTAGATTTAGTAATAGCGTATGATAACACATTTTTCTCTACCCTGCTGTTTTCACCTGATACATGCTAGAAATCATGCCATAAGTAATACAGTTGTCTCTTGAACAATGCTGAAGTTAGGGGTGCTAAGCTGCCACCCAGTTGGAAATCACGTATAACTTTTGACTCCCTAGAAACTTTAACTACTGTACCCTACTGTTGACTAGAAGCCTTACCAAGAACATAAACAGTCTATTAACACATATTACATATTTTGTGTGTTTTATGTATTACAGACCATATTCCTATAATAAAGGAACCTAGAGAAAAGAAAATGTTATTAAGAAAATGATAAGGAAGAAAATATACATTTATCATACTGTACATGTATTTATTAAAACATTTATATATCAGTGGGCCCATGTAGTTTGAACTCCTTTTCAAGGGTCAACTGTATATAGAACCATTCCTTATTCCTTTTCACAGCTTCATACTACACTCTGCGTATATGCTTTTGTTTAATCGACCTGTTCTCTATTGGCCACTTAGGATGTTTCCAGTCTTTTGTTATTAGACACGGTGTTACGGATTAATAGCTTTGTGCATATACCTTTTCATTGACTTACCAGTATATTCGGGGGATATGTTTTCTAGAAATAGGTTGACTGGATCAAAGGGTAAAGGCATATGTTATTTTGCTAGATATTTCCAAATTCCCCTTCATAGATCCCATCCTCTCAACCAGAGAATAAGATGCGTTTCCTTACAGTCTCCCTTGCCAACATGGTGTATTATTTTTGCCTGTCTGATAGGTGAGAGAGATGATAACTTCAGTTTGGCTTTTTTTTTTTTTTTTTTTTTAAAGGGTGAAATTTTTTACATTGATTTTTAAAATTTTAATTCTGGTATAGCTCAATACAGTGTTGTGTTAGTTTCAGGTGTGCAGTGTAGTGATTCAGCAGTTCCATATGTTACTCAGTGCCCCTCATGGTAACTGTACTCTTAATCCTATTGCCTGTTTCCGCCATCCCCTCAATTCCCTTCTGGGAACCGTCAGTTCTCTGGAGTTAAGATTCTGTTCCTTGGTTTGCCTCCCTCTTTCACCCTATGTTCATCTGTTTTGTTTTTTTGTTTGTTTGTTTTAAGATTTTATTTGTTTGACCCAGAGAGCACAAGCAGGGGAGCTGCAGTGGGAGAAACAGGCTCCCCACTGCACAGGGAGCCTGATGTGAGGTGTAATGTAATGTATACTGGAAAACAGTTGGGTGCTATGCAGCTTTTATATTATCAGTAGTTATCTTTGGGTAGTAGGAGTTTAAGGGCTTTTTATATCTTTCTTTATTCCTTACTGCATTTTTGAGATTTCTTAAAATGAACATGTTCTAAATCAGGAAAAAAGATTTAGAAAAATTTAAGAATGGAAGGAAGATGTACATTGAGTGTGTGTTATTATTATCAAGATGTTGATTAGCATACTTCAACATTTCATCTAATTCATGATATTCACTTGGTTATTCAGCAATTTTACATATATACATATATATGTATATATATAAAGATTATTTATTTATTTATTTATTTGCCAGAGAACACAAATAGGCAGAGAGACAGGCAGAGAGAGATGGGGAAGCAGGCTCCCCGCTGAGCAGAGAGCCCGATGCAGGACTCGATCCCAGGACCCTGAGATCACAACCTGAGCCAAAGGCAGAGGCTGAGCCATCCAGGTGTCCCACACTCATCTGTATCTTACTTGTTATTTGTATTGAGTTTTGGGTGAGATTTTCTTTGCTATGAAACATAATATATAAGTGTGTGTGTGTGTGTGTGTGTATGTGTGTGTGTGTGTGTGTGTGTGTGTGTGTGTGTTTACCCATGTCAGTTTGTGAAAAAACATTCCACTGGCAGAACCAACCAGAATTCTAGATAAGGTTTTAGAGGTGAAAGGTGAGATCAAGAGCCCTTTGACAACTTGGACTTTGGAGAAAATTTCCTGTTTTTGAGAGCTGTGTGGAGTATTCTTGAGAAGCTCTAGGAATTATTTAATAGTGTAGGAAAGTTGGTTTAACAGAAAAAATTAGAGCTCCCTGAAAGAGGGGAAAACTGGGCCCAATATTAATATGTGGGCCTCCCTGCCTGGCTGGCTCCCGTCATTCTGTGTAAGCCGGCTCAGATGTCACCTCTCCAGGAAATCGTGGCTTATAAGACCTGGGTTCGGATTCCCACCACGATGTGTCCAACATCAGGTGCTTACCCCACAAGAGCTTTATTACAAGTTTGTCTCAAGCAGATTGTATGCTCCCTGAAGGTGGGGACATTATGTCAGTATGTTTTCATTTACTCTTCTGTATGTAGCATAGGGTTTGGCTATAGCGAACATTATAAGAGTTAGGAATTACCTCTTTGGGAGAGATGCAGAAATTTAGTAAAAGAAACATTTGCATTTGCTTAGGTGATATGGGATGTCATTGCGTGTTTCTGAATAGGGAATACAGACTTAAGGGTTTGACCCCCAGGCACCGTTCTTGGCCAGTGGACCCTAAATATAGCAGCTTGTGCCAGGCGGGTTTGGCTGGTCTGGTGCTGGCTTGGTTAGCTCTCCCAGGCTTCTGGAGTTGGCTGCTGCTTAACCTTTTTTTTTTTAAAAGATTTTATTTATTTGACAGAGACAGATCACAAGTAGGCAGAGAGGCAGGCAGAGAGAGAGAGGAGGAAGCAGGCTCCCTGCTGAGCAGAGAGCCCGATGCGGGACTCGATCCCAGGACCCTGAGATCATGACCCGAGCCGAAGGCAGCGGCCTAACCCACTGAGCCACCCAGGTGCCCGCTGCTTAACCTTTCATGGGAGAGGCTACCAGATGGAACCCAGGTGCTTTGTGCCCCCCATGTGATTTCTCTGCCTCCTGAGACTTCTCCTGCACTGGTGGTACCGAGTGCCTTCTCTAGGATGTCTCCGTCGTAGGGGTGTCTTTGGCGTGGTGCCCAGAGTGGTTGGCATAGGTGTGCTCTGGACTGGCGGGCCCTTTTCATATCCAGCTCTTTTTGTTGCATTCTTCTGGACTCCCTCTCCCCACTTGAATCCCACTCTGTTTCTTTGGTCTAACTCTTTCCCCTTCTCCCAGGGTATCATGTACTGTTCTGGAGCAGCCAGGAGTGTCACGGGCCTTTCTTAGTTCCCCAGAACAATTGAATTTTGCTTTGGACTTTTGCTTTGGCTGTGGAACCTTGTTAGTGCTGTTAGGGGGAACAAGAGTTCGGTTTTGTTGGCTCCTGTCCTGGAAAACCCCTCAGTCCCACCTCGCTGGTTGCTCTGGTCAGTGCTGACCTAGGAACTTTGCGTCACTCATGACTTGGAGGAGTCTGAAGTTTTGTTTTCTAGCACTTGCTGCATTCAGCATGTACATTCAATTCGTCTCATTCATCACAGGCTGTGAGATTGGGTAATGTGATGTTACAGGAAACGAGTAATCTCTCTTCCTGTTTAATCATTAGCCAAAGGCTTTTGAACAATACTTGAATCTGGAAGACAGCCGTTTGCTGAGTCATCTGAAGACGTGTTCTGCGCTGTCCAAACTTCCTTACGATCACTGGTTCAAGAGGTGCTTCGCGGGGTGCTTGCCTGAATCCAGTTTACAAAGGCAAGTATCGCTTCCAGAGATGGCCAGAGGCCTGAAGGCACAGAAGGATCCTAGTTTCTCATGTGCTTGTCCTTCAGCGTATGAATCTACTTTAGGATAATACCAGTAATTTGAAGCTAACTTCCCTGGCAGGTGACAGAGCAGCTTGATTCGACTTATTATTTATGCACTTAGAAATGCCAGAATATTAGTAATGTTAATGTAACATGAATAAAAATTAATGTTAATGCTAGAAAGATTAGAATATACAATTAGAAAACGTGAAGGCCCTCAGTCTGATAGATGATGTACACTATTCATGTCCGAAGCCGTCTCCAGGAGCTTATATTGGTCTAGGCTTTTCCAGAAATGTGGCAGATCCTGATCTGGAGGAAATCTTCCCATTTCTTAGTTCTATCGTGACATCTTTAAAGTAGCTAAAGGCAGGCAGAGAGATCAGAGACTCACACTCTGCTTTCATTCATTTCAGACGTATTGCTGGCATTTCAGAGTCCTGCTTCTCCCTCCACCCCAAGACTTTATGAGGTAGTTGGGAAGAAAGGTGACATGCAGAAAACGGCACAAGACAGTGCCTGATGAAGCACATAGAGCGCAACACCAACTTTAAGGGAATAGGAATGATCAGAATAGGTTTTTTTTAGAGTGGTTGCAGATTCCTAACTAGCCTCTTAAGCTCTTTTTAAAAAAAATTTTACTTATTTGTTAGAGTGAGAGTGGGCATGAGGAGGGGGGAGAAGTAGGCTTTCCTGCTGTGTAGGGAGCCTGATGTGGGACTTGATCCTGGGGCCCTGAGATCATGACCTGAGCCGAAATCTGGTCCTTAACCCACTGAGCCACCCAGGCACCTCCTAGTTCCTTTAGTTCTAGAGAAGTTTTAGGAATTTGAGCCACTGGAAAATGAACTTGCATTGATCTCATTTCATATGCTGCTTTTGTTATTCCTTAGTACTTAATGATTAGATTAGCATTACACAATATTAATAAAATCCACATTTTGGTTTAATACTTTCCTTCCCTTAAATGTCAGGTTTAAAACCTTAGGGAATGGGTGTCTGGTAGATCCCTTAAAGAGCAAGTACTCTTTAGTGATCATTCATTTTTCCCTTGCAGTGCTGATTGTGAAATATGTCTCAAATAGCTGATTTGTTGTGTTTTTGCTTTTCTGATGATTATTTCATTATAGCTTTTCTCTGAAGTTTATACTTAAAAGGAGTAATTTGATTTAATTTTATAATTTGAGATGTTTAGCTAAACAAAGTTCAAACTCAATTTTATTATATCTTTTTTTTTTTTTTTTTGTAGGGTTTGGGATAAAGTTGTCAGTGGATCCTGTAAGATCCTAGTTTTTGTAGCTGTAGAAATTTTATTGACCTTTAAAATAAAAGTAATGGCTCTGAACAGTGCAGAGAAGATAACAAAGTTTCTGGAAAATGTAAGTGTTCTTTTTTTTAAATTTGATTTTGAATCTAGAAAGGAAGTCCGTTTAGCAAGCCAGATTTTCCTACTGCATTACATTCTTTCTCTGATATTTTTACCTTAAAAGAAACCCTTTTTCTCCTTGGAAAAATTTAGCTTAAAGTTGGTCTGTGGGTTATAATTTGCATCCTCTCTGTGGGGGATGACGGGCTGAGTCGTGAGACTGATCCGGAGTGTGTGTGTTAAGACCAGTCTTATCGCCTGACCACCAGAGGCTTGCTGAGAAAAGGAAGAGGTGAGATCTGTCATGTGAGGTCGAATAATCCTTCTTAGTGGAAAAAGGAAGCTTGATGTTTTGGGGATTTTGTAAGCCCTTTCATTGGTGTTACTATCTCTGGCAGAATCCCAGTGGGGTTTGTTAGTGTGCGTAAGTGTATACTTAGTGCATGCAGGGAAAGGTCTAAATGAATCTCTGAGTATCTTAGAGTACCCTTAACGAGGAGAGAGGTAGAGGAGATTTATGCCGGGATGAATGTCACTGGACCCAGAATCTCTTCTTTTTAATTGGTCTCTATTAACATTTGAATAGTGGTGCAGTAAATAGTAAGTACCAGTGAATGTGAGGTGAATGTAAGAGTACTCTGTTCCCGGCTGACAGTGCCAGCCACCCCCCCCCCCAAGTCTTCTTCACGGGTCTCCCATGGAATCCCAAACAGCCCTAGGAAGAGTGGCTTCATCTGCCTCATTTTAGAGCTGGGATCTGAACTCCGGTAGCCTGGGTAGCCTGCCCAGGAGCACACGGGAAAGCGCAGGCTTGAAACCCCGACAGTCTGACCAGACCTCCTTGGCGTGTCCTCCGTGGCCGGCAAAACAGAGATCCGGGCCGCGGCCTTTCGCACAATTGCTTTCTGCCCTGCCAAGTCGTGAGAACTCTGATGGGGTGGGGGCCACATAAGTGCTATGGCACAGCGAACCAGGGAGACAAGGAAGTTATACATACTTGCGGTTTCATGACGACTGCTTTGCTTGTCTGCAGATTCCCCAGGACAGCTCGGACGCAATAGTGAGCAAGGCCATCGACTTGTGGCACAAGCACTGTGGGACCCCCGTGCACTCCGCCTGATGGCTTCCGGCGTACGTGGCCTGCTGGGCCACCCTCAGCGGGGACACCGCCTGCTACACTCACGGAAAAGGCTGTTCTTGCTTTGGTGCTCAAAGCATCATTTTTCTCCCCAGTAAGGTTATTTAAGATACTTGGTGACGTTGTGTTTGGAGCGGCAACTTGTAGTTACACAGAAGTACAGAACTCCGCTCTGAACAGCCGTTAAAAGGGTTATTCCAACAGTACCTCCCCATTCTCCACACATCAGCCAGGGAGGGTGGGTGCTTTGATAGGCAAGCCTGCCCCACTCCTCTCTAATTAGCACCATGCTCGTTCCTTTCTAAGACTATTTCTGGAATAAAGAACAACTTCCTTTTGTTGACAACTCCAAGTCGGCTCTCTCCTTGATGCAGTGCTTGTTTAAGCTGTCTGCTTTCTGAGGCTTCATCTTGCCAAATAGGTTTCAATAAAAGCCTTACATTTTTTTTTTCTCTGTGTCAGTCAGAATGAAAATTATTGAACAAAATATGTCTGCATTTACCTGCTTTTACCTACTTGCATTTACCTACCTATCTCTCACCAGAGAGAATACTTGCGGATGTCTTGCCAGACTCATGCTTTTTCCTGATGAGTCATTAAATGTTGGGTGGGCTCTAGGAGCACCCTGCCACCCAGCATTGGAATGGGAGAACTGGCAGGCTAAGGCTAATAGCTAATGCCCCTGGGCCCTGTTGTGCCACATAATGGTTACTGTTGATTGGACAGTTGTAGGCTTTGAGACCGGTGATTGAGAGGAGGCCCTTTGTTCAAGACTGATTCAGCTGTCGGACCTGCAGAAGCCTGAGTGGTGAGTTGGTTCTCTACCCAAGCCACCCCTAGAAGAGGAGGGAGACCTTGAAATTATGCAGTTAGAGTTTGGAGAATCCCTTCCCTCCCTAATATGTAAAATAACTGTTGACAGAGAAGTCAGAGTGAATGGAATTGTTGAAGCCAGCTGGTACTTCTGTATAAGTAACATATCCAAGAGTATTTCATTTTTAAAGCAAAAGAATACACCCAGAAGAAAACTTTTTTTAAAAGATTTTATTTATTTACTTGACAGAGATCACAAGCAGGCAGAGAGGCAGGCAGAGAGCAGGGGGAAGCAGGCTCCCCACTGAGCAGAGAGCCCGATGCAGGGCTCAACCTCAGGACCCTGAGATCATGACCTGAGCTGAAGGCAAGAGGCTTAACCCACTGAGCCACCCAGGCGCCCCCAGAAGAAAACTTCTTAAAGCAAAATGCTATCTGCATTTACTGCTCTACATTTATTTATTCAGCGATTGGCTCTGCCCCTGAAGAATTTTCCAGCCAGTTGGAGACAGAAGAGAAAACTCGTAAGAAGGAATTCCTGCTCCAGTTGTCTGCTCTTTGGTGATCTGGGTGATATGTGAAATTCAGAGAAGTTCTAAAAGAAAAATAATTTTACTTCTATTTAATTTATGAGCCACGTATCATTAGTACAGCTTTTTAGTAAACTACAGATTATAAAGTCAAGTGACAGTAAATCTCAACTCCAGAGAAAGAGGAAATGAAGAATTAGCAACCTCTCAACAAGAGTGTAGTTTCAAGGTATGTTCTCATGCTTACTCCTGAATCCTGGGAGAGGACTGGCACGCCACAGAGCGAGTGCGGGAGGCAGAGGGGAACAGGGCCTGCCTGGGATGCTTGGGCAGGAGGAACCCTAGTGGCTGACATACCTCTTCACAACTTTGGGGAGAGTCCAGAGGAGCTGAAAGGATGACTTTTACCATCCTGTGAAGGGATGGGAACAGAAATAGTCTGCTAAACTCAGGTTGGTCAGACCTGTGTGGTGAAGGACTGGGGTGGGGAGGTTTGGGGATTTTCTTTTAAAGTGAGTCAGTCTGGGCGCCTCGGTGGCTCAGTGGGTTAAGCTGCTGCCTTCAGCTCAGGTCATGATCTCAGGGTCCTGGGATCGAGTCCCGCATCGGGCTCTCTGCTCAGCAGGGAGCCTGCTTCCTCCTCTCTCTCTCTGCCTGCCTCTCTGCCTGCCTCTCTGCCTACTTGTGATTTCTCTCTGTCAAATAAATAAATAAAATATTTAAAAATAAATAAAGTGAGTCAGTCTGACACCATCGAGAGTTCTCCTTCTTAGACAACCAAACAGCTCCATTTCAGCAGAGGTTTTTGAAGGCCCCCTGGGAGGACCGTGGCAGGATAGGTGAGGATCTGATTTCATTTTGATTTGGTGAGAAGCACAACACCTGGTGAAAATACCCCCATAGTCCCATGATTCAAAACATTTTGCTAGGATGCTGCAGAATTTCTCTTCGATGTTACAGCCCAGGGTTTTTGTTACAGCGGAAACTGTTAGGGCTAATCTATGGGCTTTCCCTCTCCCTTGGAAGATTGGGATTTAACATTATTAAATTCAGTTTTAGTCCTTCCCATCCACAGTGTTGTCTTTTTTTTTTTTTTTTAGCTCATTCATTCATTCATTCATTTTTTACAGTGTGTTCATAAACACGATGGAAAAGCTCCAGATCTGCTCTGCCACGAGCTACTGGGAGCCCAGGAAGGTTGAAGCGTGTGTGGCTTCAGTCTCAAAACAGATGGAATGGATGGATCGCGTGCACACAGGCTTGTGGGGGTGTGTCTGAGGTTACTTCAGCAAATGGGTCAGGGTTCATTAGAATCAAGTGCTTTTTTTTTTATATTGGAAAGTTTGCCTGAAAATCATGGGGCCAGCCTCAAATCACATGATGTGGAGGAAGAGCCCTGAGGGCCTCCATCCTCTCTCGCTGTGAGTGTGAGATGTAGGCCCGCTCTGTATTAAGAATCCTCCCTGGGCTCTGACCTGTTCCCTGTTGTGTAGTCATCACTTCCTCACTGTGGGGATTTATTTTTTTTTTCTCCCTAAGAGGGAAGACTCAGGAGGGAAGTCCGTGAGGGTGAGGAGGGTAAAAATAGAGCATATATGCCTGGACGAGTCTCCTGCTCAGAGTGACAGCCTCTGTCGGTGCTGTGAGATTTCAGGCAGGACACGGGTCCTGACTTCCGCAGCCGGGGGCAGCCTTTGGGAGGGGTGGGCTGCGTGGTGGGCTCTGCGGTTTGCATCTGCCTGTGGTCACACAGGATCAGCAGCTCTTGTCTTCAGCTGGATGTTCTGGGTTTGGGAGGGCCAGAGGACACTTCTCCCTGCCTTGACAAGAGAGGGGACTGTGGGAATTTTTGTAGCAGGAGCTGGTGGCATTCTCTCTGGTGGATGAAACAAAGAGCTGTTTCTCCTTTAGACTCTGTGCCAAATGAAACTGCTTGTGGTTCTTGGCACGGGCCACACCTCTCGAGGTCAGCTGTTGCTTACCTAGCGTTGGCGCCAGTTTGGGAGGGCGGAGAGGGTGAAGGAAGAGGGGTGATGAGAACAGGAGGAAGCTAGGAATTTTCCTGGAGGACCACAGGGTGGGGGGGGGGCACCATCCTTTTTACTGCTTTCCTCAGTAGTTCCTCCCTGTCTTCGGTTTCTTTCAGCCTTGCGTCATGGGGTTAAGAAGTAAGCGGACAGTTAGTGGCCAGGTGAGGTGACAGTTCTCACCTCACTCCTGGGAGCTGGTTTTCCTGTAGGGCAATCACAGGGGGAAGCTGATGAAAGTCATCCAAAAAGAGTATTGGAAAAATCCTTCCAGAAACTTGACCTGACTGAGCAGAACTCCAAACAGAATATCACAGTGGGTGCTTAGTGTTCAGACTTCAAGATCACACCTGCAATGTAGGCACGACTGTGTTGTTTACCAAGAGCTTGTGCACACACCGGGGACCGCACACACACCAGTCTCTGCCCGTCCCGTCCCTACAGTTAGCAAGAGCCGCCTGCCCTTTGTAGTTCTGGCGTCTCTCTTCTCCCACCTCCGCCTGCCCTCTGCACTAATGCCCTGGAGGTTTGTGAGGGAGGCGGTGAGGAGGAGGAGGAGGAGGAGGAAGAGGAGGAGAGCTTTGGACAGCTCACTTCCGCCTGTGAGAAGGCTGTGCTCACTGCCATGGCCAGCCTCTGTCCCCCGCCTCCCATTTCTCCCCTTTCTTTTGGTTTGGTTCCTTCGCTCTGTTAGTCATTCTCATTGAGTCGTGAAATCAGTCTGAACACTCCTAATTACAGACCAGCTACTGAGCTTAGCTGCTGAGCAAGTCCTATGGCGGCTGCCCTCTTCGAGCTTACTGTAATCACATGGGGAGACAAATACTAAATTAAACACGTCTGTATTGTGTTCTCTTGGTCTTAAAGAGTACCTCTTAGCTCCCCTGAGCTGCCCCACAGAGGACGAGGTAACATGGGTTGGCCTCTGAGCTCCAGAGCCGGGTTAGGATTACTCTGACACGTGGGGTTCTTGTTCCCTTAGTGGGAGGAGGGCTGGGCTGCTGCGGAGGGGCCTGAGCTTTTGCCCCACTCACTAGTTCTGTGACCCTGGGGGGCTAGCTCGGTTTGCATTTGCTTCCCTACCATACATGCCCTACCCTGCTGTATGCTCGCGAATGAGAACGTGGCTTAAGAAATCTGGAGTTCTGTATTGAGTATTTTTGATAGCATCGTTCCCAAGGACGCAGCCAGGCACTGCCTGTTTGAATCAACACAGCACTACAGGGCCTAACTCTGCTCTGCCCGTACTGGGAAGCTGAAACGAACTGAACGGGACTGCCCCTCAGCCCCTGTCCTGGTGCAGGCACCAGTCATTTTGTGGTAGTTTGGAAGGCTCTTGTTAGAGCTAGTCTTGGACTTGTACTAAACTTTCCATGTGGTTTCCCTCTAAACTGCAAGCCTCTTGAGGCCCGTGGCTTGTTCCCTTTCCCTGACCCCCAGCATATCTAGTACAGCTCGCTCCTCGTGCGTGTTTTCTCCCCAAACCATGCCAGCCTGCCCTTCTGTGGACTTTGCCAGGAATGTCCTCTCCCCGCTGCAGGGCTCTGTCTCTGAAGTTCAGCTCAAGCAGCCCCTCCTCCAGGAAGCTCTCCCGGCTCTCTGCCTCTTTCCTGTTGCCTCAGGCTTGTTTCCTTCCTGGTACTCTGTGTTCTTTTCACCACATATAATACGTTGGTTGAGGCCCGTGATCTCCTTGAGGGTAGAAATCGTGTCTCACTCTCTTTTCCTTTCCCTCAGAAGCCAAAGCACATCCCAGCCAGCTCGGTCTCGCCATGGATATGAGTTGGAGTACATGAATGTCCACCTCAGTGTTAAGACTTCTGTGGTGACATGTCATGGAATCATCTGGAGCTAGCTTGCTTAGAGAAGACCTTTATTCTAGGGTATAGGGTGAGGCTCAGGACCCAGCAGGCTCAGGGCTGGCTAGATCTGGGACGGGACTAAAGAGCCTGGCTCTTAGACACCTCACTTTAACCTATGCCGTGCGTCTGCTGTGTTCTCTCTCTCTGCTGTCCAGATTGCTCTGGCAGAAGATGCCTTACTCTAAGGCCCTGGGCTGCTTTGTCGTGGGTGCAGCCTCTGGAGACAGTTTCTTGGTTCCAGTTTGTCAGACTATGAGAAAGAGGCTGTGGTCCCGCTGGGCTCTGGCGCGGTCCGGTCATCGTTAGCCATGGGAATGGAGGGCTCACGTGGCCATGTCGGGCTGGTGAGGAGGGACGTTGTTACGGGGTCCGCTCTGAACTGAGAGGCCACTCCGAAAAGCTTTCCACTCCATTTAGCAAATCTGTTAGCTGGATACGTACCCTGCAAAGGTGCCAGGCGCCTCCTGCAAGGCGCCTCCTGCCTTGAACGAAGTCTGAGTGGCTTTTCCGTCACCCCTCATTTCTGGCTTCTGTCAACCAGTTGAAGGGTGGAACAGCCAGTCCTTTCAGATGGGGCAGTCACAGTGGGAATAACCCACTGGGAGCTTTGGCAAACGCTGTCTTCTTTGGCTAGGTGTCTGTGAACATTATCAAGTCTAATTTATTCTGGAACTCTGCAGAAAATCTGCTTCACCCAGCTCCTTCCCATGACCTGAGGCAAATGGGAGGGCTGGGTGAGGAGTGGCTGGCAGCAGGGTTTTGTTTGCCTCTGACTGCTTGGGAGGGTGTCTGGTCCCCCCGGGGTGTCCTGCAATCTGGGTCTCTAGACAGAGCTGGGCTGTGGCCAGACGTGGCGGCAGTGAGGTGAAGCTACATAATGTTAGTGGGGGCATGTGGCCGCTAGGGCCGACTGATTTCAAGATTACAGGGCAGGCACATCTAGCCTTGAGGAATGTGGGGGCTGGATGAGAGCTAGCAAGCCGTCTGGTTCCATACTCCCCTACCCAGCACGCAGGTCAGGGAGGTGAGGGGGTCCAGCGCTCCAGGGCCTATATGAGGTCACCACAGAGAACCGAGCAGCCTCCTGGCTGAAGTGTACTTCCCCAAGCTACTGCCTCGTCCTCCAACCCTGCCCCGACTGTTTTCCCATGCTTCAGGTCCCTTCATTTGGATAAAACATTGTCCACCTGTCCCCCAGTTGATGCTTTGTGGTTGGGTAGGTTGGCCCTCTGGCCTCATCTGTAACACGGGAAGGATGCGGGCGGCAGTAACCACTTTACAGAACTGGTAGGATTAGGTGCAGGAACATCCGTGCCGGGCGCAGAGTGAGGTCTCAGTAAACATTACATGTTATTGTGTCACCGGTGATAACAGTTTAACTATGTTCTTCTCAGAGATGTGGCATTGTAATTCTCAGTCTCCTTAAAGATGAAATGTCTTAGAGGAGGCTGCTTCCTGAGATGAGGATTTTAGGAGATTACAGACCCATTACATGTTCTTGAAATCATGCCTTTTGAACGAGGCTTCTTTAAGTTTAACGTGCAAAGGAATCCACTGGTGCCTTTGTTAAAATGCAGATTCTGGTTTAGTTCTGTGTAAGGGGCTGAGGTTCTTGAATTTCTCATGTGCCTCCCGGTGCTGAGGTCCTTGGGGACCTCAGTTTGAGTAGCAAGGATTTAGGGAACATAGATGTCATCTAGTACAGGGCTTAACCCTGACTGCTAAAGAAATGCAAAGGCATTAGGTAGGCCTTCCAGGAAAGGTGTTTATTTAAAGAGAATTTGCTCAGTGGGTAGGTAAACTTTCCTCTGAACTTCATGTCTGGAACACATACATAATGCCGGGAACTCCAGCGGCCATTTTGGAACATGAGGCAACCACAAGGATGGAAACCATGAGGAGGATGGTGGGGCGGAAAAACGGAGTTGCGGCACATTTGATGATGTCACAAGCTTTTCCTTGCTTAGCTCCAGACTTCCTTTATAGAAACAAGCAGTTGCCACTATTTGGGTTTCCTGTTATGTGAAGGCTGCTGAATGCAGTGCTGATGCTACTAGAGTAGATGCAGTTCAGCAGCTTAGCCACAGGTTTAAATTGGTGTCCTAAGCATCTTTCTGAGAACCTTTGTGGCATTTGCTGGTCAATGTAGGGGCGAGGGAACTGGGTGGAGAGCTAGAAGCCTGGGGTTCTCAGCTAGGCTCTGCCACTCCCTAGCTGCATGATCCTGTTCTTTTAAGGCTCAGTCTCCTTGTCTGAGGAGATGGAGATGGGAGCTGAAAATGTCCAGTGTGGTGCCGGATGCAGAACTAATGGCAGCTGGTGTTGGGGGGGATGGGTCTCAGGGTGATGGTGTGAGGACACAAAGGTCAGCCCGGCTGCAGTGACCAGTACTGATGTGAGCAGTGAGGGGCTGCAGGCTGGAGCTTAGCGGGAGGCAGGGGTGCACCATCTGGGCCTTCCTTCAGGGTTGCCCACCTGGGTGTGCTGAGGGCCATAGAGCGCGGCTGCTTCTGCTGTTACTTCAAGGGGTTGGACTGAGTGCCCTTGTCCCCATCAATGTTCTGCCCCTGTGACTTTGTTCAGAGGAAGGGGTGGAACCCAAACTGCTCTCTAATGGGAGTTGAGAAATGTGCCTTCTTCCCTGCACCGGCTCAGGAGCTCAGAGCTGGGGCCTGGGAGGTGGCTCCAGGCTCCGGCAACATCTCGACTCCCCTCATTGGTTTAATGCTGAAACCCAATGCTGCTCTCCGGCTGCTTGCTCCCAGCTGTTCGAACGGACCAGTGGCCAGCCCTCAGCGTCTGCTCTCTCTTGTTGACAGTGGCCTACAGCGAAATATTTGCAACCACGGCAGAACGGTCCACACCTTTTCTGTCCAAATCAAAGACCTTTTCTGTTTTGCTTCTAATTTCTCTCTACAACCGTCCAAACCCAAAGCCATCTCTCTCTGTCCTTCCCCCTCTTTCCCACTTGAATGACTTATGTTCTGCACCTGTACTGTTTTCACTCATGCAGAGCTAGCTGGTTCCTGGAGGGCAAAACCATGTCTTTACAATGAACTGAAACTATCAAGAGTCATGGTTACCTCCCAGCCTGAGGACTGGGGGGTGGGTAGGTGATGGGCAGAGGCTTGAAATAGGAACCTCTCTCTGCTTGGCCCCATGGGGCTCCGTTTTTCTGACCCGCTGCTAGATGGCCTGAAAAATGCTCACATTTCCTTATTGTGGTCTGTCCCGAGATTTTCAATTTTGATATAATTGAAATAGGTTTGTCTGAGTAAACACATTACACACAGGTACGTTTCCTGGTTCAGGAAGACTAAAGGTAACCAGTACCGTATGTACTTTCAAATGCTCCCCCTTCCCTTTTTTTTTTTTTTAAAGTTTTATTTAAGTCATTTCTACACCCAATGTGGAGCTTGAACTCAGACCATGAGATCACGGGTCACATGCTCTACCCACTGTGCTGCCAGGAGCCTCCGTAACTGGGGTTTTGAACAGAAGAGGTCTGTGTGCGTGTCAGTGGGGCAGGAGGGTTTGCGGCGCACAGCGACAGCCCCAAGTTCCCGTCCTCAGAAGCAGCTGTCACCTCCACATCAGTGTGGGGCTGTACGTGCTTTTCTAGGAAGAAGGGAGGCCAGCGTAGGGGTTTATCTTGCCTACTTTGGGGCCGACAGAACCAAGTCAGTGAGACTGAATTGAAAACCCTGAAGCGTTAACTGGTAGATAAAGGCTCTTGGGCCCCGGTGGGTGGGTGTTCTGCGGTGGGGTGAGCCAGGGGCTGCTGGGGATGACTATAAGCATTTTAATGGTAACTTGGAAAACTGTCCCCCTACCCCGCAATAAGGCAGCACAGAATGCGAACAAAGCCAGCCTCCAGGCTGGTGATGGTTTTGCTGTTTTAACCATAGGACCTTGTAGAGCTGGCGTCCTGGCTGGGGCTTATCCTTCTGTGAGGCTCAGGGCCGAAGGCAAAAAGCCCCAGCTTCTGCACATGCACTGCCCACTGGGATGCCGGGATAAAGCCTCCTTACCCAGCTTCTATTCATGGGGGGCACTTTCTGAGATAATAGGCTTTGCCAACGTGTGATAGGCTTTTTATCTGCTTAGCTGAAGAAATTCGCCCTCTTCTGGGAGGGGGTGCTGTGAAATCACAGGCTTCATAAAGAACAGCCTCCCGTGGACCTCGAAACCCCCCATGAACGAGGTGTCAGTGACAGCCATCCCACTCCGGGTTGGTAATTAAGGAACAGACTGAATCTTCTCCCTCCCTTCCAGTCTGTCTGTTGTTTCTGTTTTTCTTTTTTTAGTAAAAGAACAATGGCAGTGATGTCACCACACAGGAGACAGAGCCTTGGAGATGGCGAGGCATGGTCCTGATCTGCTGCAGAGGCGGGGAGAGGCCGGCCTGTGGGATTCCAGCTCCTATACCCTGCATTGTAACTGGTTTGTCCAAGCTAGAAGAGAATCTGTTAAACTGTGCTTTTGTGGTTTATTCTTCCTGTCTTTTCTGCAAACAAATGCATTAATTCACTTCTAAAAAGGCTCTTTGCCTTCATCTGGGGTGTTGCCACATGGAAATATGATCATGGCCTTTTATGCTGAAATAAGGAACATTTAAAAAAAAATTAATGGCACAGGGGGCACCTGGGTGGCTCAGTGAGTTAAAGCCTCTACCTTTGGCTCAGGTCATGATCCCAGGGTTCTGGGATCGAGCCCCGCATCGGGCTCTCTGCTCGGCAGGGAGCCTGCTTCCCTTCCTTTCTCTCTCTCCATGTCTCTCTGCCTATTTGTCTATCAAATAAATTAAAAAAAAAATTAATGGCACATAGTGAGCAGACCCCCCCCCTTTTACCAAATAATAGGGACAGATTGCATGCCCACGACTGATTCAGTGTCAGGTGTGTTCTTCCTCTTGGGCTTTAAGCTCTTCTCTTCCTGCCCTTGCCACAGCCCCAGGTGGGACCCGTGCCATGCCAGCGCTTGGCTCAGTGTTGAGTTCCTGTGCAGGAAGTCATAAAAACGGCCCGACTGCCACATGGTTGGTGGGTGAGGGTGCCCCCGGTGGGAGCCGCACAGGGGCTTGGAGAGACCTGGATGTCTTTCCATGTTAGATGACATGCTCGCTTAAGACAGGCGACTGGGAGAGGTGGACGGCAGCTGAGACTCCGAGAGAGTGGCGGAGGCAGCACGGGTGTTGACCTAGCAGCGAGCTTAAGAGCGAGGCTTTAGAGCCAGACCCAGTTTGGAAACCACCAGGAATGTCGTAAGGATTGAGTAAAATCCTCCACGAAAATGGCGTAGCACAGCACCGGTATGTAGTCAGCATGTCCGGGAGCTGCGTGTGGTGGCATCAATGGGAACGAAGTGCTCACACAGTCTCTGTGAGACGCTGGCCACATGTTAGGTACAACTCTCTGTTTAGACTGTTTTGTTTTTGTGGGACTGCTCTGTCCTCGCTAGATTCCAGGGTCCCCTAAGTGAGGCCTCCAGGGACTCCTCCAGTCAAGGAAGCTTGGGCGCACAGTTCCCGAAGCCCCTTTGTTGTCCCTGAGGTGATCACCGCAGCATGGCCCCATCACCAGCCAGCCTGCTGGGCTCCAGGGCCACATATGCCACAGGGGCCCGCTCTGGAGTCTGCTCTGGGGCTTCCCAGCAGGAGGGTGAGGTGGGGGATGGGCCACACCAGCAGCAAGGCCTGTGTGTGGGAGATTGAGGTCTCACCAGTAAGGCAAGGTGGGGGGGCGGCAGACGTCAGGCAGGAGAGGGGTGCGAGCAGGTCTGTATCTGGATAGAGGACCGCGGACCGGGAGAGGTCAAGGCAAGGAGAGCGTGGCTCTGATCATCCCGGCGAGAGGTGAGGGCCTTAATTAAAGAGCAGTGGAAGAGCGTCTAGAATTGGCAGGTGTTTATGATCAGCGGGGAGTGGAAAAGAGAAAGTGACTTCTGGATGATGACACTTCACTGGAAAAGGAAGGAAGGGGAGGAGCAGGTTTGGAGCAGAGGGGCAGGGCTTGAAAATATGAAAGCAAAGTCTGGGACACACTGAATTTGTGGAGCTTGGGAGACACGCGTCAAGCACGCCCGCTAAAACATTTGGGGAGAGCTGACTGTGTGTCAGGCAGCGTTCTAAGCACCTTATCCATGTTTTACTTCATCCTCCTAAGAGCCCTATAAAATGGGTGCCTTAGACTCTGGTTTCTCTTCAGATCACATAAATCTTTTCCCTTTTACTAAAAATAGGTGCCTTTATTCCCATTTTACAGAATGTGAAAGCCGAGGCACAGTGTAACTTGCCCAGCACAGTGGAAGTCACTTGCCTGACACAGCTAGGAACAGGTAGTGCCAGAATTCGACCCCTGAGCTCCTGGGCTCCGTACCATGTTGTTGTTTTCTTCTTTCTTTCTTTTTTATTGAGGTATAGTCAACATGCAATGTTGCATTAGTTTCAGGTATGCAGCACAGGGACTGGAGAGGTCTGTGTGTTTTGCTGTGCTTACCACAGTGTAGCTCCCCAGCTGTCCCCACACAGCACCATTACAGCCACCGAGAACATTCCCTGTGGAACCCTCACGTAGTGTTGGTGGGAATGTAAAGTGGTGCAGGCACTGTGGAAAACAGTATGGAGGCTTCTCAAAAAATAAAAAAAAAACAGGAACTACTGCATGATCTGGTAATTCCACTGCTGGGTATCTACCCGAAGAAAATGGAAACACTAGTTCCTCACTATGTTAGGGTTCCATTTTCTCCACATTTTCCACCAAGGCTTATTTCTTGTGTTTTTGATACTAGCCATTCTGACAAGTGTGAGGTGATACCTCATTGTGGTTTGATTTTTGTTTCCTCATGATTAATGCTGTTGAGCATTTTCTCATGTGTCTCTTGGACATTGGCTGTCTTCTTTGGAAAAATGTCTATTCAGATCATCTGCTTAATTTAAAAAAAATTATTTATTAGAAACCAAGCAGGGCGAGGAGGAGAGGGATAGAGAGAATCTCAAGCAGTCTCCATACTGAGTGCGGAGCCTGACACGGGGCTCTATTTCAGGGCCCTAAGATCATGACCTGAGCCGAAATTAAGAGTTGGAGGCTTAACTGACAAGCCACCCAGGCACCTCTCTCTGCTTATTTTTTTCCTAAGATTTTTTTTTTGGGGGGGGTGTTATGTAAGTTCTTTATATATTTTGGATATCAACCCCTTATTCGATTTATCATTTGCTCATATCTTCTCCCATTCAGTAGGTTGCTTTCTTTTGTTAATGTTTCTTTGCACACCAAACTTTATATTTTGGTGCAGTCCCTTGCCTGAGAAGACTTAGCTATGAAAATGTTGCTAGGCTGATGTCAGAGATAACTGCCTGTGTTTTCTTCTAGGAGTTTTATGGTTTCAGGCCTTGCATTTAGGTCTTTTATCCATTATTGAGTTTATTATTGTGTAGGATATATAAGAAAGTGATCCAGTTTCATTCTTTTGCGTGTAGCTGTCAACTTTTCCCACCACCATTTAACCATTTACTGAAGAGACGATCTGTATATTCTTTTTTTTTTTTTTTAAGATTTTATTCATTTATTTGACAGAGAGAAATCACAAGTAGGCAGAGAGGCAGGCAGAGAGAGAGAGAGGGAAGCAGGCTCCCTGCTGAGCAGAGAGCCCGATGCGGGACTCGATCCCAGGACCCTGAGATCATGACCTGAGCCGAAGGCAGCGGCTTAACCCACTGAGCCACCCAGGCGCCCCGATCTGTATATTCTTATGGGTTAATTGACCAGTATAAGCACGAGATTATTTCTGGCTTCTCTATTCTCTTCCATCCATCGAGATGTGTTTTTGTGGCAGTACCATACTGTCTTGAATTAATTACAGCTTTGGAGTATATATTAAAATCTGGGATTGTGATACCTCCTGTTGTTCTTTCTCAAGATTGCTTTGGCTCTTTGGGATCTTTTGCAGTTAAGTTTTAGGATTATTTTTTCTAGTTCTGGAAAAATAGTACTGGCATTTTGGTAGGGATCGTTTTGGTATATATTGTTTTGGGTAGTATGGACATTTGAACTATCGTTTTAATTCACAAGCATGGTATGTCTTCCCATTTATTTGTGTCCTTTTTAATTTCTTTCATCAGTGTTTCATAGTTTTCAGAGTACATCTCTTTGGTTAACTTTATTTATGGGTACTTTATTCTTTTTTGTAAAATTGTAAATGGAATTTCTTTTTACTTATTTTAGAGAGAAAACATGAGTGAGCAGGAGCAGAGGGGCAGAGGGAGAGAGAGAGTTTCTGGAGCAGACTTCACACTCAGCATGGAGGCTGATGCAGGGCTCAATCCCATGACCCTGAAATCATGACCTGAGCAGAAATCAAAAGTTGGACACTTAACTGAGCCATCCAGGTGCCCCAGTGGAATAGCTTTTTAAAATTTCTGCTGCTTTATTATTAGTGCATAGAAAGGCAACAAATTTCTGTATATTAACTTTGTATCCTATAATTTTACTGAATTCATTTATTATTTCTAATAATTTTTAGTAGAGTCTTTAGGATTTTCTGTGTATAGTATATAATCTGCAAATGGTGACGGTTTTATTTCTTCCTTACTAATTTGGATACCTTTTATTTCTTAGCTGATTGCTGTGGCTTGGACTTCTAGTACTGTGTTGAATAAAAGTGGTGAAAGTATGCATCCTTGTTCCTGATCTTAGAGGAAAATCTGTTTCTGACCATTGCATATGATGTTAGCTGTGGTTTTCATATATGGCCTTTATTGTATTGAAGCATGTTCTCTCTAAATGCACTTTTTTTTTTTTTAAAGATTTTATTTATTTATTTGACAGAGAGAGACCACAAGTAGGCAGAGAGGCAGGCAGAGAGAGAAGGAGGAGGAAGCAGGCTCCCTGCTGAGCAGAGAGCCCGATGCGGGACTCGATCCCAGGACCCCGAGATCATGACCTGAGCCGAAGGCAGCGGCTTAACCCACTGAGCCACCCAGGCGCCCTCTAAATGCACTTTTTTGAGAGTTTTTATCATGAATGGATGTTGAATTTTGTCAGATGCTTTTTGTCCATCAATTGAGATGATCGTATCATTTTTACCCTTTCTGGTGTATTGTGTAATGTGGTGTATTGTGTTGATTGACTTAGAAATATTGAACCATGCTCATATCCCCAGAATAAATCCCGCTTGATCATGGTGAATGATTTTTCCATGTATAGTGGAGTGTGGTTTGTTAATATTTTGTTTAGGATTTTTACATCTATGTTCATCAGGGAAATTGGCCTATAGTTTTGTTTTTTAAACAGTGTATTTTGTTCTGGTACCAGCGTGATGCTGGCCTTGTAGAATGTATATGGAAGCATTCCTTCCTCTTCTGCTTTTTTTCCACCCCCCTCCATTTTTAAGTAGGCTCCATGCCCAACATGAGCCCAATAAGGGGCTGAACTCACGACCCTGAGATCAAGAGTCAGATACTCAACTGACTGAGTCACCCATGTGCCCCTCCTTCCTTTTCTGTTTTTTTGGAATAGAGAATAAATATTCCTTAAATTTCTTGATGTAAGCCTATATTGCTATGAATTTCCCTCTTAGACCTGCTTTCACTGTATCCCAAAGGTCTAGAACTGTTGTTTTCATTTTCATTTGTCTCCATGTATTTTATTTCCTCTTTCATTTCTTCATTGACCCATTGGTTATTTAGTACTATGTTGTTTAGCCTCAATGTTTGTGTTTTTTCCCAGATTTTTGTTTTTGTAATAGATTTCTAGTTTCATACTGTTGTGATCAGAAAAGAGGCATGATATGGTTTCAATCTTCTTAAATTTATTGGGACTTGTTTTGTGGTCTATATGTGATCCATCCTGGAGAATGTTCCGTGTGCACTTGAAAAAAAATGTGTATTCTGTTGTTTTTCAATGGAATGATCTCCATAGGAAGTCCATCTGGTCTCATGTGTTGTTCAAAGACACCTTTTCCTTATTGATTTCTATCTGGATGATCTATCCATTGATGTCAGTGAGGTGTTGAAGTCTTCTACTATTATTGCATTACTGTCCATTTCTTTCTTTATGTTTGTTAATACTTGTTTTATGTATTTAGGTGTTCCTGTGTTGGGTACATAGATGTTCACAATTATTATATCACCACTTTCTGGATTGATTCTTTTATTTTTATATAATGCCCTTGTCTCATTACAGCCTTTATTTTAAAGTCTATTTTGTCTGATGGAAGTATTGCCTGACTTCCTCCCCACTGCCCTCTTCCATATGTGTGGAATGTCTTTCCATCCCTTTGCTTTCAGTCTGTGTGTGTCTTTAGATCTGTTGTCTCTTGTAGGCAGCACACAGATTGGCGATTTTTCCATCTGTTCAGCCGGTCTGTGTCTTGATTGGAGTATGTAGACCATTTACATTTAAAGTAATTCTTGATAGGTATGTATTTATTGCCATTTTGTTGTCTTCTGGATGTTTTCATAGTTCTCCCTGCTTCTCTTGCTCTCTTGTGATTGATGGCCTTCTTATTGTTTTGCTTAGCTTTCTTTGGATTTATTTTTTGTGTATCTATTATAGGTGTTTGGTGTTTGATTCCTTGAGATTCATATAAACCTCACATATAGTTAACATATAGTCCTACTTCATCCTGAATATATGTCAGTTGGTGGTCACTTAAGTTTGAATATATTCTAAAAGAGCTGTATTTTTAATCCCTCTTCATTTTGTTTGTATATTTTACATTTTTAAAAATTCTGTGATTACCCTTAAATTTTAATTGCTGTTAATATTTTTGTTTTTCAACCTTTATACTAGTTTTCTTTTTTTTCTTCATACTAGTTTTATAAGTGATTGCTTTACTACCTTTACTGTATGTTTGCTTCTACCCATGAAATTTTTTCCTTTCATATTTTTCTTTTAATTATGGCCTTTTCTTTTCCACTTGAGAGGTTCCTTTAACTTTTCTCATAAGGCTGGTTTAGTGATGATGAACTCCTCCAACTTTTGTGTGTGGGGGTGGGGAAACGCTCTCTCCTTTAATTCTAAATCATAATCTTGCTGTGTAGAGTATTCTTGGTTGTAATTTTTTTTCTTTTAGCAGTTTGAATATGTCATGCTGGCCTGCAAAGTTATGCTGGCCTGCAAAGTTTCTTTCTGCTGAAAAAATCAGCAAGTAGTCTTACAGAGTTTCCTTTTTTTTTTTTTTAAAGATTTCTTATTTATTTATTTGTCATAGAGAGAGAAGCGAGAGCAAGTACAGGCAGACAGAGTGGCAGGCAGAGGCAGAGGGAGAAGCAGGCTCCCCACCAAGCAAGGAGCCCGATGTGGGACTCGATCCCAGGACGCTGGGATCATGACCTGAGCCGAAGGCAGCCGCTTAACCAACTGAGCCACCCAGGCGTCCCCAGAGTTTCCTTTGTGTGTAACTTGTTACTTCTCTCTTCTCTTAAATTTCTCTATCTTTAATCTTTGACCTTTTAATTATCATGTGTGGTGTTGACCTGTTTGTGTTTTGGAATCCTCTCTGGTTCCTGAATCTGGAGGTCCATTTCCTTCTCCGGTTAGGGAAGTTTTCAGCTATCACTCCTTCAAGTTTTCTGCCCCTCTCTCTTCTCTCCTTCTGAGGCCCTATAAGGCCAATGTTTGTTTGCTGGACATGTTGTCCAAGAGATCCTTTAACCTATCCTCATTTTTAAAATTCTATTTTATTTTTGCTGTTGAGTTTGTGTGTTCTTTATTACCCTGTTTTTCAGATTGCAGATCTGTTCTGCATCCTTTAATCTATTGTTGATTCCCTCTAGTGTATTTTTCATTTTAGTTATTGTATTCTTCAACTCTGGTTCTTTTTCATGTTTTCTTTTTCCTTGTTGAAATTCTCACTTAATTTATTCATTCTTCTTCCTAGGCCTGTGAGCATCTTAATGACCATTACTTCAAACTTTTTATCAGGTACATTGATTATCTTCATTTCCTTTTCTTTTTCTGAGGTTTTCTCTTGTTCTTTTGTTTGGAGCATATGCCTCTGTCTTCTCATTTTGCTTGACTTTGTGTTTGTTTATATGAATTAGGGGGAGCAGCTACTTCTAAATTTGAAGGGATAGTTTTGTGTATGGTCATCCCTTGTGCAGACTGTGTGTGCCTCGTGACTTTGGCTGGCTAGAGCTGTGGTTAGCACGGACTGGGGACTGCGGGGGGTGGAGGGTGGGGAGGGGGGTGTCCCAGGACAGTGCTTGAGTTGCTGTGGTGGAATGGCCTGAGCTGAAGTGGGCATGGGCTGGGGTGTCCCTTGGTGTTCCATGCAGAGGGTACCCTGATGGGGCAGCTGGAGCCAAGGTGGGCACAGACCAGAGGGTGCTGGAGTGCTCCACGTAGAGGGGACCCTGGTGAGTAGCTGCGGCTGCAGTGCAATGTGGGCTGGAGGGTCCCAGAAGGCTTTGCATGGGAAGAGGTTGGCCTAGTCAAGGCAGGTGAAGCCCTGGGGTGCTCAGGGGCTCCCTACAGGGTGTGACCTGGTGGGGCAGGAGGTCCCAGGGTGTCCTGCTACGGGGCAGCACCTTATGTTCCTAACATCTGTGCTACACTGCTGCTTTGTGACATTTGGAAACCCAGGCCAGGAGCTCAGGGTAGATCTGAGCTGTATAGATATGTGGTTCGTCTGAGGCCAGCGGAGTGCTAAGAACCTGTAGGGAGCCAGCTAAGGAGTGTTTCTGGTGCCAAACCTGTCCTTTCAATCAGTGATCAGGTGTGAGCACATCACTGATGCACCCCCAAAGTTGGTGTAGTAGAGGAAAGACAGCAGGCCCCCCCCCCATCCCCCAGGTGGTTTGCAGGGACAAAGGGGAGGCAGGACAGCACAGGGCAGTCTGATTGATACCAGCTTCGGGATGAGCCCCCCCAAGGGCACATGGGAGAGGGGGCAGGTCGCACCACCAACAAGACCTCCAAGAGGCCAACCTAAGGCAAGGAGTGGGGGCAGGCATGTGTCAGACTTGCAGGTGGTCTGAAGGAGAGGAATCCAGACTGTTCTCCCAGAGACTGCCTTGGCAGAACTTGTTTAAAGCTTACTCTTTCCTAAGGGCTTATTGTCTTAAAATTCAGATAAGCCCAAGTTGTAGAAAGCTGCTGTGCTAGTCGATAGCACAGGGCATCTGTGTTCCCATTTGCCAGATGAGAAAGTTGAGGCCCAGAGTGAGTGAGAGACTTGGCCACATTGCTCAGTTATGTGTTGTGACACAGCCACCACTTGTCCGAGGATGACAAACCAGATCTAATAGATGGGCACAGTGGCAGCCTCTACCTATGGGGAATGTGTAGCCATAACCTTTGTTTACTTCAGAGAGGGCTCCCTCAGGATGGTCAGTTTCCTTCGCTCTTGCAGGGCAGAGCCTATTAGGGTGATACCAAAGCTTTTTTTTTTTTAGAGGTCTGTCACTCCCTTGGGTAACTGTAGTGTGGTTTTGCTAGTGAGATGTATTCAAGTCAGAGAGCTCTGGGCTGAGCAGAATGGGGGGCAAATCTCTCAGCCTGAACCCTGAAAACCTGTCACTGCTGGCTGTCTCTGATGTTGAGACTCTTGCTACGGGGCCCATCTGCCAGCACAGGGGAGAGCGTGCACCCCCTGGCGCCGTGCTGCTGAAGGCCAACAACCCCCATGGGGGGCTTTGTGGCCTCTGCTTCTAGAGAAATAAGCAGTGCATGCGACCACTTGGCTCTTCTGAGCATGGAAACTCCCAGGTGAGGGAAAAGCAGTTCCCTTTGTTCTTTCACGCCCTTGCTACTCAGCAGCAGGATTCCTGGGCCAGCAGTATCAGATGTCCTGAGAGCTAGCTAGACATGCAGAAATCTCAGGCCCACGCAGACTTCCTGGGTTGACATCTGTGCTTTGAGACCTCCAGCACGATTCCTAGGAGTGGTGCGTGGCGGCAGGACTGCGGTAGGCTCCTCTTCCACTGCTGGGGCCAGCACACGATGTCCAGTAACCCCACCCACCTAAAATGCAGCCAGCAAGCACTGAAGGCCCTCTCGCTCCCCCCAGAACCTTTGAAAAGACAAATGAGGACCGGAAAGTTAAGTGATAAAGCTCTGAGCTTTACAGGGCAAATACATAAGACTTCTCCTGGAGATAGAGGTAAGAACTCAAAAACCAGGTAGTCTGGGGCTTTTGCCTTGGGGGAAGTGACACCCCCTTGCTGCTTTACAGAGCTGATATAGGATATTGCAGAGATGACTCTGAGGGATTTAACAAGTTAATTTATATTCCTTATTCACGATTATTCAAGGACAGACAGTTGGGCGCTGTATCTTTCAAAGTCGAAGAACTCAAATTTCTCTGCGGTCAGCCTCCCCCGCACCCCCCCCCCGCACCGGGTACCAGCCGATACAGGTGGTGGTTTTCTGTCTCCACAACTCTACTGTTTGCTGATGGACTGACCTGCCTTCCTCCCAAACCCTGTCCTCAGCCAAACTATCTTCAATAGTGGACAAAACACACAGGAGTCAAGAAACGGTTTTTTTTTAGACTTTTTTTTTTTTTTTTTGGATTTGTTTTTAAAGAAACTGCATACATCATCAGAGACAAACAATAATTTAAATACCATGCAGTTTCTGTATGTACAAAACCTAGGCCATAGAGATCCAGTTTAGTTTGTATTCTGTTTACATGGTCTTCCTCATACAGCCATCATCTGTTAAATTTGAACACAGGAGAGCGCTCCTATACAAAGACAAACTATGTACAGACACCCGGGAAGCAACTGGAAAAAGCAACTAGTTTGGGGATTGACAGACAGATGGGAAGAAAAAGTCATTTAAGGTGACCTCCACCCACCGCTGTGCACAGGGAGAGCCTGACATCCCATTCATTGAAGCACACACCACGATATTCATTCGGCAAATATAAATACACGTTCATAAGCGGGAGAAAAATAAACTCAGGTTTTTATCACATCTACCATCACATTGTTTGGTTTCTCTAATTTGACATAAAGGCTAAAGTTTTAAAAGTTTTACAGGGCTTTGAGGGCCTTTGGAGAGGAAAAGATCAGCAATTTTGAAAGAGCAAGTAGGCCGATGGCAGTCCCTTCCGTCACAGATGGTGGGGGTGGGTAGGGGCAATGTCTGATTTCGAGAGGGAAACCTTTAGATTTGAGAAATTTCATGTTTCCTCTCACGCTAATCCAAATGACAAAAGGCTCCATTGGGGATGTATATGCACAAGACCTTTGAGAACTGCAGCTTTTTTAGAAAAGGGATGCATTTTAAACCATCTAGCCTATCTCACCTTTTTTTTTTTTTTTTTTTTTGTAATATCTTCCAGTTGTCCTAACACTACGGCAGAAGAGAAATTTGGATAGATTTCTGTAAAGACCTCAAGATTTCACGGCAGGAAAGAGACAGCAGATGCCCCATCCTGTGGCCCACTGAGGTGGCCAAGCCCCCTAAACTGGGCTTGGAAGTAGCCCACTTTGATGGTGGCGGGCGAGATCTCAGGGGTGTGGAAGGTTCACCCCTAATTCCTGCAACTGACTTTTCAAAGAGGGTGCTCTGCAGGAATGGAAGTGGAAATTGTGTTCCCTGTCTTCCGTGCTCAACGTGGACTGCAACAGGAGGGCACTTTGGGCAGGATACCTGGGCTGCTGGCTGGCCGCAGGGGAATCGATTTGGGCGTCACGTTCCTTGGGCCTCAGAGGCCCAAGAATGGAAGCCAGCAGAGAAGCCGCTGGCCTTCAAAGGAGGAGTCCGGGCAAGGAGTTCCCTTAGGACTCGCTCCTGGGCCCGGCGAAGGCCTGACCAGCACACCAGGGCCCTGGGAGCCGCACGAGGCCAGCTGGGAGTTACAGGAAGCTCGGACTCGAATCCTAGCAAGGCAGGCACTTCTGCCTGGAACAATGCCTGCTATCAAGAAGTCAAACGAAAGAGCCCGACATCTTTCGTCATACCATTTGCACATTCAATCGTCAGTAAGCCTTTCGGGAAGGCTGTGTTTACAGCCACACTAAAATCCCGACCGTGTTTTCCCTGAACGACACCTTCCCACGGCAGTTAACTATTCAGACTCAACATTCAAAGAGAAAAGCATCTAGTGATGGTGCCCCTCGTGGGGCAGGGCAGTGGCGTGCTCACTCCAGGTGCTACGAGGCAAGTGGACAGTGGGCACCGCCTCAAGAACTGCCCTGAGCTCCCCCCCCGAAATAGGCCCAGCTCCTGGCTCCATGCCGGCTGTTGGAGCCGTGAATGCCTGCCGGAAGCGAAATGAATGGCCTCCCGGAGGGGTGTGGGTCCCCAGAGTAACGCTTCCCACACGTTTTGAGGGTGGGAACTGGGTAACTCCTTTTTTGTGAAGGCCAATCTGGTAACTAACTTTTGGGCATATGTGGAGGGGAGCGAGCCATTACCTGGAGAAATGGCGGTAACTGGGAGACCACTCCAGAAGGCCAGGCAGAGCTGTGGGGCCGAGGGCCCTACAAGGTCTGTCAGGAAGGAAAACAGAAGAAGCTGCAACAGGCCTCGTGAAGATAGTTGTTGGGGTTTGGGGGCTGTCCTTCCTCACTGCACATCCTATCTTCAGTGTCCCTCTGTCAAAAGAGCACTGCCTTCTGTGGTCCCAAGCGCATGGGACAGGGAGAGCTACACCTCCAATCAGCCTTACCAGCACCATGAGGGAGAGGAAGGGGTCTCTCCAGAGCGGAGCGGGAAGGTACAGCGTGGGCAGGCGTGGCTGGTGTTGGCGCGGTTCTGCCATATGCCAAACCCTGAAGCTCTTCTGCAGAAACTCGTCAGTGCAAAGAAAGGAGACTAGAAGGCCATCGAATGGTTCTGGAGGACCCATCCATCTGTGGCCAGACGCCAGTCCTGCAAGCCGGGGCTCTGGCTGGCATGCACGGGTCCTAGACTCGGAGGCTCTTCATCTACGTCCAGGCCACACAGTCCCCGGCCCCAGGGTGCACAGAGAATATGAGGAACACCAGCCAAGCAGTCTCGTACCCCAGCCTTTCTGTCCTCAACAGGGTCCTTACCCTCGGACGCACGAGTACCATAGGAGCACCACAGCGGTGGCCGTGTGCGTCAGATCACCCACGACATGGGGCTTTTTTGACACTGATGGGTTAGTTCACTTGAACTGAGCAGATGACCGCTTTCCCCTTCTAAACCAGAGCTCCCTGGAAGGCAGCTCAGCTTAGTCTGCGGGGACAGGCTAGGCGCTCCGTGGCGGCCTTCCACAACCTGGGGCACACACACTCTGGGGACCGACGGTCAACCACAGACTCCCCCAGAAAAGCATCTTCCTTTTTGTTCACTGTCTGGATGATGGCTGAAGAGAGAGAAGGGACGGGGGCCGAGGCTAGTGCTCCCCCGCAGTGGCCCCCAAGCCGGACGCCACGCCTAGAGCCAGTGTATCTGGCCAAGTCTAGAAGGTCCACCTGACCGTTTGCTTTGCACAGTCCGTTGCAGGCCAAGCCCACTGCCTTGGCTTTCTTTGGACCCAGGTGACACACACTCCAGGGGATGAGGTTCGCTGGGGCCTAAACGAGCCTCAAGGAGGCTGGCCCGCCGGGCCCGGTTGGAGAGACCGTCTTCCGTCTGGCCCGTTGGGGCCCTCGGTATCCGCAGTCGCGCCAGTGGCTCTGACCGCCAAGCGGTGACCATCGCGTTTTCGCAAAGAGAATCCTGATCACGTTTCCTTTTATTTTTCTTCTTCTTTTTTAAAAAAAGGCAGTTCAGAAGATTTACATCATAATGGGGAAGTGAATAAATACCAGCACTTATGGTTCTTATAAATTTATGTTTTGAAGACAGCATAGCACTCAGGAGGAATTTGACTGTTAAGGTCGGTGAAACCTGGGAAAACAAACAATTAGATCAAGACTGAGGGGCTATTAAAGGAGCCAGATTCCCCGGTCTGAGCTTCCCATCCTCAGATGCCCCATTGCTCGCAAGTGCTGGGTTGAATCTGGTTAAACCTCCACCCGACGGCACACGCCTGCACACTCCTCCAGCCCTCGGGGTCCATGGGGTTCACCGTTGATTCGGAGTGGTTTACTCCAGAGCTCCTGGGGGTCCCACTGGACGGCCCTGCTGGCCCGCAGCCGGGTGGAGTGGCCAACCTGTGTCCCCGAGTCCACGCACTACAGAGCTGGTACGTCCTGTTTCTCTAAAATGGTCACCGGGGCACCGTTCGGTATGAATCGTAAGAACGGAGTTGATGACTCTGTCACTGTCGCTAGCTAGCCACGTAGCCTTTTATCAGCCCCTTGAATCTGTCTGTGCTTCAGTTTCCCCAAAGTGGACAGGGGGACATGGAATCACGGGAGCGAACCCACCTTGGAAGTGCCATAGGGATTTGGCATTTTTGCCCAGGTTTGGCTATAAATTGTCAGTGGTCTTTTCTTCTCAGCTCCAGTTTCCATAAAGACCCACTCTGGCGTTACTGGTGGCCCTAGCACTTAAGATCTTGAATCAGGTCTTTCGTTTGGATAATTTAAAAACTAGACTTTTCCGAAGTTTCCACTTAACCTGGGCTGTCGTGCTCCATCCACGAGCTTCAGAACCCAGGGGAACTTCACGCTGACCTTTCACCTCCCCCCACCTCACCTGCGCCCCCTCCTGCGACCCAGCGGCAGATGGGGGAGTTTCAGTCTGGAAGCAAGTATTACAGCGTGAGCTGGAAAAGCAGATAAAGGACCCCTCGATACACTAACCTTGTTAAATGTCTACTCAATTCATGAACTTCCATTTCAGTGCTTTTAAATTCATTGAGCTCCTTTCGAATGGCAGCCTGGAATGGAGAGAGGCCCGTGAGTATGCAGCAGAGGCAGACGGGTTTTACTTTCTCTTTTCTTGGACAAAGGCATAAGACACAAAAGTACGGAAAATGAACTCTTCACTGGGACGGGAAAAAAAAATCCCCCCGAACCTACTAAGTATCCCCCTCTCGCTAAATGTAAATGACAAATGGTGAGATCTGGCATATTGCCCGAACTGTCTTCCTCTCTCCACGAGCACTGCCATGTAGGCCGCACAGATCTGCCCCACACGCCCGGGGTCTTGAGGGCACATTTAAATGTCAACCTCTTGTCTTCCTTAGGTAAACACTTTGAGCTCACCACAAGCACAGGGACATCTCAAGATGGATCCTTCTAGAAGGTGTGGGTCAAGTTCCTCTAATTAAGGGAATAGTTGATCGCCCCACTTTGATTTCCAAAGCACTCACTCGTTTACAGCTCTGTTGACTGAGGACGTCTGTGCCATGACCAGGGTCATGGGCCATGAGGCCACCTCCTTCCAGCACTGCCCACAGAGAGGAGCTGTGGCCGAGGGGAGGGCATCAGACGGCCAGGAGTGGTGAGGACTGAGTAGGACAGAAGGTCCCTGGCATCACTTCCTCCCCAGGGGCTGAAATTCTTTAGGTGGGGTCTGCCGGGCTCCCCCCAGAGAAGGCGGGCGCCCCATGTGCCTGTTTATCAGCCTCGGGGCACCACTTCCTATTCCTCTGCCGAAGCAGCCTGTGCGGAAGTAGAGGGTTCCCTCTCTGCCTGCTCCGCACAGTTTTGGCACGTGTGTGGGGTCACGCTGTCCTGTCCCCTGAATTCTGCTGATCCCCCTCATCCTTGGTCAGCAAGCACACTGCAGTCCGAGGGTGAACCAAAGGGCAAGGTCCCTTCCTCCATTCCTGTTTACATGACACAACCACCTGGGGACTGGGTCTTTGGGTCTGTGTGTGTCTAGTGGATGGTGGGTCCAGTCCCCCGGGTCCCCCACCACAGCTGCCTGCACAGGGAAGAGAGGGGTGCTATGTTTAAAAGGAGGGCAGAGGCTGCCATTCACCAGGACCTGTGCAGGAGACCTGCCACATGGGAAACCCTTCTGGAAAGTCTGCCTCGGGCCCCACCATTCCCACCCAAGTGTAGCAGCTTGCCTGCATTCACGCTCCCTGTGATCGGTCCGAGGCCAGAGTGTTGCTGCGGAGGACCTCGCCACTTATAAAAGTGGGCCTCGCTTTCTTATAAAAGCCGCTGGCCCTGGGACTTCATGGGATGAAGGCAGGACTCTTCGAGAGAGGCCCCCAGTGTCTCTTGCACATTGGATGTAGTCATTAATTTAGACTTTTTTTTAAATGCCCTTAGCTCACCAGTCCCTCAGGATGACTGGACTAGAGTCACAAAGGGTAACAAAGCAGAGGTTCATTGTGATACGTGGTCCAGCGGACAGGTAAGAATGAGGTGTCCTTCCGGAGGGGCCTGCACCCACCATCCCAAGATCAAGATCTGAAGATGCCTAACCGACTGAGCCACCCAGACGCCCCAAGAATGATGCCGCTATTTCCTATAAAACAAACTTAACGTCAGGTTACTCTTTGTTTTCCAAATGGATGAGGGGGCAGGGCAGCGAGGCAGGTTTTGCCGTCTGTGATCTGTCCCGTTTCTACTGTGCGGTTGTAATAACGGTAGACACAGTGAGTTGGTCTCTTTTTGGCTGTGTGAGCCTTTGTGGGTGCTGAGGACAGGGTCCCCTTCCCGGAAGGTCTGCGCTGAATGTGGGGCTCGGCGCTCGTGGACTGCTGTGTGCCCGCGTGGGTGCTACTCTGCTCCTCTGGGCCCAGCCTCCCAGGCTGCCTTGCCTCCGGCCACCCTGTCGCATACTATTCTGGGACTGTCTTGTGCCTTCCCCGTGGCAGGGCAACGCAGCTCAGTGAGCGCTCCGCAGAGAGCCTGGAGCCCTGGGGGAAAGGAGCTGGGGAAGCAGTGCCTTCCGCAGGCCCCGAGGCCACTCCGCACTCCCCTGGGGACCCCGGGACCTTGGCTCCGCTGCTGCTCTCACTGGGGGCTCCTGGCAGCAGGCGGGAAAGCCCGCTCAGGGCAAACTGAGGCATGAGGACCCAGCACCCCACCCCTCGCTCTCTGCTTACTTTGTCGGCGGCGGTGAGGCGGGTCCACGGCTTGTCGGCCCTGCGGTCGTAGTCCTGAGCGTCTGCCACCTCCACGTAGTCGCTGAAACGGATGAGGATCTTTCTTTCTCGAAGTTCTTCCACTGTGGGTCTTTGGCTGAGCTGCAGGGAAGGAGAGATGGGCCCCGTCAGCCAGAGGAGCTTAGACGGCCTGGCCTGTGACTTTCCAGGGGACGGTGAGAGGCCACCAGCACCTCCCCCGGCAAGTGAGGGACGGGCTGCGGCTGGGGACCTAGGGCTTCAGACGCCTGGGCCTTTCCCAGGACCCTGAGAGAGACGAGCCTGGTTATCCCTGGTGGCACCTGCCTACCGGCTGACCCGGACAGACAGCCAGACAGTCCTTTAGCGACACCGCAGCGCCTCTTACAAGCCACTTGGCCGCCTGCGTGGGTGCACGTCTTCCCACACCTGTGTCCCTTCTCCCAGCAGGTGACATCTTACCCCACACTCTTGCCCCATTTTGGTTTTGTAAGTGCACGACCATGTGTCAGATTGAGTGCGCTCTGCAGGCTGAGTCTGTAAATCAGTTTGCCCGTGTGTACATGTGTGTGTGAGACACAAAGGGTGTACATGCAAACACCACGCAGATTCAGGGGTGTTCAGGCACGACTGAGGAGGTCCGAGGGGACCCTGGTCCCCAAGAAGTTCACGTGAAAAGCCAGTCCCCACGCAGAGCGAGGCTGGGTTTGTGCCAGGGAAGCCGGGGGCCAGGCCCACGGGATGGGTCTGTGGGGCTGGGCTGTGCCAGGCAGAAGACTTTCTCCCTGTCCCCGTGGCTGGCATCCTCCCTCTGTACTTGCACAGCGCCAGGCTGACCTTTCTATTCTCCTTTCCCGCCACTAAGTTGACTTCTGGAGCGACACTGTCGCTCTTTCTTTAGCAGCTTCTGCACTATCATGAAAGTACAAACGTTCACTGTTGCCGTATTCTCCCCGCTACAGGACACCCACTCGAAATCCCTTGCTTTTCTTGGGCAAGATGTACCACGGGGTGCTAGACAAACAGCGTTAATTTCTAAGTGCACCGTGACCAGAACAAGGCTAAGCATGAAATTTCTAGTTGTGTTTTCTGGAAATCACGATCTGGATATTTTACTTAATAGACTGGACAGCGAAGTCCAGAGTGAACAGAAAGACGGAATGTTAGATCTAAAGGTCAGGGACTATTTGTCATGCCTGAGTCCCACGGAGACTCTAGACAGCATCTCTCCAAATCAATAGGGCGCTGTACCCATGAGCTCCGAGGGAGGGAGGGAGGAGGGCACCCCCTTCTTTCCCTGGGAGCGTCTCAGGCAGCTTGGAGGCCAGTGACCCCCCCCACTCCCCTGAGCACCAGCTTGTGCCCCCGCTCCTTGGTGCCCAGAGGGGCGTCGGGCTGCTGGCTGATGGACCTCCTTCCTCAGACGATGAGGAAATGATCTTTGGGGCTCAAGTCAGGTTTCCGGGGATGGTGGGCTGGCAGAAGGGGTTGGTCAACTTGTATTCTAATCTATGGCAGAAATGTCACTTGAAACCAGGTACTGAAGAGTAAATTACTTGAGACCCAAATCCCACTATTAGTACAACTTAACCGGAGTGCACGTCCCTTCCTCCTCTCCGTCTTCCTTCTGCCCATCCATTCATGTAGCTAGCTAGCATCTTTTCTGAAAGGGGGAGGCTGGCATCCCTTAAAAGACAGAGCCTGTCATTTTTAGGTTAGTCTCAATTTGGCTGAAGAAAAAGACTGGTGTGTTGCGGTCAGCATCCGTTCCTGGGGTCCATTTTTCTCAGTAGTACATTAAAAGTAAATGGGACTGTACTGAGGAAATCCTCGGGTGGCGGGTAACTGAATAGTGGCCGCCACCACTGACATGTGGTCTCGCTATGCTCGAGGATCCGGAGGGGAAGCACCAGGCCGGGGCTGGGAGGCCTTACAGAATCTGCTACCTGCGGGCAGGCTCCCATCAGCTATGGCAAGAACAGAGGTAGAAGCTCCTTCCAGCCTCTCCCATAAAAACTGTTCTCCCTTCCCTTAAACTCACAATTTTCCATTCCCGGAGCTAGTCCCGGGGAAGGCAGGTGCTGACATTCTCAGGCAGTTTTCCTAATGGGGAGGAAGACGAGCCAGTTCTCTCTTGGAGCCCTGCAAAAGCAAGGGGCTCTCTGGGAGCCCCTATCCCTCGCAGCCCCCCCCTTCCCTTGCTCTGCTGCCAAGTGATGCCATTTGCTGAGTTTCTGTAAGAACGAAGCGTATGCTTCAGTATTTTCCTATTATGAGTTTTTAGCAAGAAGCCCCTCAAGTTCAGGGCAATTTCTGGGCCCAGCAATCAACCCCAGTGAACCTGTTGAAAATTTGATTGAAAGTTTTTTTTCTGAATGTCTAGGCTTTTCTGTATGAGAAAGGAGGGGTCATTACCAGCCTGCTCTGGATACCCTGGTCATTTCAAGGGCACACTTAAGCTTGGGCCCCTTGCCCAGACCCTCTCACTGCCCAGGCTCAGGAAGGGGGATGCCCTGCGCCCAAGGACCGGGGCTCTGAGGGACTCGGAAAATCAGCCTGTGCCTTGGGTGAGGGCACCCAGATGAAGGTCACCTAGCTCTCTTTCGAGGTCCCCACCGAGGGGGTGCAGCCCATCACCTGGCCCTTCAGGTGCTTGTTTCTCCTACTCCTGATAACTGGGGAGCCATCTGGCTCGTCACCAGATGTTTGGGTTGCCCCAAGGGAGAGAAAGTCCGAGAGACACAAATCATCACCCTAGTAAGTGGTATGGTGTTTTAGAATCTTGAATTTCTTCCTTTATGTAATATTTCTAGGGAGACAAAATCCATGAATAAACCTTTAAAAATTAATTTTAATGGATCTCTTAACTGTCTCTAAGATTTGAGTATCTTTCTCTCAAGATGGTCACTGTAGGAGGCTGATTAAAAACACTTTAGTCAGACAGAATATAGTATTATGTCTTACGTGCTATCAATTAATTAAACTCATCATCGCCATCCAAGAACAGGTTCAAATAAGAGTCTGTTATTAGGGCCACTCATACAGAATTAGATCTATTTCTGGGTCTACTTTGAGCTGCCAGGCCATCTATTTTTGGGGTTAAAGTACATAAAAATTCTAGCCTTATGGCCTGAAGTGCTTTTCAAACATCTTCGGTAAATTTATCAGTACTTTTGGCATTTTCCTAATCAGTAATTGAAATTGGACTTGGCATAATGCAGTCGTTCGGTTCTCAGTCAATAGGTAAGCAGGAGTCTCAGAGGCGGCAAGGGAAACTGTCAGGCACCTGACTGCATTATCTTTGAACTACTGATTTTGACAATGAATTTCCAAAGCTTGGGGAGGTGAGTTTTTAGGGAATTTGGTGAATTTTTAAAAAACAAAATATTCTCTGTGATTGAAAGTATAAGGCACTGGCCGTCAAGCTGTCTGAGGGGGGTGGGTGCCACAAAGTCAGGCAACAGAATGTCACCAGCCGGAAGGACGGCAGGTCCTGACCCTGAGCTGACCACCGTCCCCGGGACAGGAGCTGCTGTGGGCACAGCCTCTCGCTCTCACGCCCGGGGAGCAGGAGCGCGGAGAGGGCTTCCGGATGCACCGCTACCGGGGCCCACCCTGACCTGTCCCAGCGCCCACCTGGAGAAGCCGCTCACCTTTCGAGTTAACCTCCTCTTGATCTCTCTCTTCTCCTCTTGTTCCTCCTGTTCATTCCGAGCTGCAAGAAACAGGGAAGAAGCTTTTGGTTCTGGGGAACAGTGTCGCACACAGGTGTATCCTCTGAAAGTCTGCGGGCTCTAGGCCGAGCCCCTCACCACTTGGGAAAGGGGGTCGTGAGCTCCTGTCCTCTTCCCTGGCCACCCTCCTGCCTGTGGGATGCTTTCCCAATGGCCTGCACTTTCAGATGGATGGTGAACTGGCTGGCCTTCTCACTTTGCTTTCTTTATGCCACATGGGGAGGTTTCAAGTCTCCAGGCAAAATGCCAGGCTGGGACATGTGGTTTCGGCACAAGGACATAGGTCCTACAAGCAGGGGGTGGGTGGGTGGGGTGCTGTTGGGGGGGGGCGGGCGTCTGGGGAGAAGTGAGGTTCCCTGCTTTAGACAAGACCTGGGCCTGTTCAACTCTGCCCTGGGCCTCCCAGCGACGGACGGGGACTCATTGTGATGTGGCTTCATGTCTGGTGCTCTGTGGGGACAGGGGAAGAGGCCGGCCCGTGGGGGCGCCTCCCACTTGCTGCAGAAACAAAATAAGGCACGGCTAATGCCAAATGCAGCCCTGACTGCATGGAGGAATTCCAAAAATGCTCACCTTTCGCAAGCCCTGAATCCATTAATTCTTTGAATCTTCCAAGAAGTCCACAGAGCAGGTGGGAGGCCAGAGTGTGGGACACAATTGCCTGCATTTAGACTTTTTAAAGAGTGTCTTGGGATAGAAGACCTTGGAGTCTAAACGTTCTCAGCTTAATGTGTGGGCGGATTACTCATCAGATGTTTAAAGAGCCGTAGGTAAGAGGGTCTGGGGAATGGAGCAGAGAGACGGAGGCCAGGACGTGTGGGCTTATTTCTCCTTGTGAGCGAAGCGGGCGGCTGGGGGTACGTCACTTTCCTCCTGTGCTCTGGGATGGAGGCATGGGTCTAAGCCCAATACTGTCCATCCAACCGTGTCAAGGAGGGTCTCTGCTTCTCACCCCTGACTTTAGAAGGACGTTAATGAAAGCAATCTCCCTAGAGGTGGCCTTCAGACCACCCTGGGCACTTATACTCTCATTTTGAAATTACTATTGTTAAATTATGTTTCATAACTCATCAAATCAGCACACCCTTGCGATTCGGTCATCTCAGGATAGGACAGGTCTTTAAAAGAGGGAAGCCCCTGTGCATAGAAGTGGGTCCCACTCAGCTCCTCCTTGCCAGCCCTGGCAACAGCCACTACAGCCAGAGGCCACACACCCTGAAGGTGGCCACTCAATGGGACAATGGCAGGTTAGAGCTGAACTCAGGCCCTCAGTGACAGCCCCAGGTGAACAATTTGACTGCTATGACTCCCTGGGCGGGGATGGCGGGGGGAGGTTTAGGATCTTATACGGGGACATCAGAAATGTCCACATCCTACAGTGGGCTGCCTAGTGCAGCAAGCCCTATAGGGGTCCCTCCCCCATACAAGAGAGAGCTCCTTCCTCTGGACGTAAAGATCTTATCTCTCGCCCAGCGTTCCCTTTAAAAACGCAAGTTTCTCTTGGATAAAAACTCATGAAACGAGCCAGCCATTAATATCTTAGAATGAACCACTCCGGCAAACTGGGAGGCAGAAAGGAGGGAGACCGCAGACGGGCGCCATCTACAGGTGGCCAGGGGGACGGAAGCCTGGAGAGTGAGGACCCAGGGGCCTCTGGGGCGGGGGCTCTCCATTACCATGTGTGGGCTCAATAGACAGTAGGGCCTTGAGGGGCCCAAGAGGCTGCCACATCTAAATGTAAACGAGGATGTAAAAGCCAAGGGAGTTAAGTGGCTCGTCACACGCCGTGACGCTACCTGCTCACTTGTTAGACAGCCAAGCTCCTTTTTGGCTTGCTGGAATAAGCGTCCTCTTCCCCCGGCATGTGTCGCGTGGGGCCGGCCCCTCCTCCTCACTCCCAGGGCCTGGCCTCAGACTCCCGTCAGGGCCTCCTCACCCCACAAGCCCCCCCAGAGCCCCGAGCCAGCGCGGAGCTGCCCTCGTCCATGTATGTTTCTAGGGTCCCCCTGTGGGGTGGGGCGGGGCCACATGTGACCACCGCTGGAATCTATACCTCTAGTTCAGAGCCATTTACAAACTCAGGGTCATGAATTCTCGGGCAGAGGGTACCGAGACGACCCCATTAGACAAGTGGGAAGAGGGGCCAGGAAAGGGCCGTGATGTGGCCTCCTGCCGCCACCATCAGAGTGCGCTCATTATGTGCTCGAATGGGCACAGGGTCTCATTGGCCGCTGGACAAAGCCAGCACTGCCCCTGGGGGCCGGCAGGGGGGCTGGGAGGCGGCCGCAGACCCTCCAGACTCTGCCGCAGAGACGCGACCTCCCTCTCCCCAGCACCCCTCACACAGACAGCTCCTCGAGTGACTTACAGCTCAGAAAGTCAGGCTCAAGATAATTTGTGTGAGGGGATTTTCTCGTGCCATGAAGTTTCTGGTTCCATAGAAGGGAGATTTAAAAAAAAAAAAAAAAATCTTAGGAAAAAACAATGTTCTAGAACCCAAAGGAGAAAGAGTTAATGGGAAATAGATGTTCATTTCTGAAAAGTTTCAAAACTGAAACGATCAACCTGCTTGAACTTGGTCAGGCAGTTCTCTAATTTGGCTACTTGCACGGGGTAAGAAGGAAGAGGGACTAGAACAAAAGGGGACCCTGGGAACAATGTCCTCACGTCCCCGCTCGGGTTGCCCGACTCTAAGCCCCGCAGGCTTACTAGACGCAAGTGGCCGCCTCTGACATCTGAGTCTCTTTCCAGATGAGGGACCCGCCTGTGGGCTCCCTGGGAGCTGGGCACGGAACAGGCTCGACCTGCTGCTTCCCCAACCCGAGCCCTTGCCGAGAGAAGCAGTGGTTTCTGAGACTTGAACAGTCCCCCAGAGCTGCAGCCTCTCTGGCTGGGGGCAGGTTGGGGGCCCCACACAGCATAGCCCCTGTACCAAGATTCCTCCAGAAAACTACAGACCCCTGTTGGGTAGATGCGGGCGTGAAGAGGTAGAGGGGAAGGAAGAACGTCAGCGCGATCCCCTGCTTCCGGGACACACGGTCACCTGGGCCACCTGCTTTTCTTTCTCTCCAAAAACAGAAAGGTTACAATGGATCAGGGCTCCGACTGGGGCAGAAAGGGAGATCTCACGCAGGCCACACGCTTCCCCGGCCGTGGAAATCATCTGAAAAACTTCTCATCCCTTTTACAGCATAGGAAGCTTTGAAACTGCTAAGGACACCTCTTGGTTAGAAAGAAATATACAAGGCCCCTGGGTGGCTCAGTGGGTTAAAGCCTCTGCCTTTGGTTCAGGTCATCATCCCAGGGTCCTGGGATGGAGCCCTGTATCGGGCTCTCTGCTCAGCGGGGAGCCTGTTTCCTCCTCTCTCTCTGCCTGCCTCTGCCTACTTGTGATCTCAGTCTGTCAAATAAATAAAATCTTAAAAAAAAAAAAAAAGAAATATACACACACATTCCTAGAGACCTAGGAGTTACGTGAGATGCAGCCAGCACTGAGGAGGCCAGTCCCCAAAACCGCGCCCACTGAGAGCTGAGGAGAGGCAGCCCGTCTGGGGCCGGGAGGCGGGAGGCAGACCAAGGCCCGCCTGGCTGGGCCACCCCGCTCCACCCAGCCCTCCCCAGGGGAAATGCGGCAGCTCACCCTCAGCAAAACCATTCAAAACTGACCAAGTCCCCAGACCACAGTCGGGACAAGTAGAAAAGGAAGATCCAGAACATTTTAGTTTGGTCTCAGTGGAAATATCCAGCCCCTCAAACTGATGTTTCATGTGATTGTGTGTGTGTGTGTGTGTGTGTGTGTGTGCGCGCGTGTGTACTTGTCTCTGCGCACCTGCGAGCCCAGGGTATGGCGTTCCCGGGAAACTCTGCATAGCGTGAGTTTCTCTTCTCTAGAGAGAAATTAGAAGTGGATGCGTGTGGGGAGAAAGGGTCACGAGTTGAACTAGAAATACTGTTTGTTGACCCATCTTGAGAGCGCTGATGAGTGGCAATGAAGGGACAGACGTGGGCAGACAGTTCTGTTTGTCAGTCATTGAACATCTCCCCGCCACCCCCTCCCCCTTGGAGAAGCCCTGGTGACCCTCAGATGCACCAAGTGGATTCCCGCTTTCTCTTCGAGTATCTCTGCTCCTTCACTGTCCCTCCCCCTGGCCAGAGTGACGGCGAGGCCCTCTTGGGGGACAGCACTCGGCGGGCCGGCCCGGCCCAGGGTCGTGAAGCATTCTCGCTCGGAAATGCTTTCCTAGACTCTACTTTTAATGTTCAAAGGAAGAGGGGGGTTATCAGCAGCAGCCGGCTGCCGCGGAAAGTCAGGTTTCCAGCCCCCGCTTTCAAACGGCCGTCTGCCTTATTTTAGCCCTCGATACAGTATTTGTGGTTTTTAAGTCAATTCTGGCTTGAAGGTGACCCGGATTCTGCCCACAGTCATTTAGTGAGTTCACTGGCTCTAATATTGCAGCTTCTCTGACTTCACAGCCCACGGAGGAGAAGGTGGTCCTTGTGGGCCGGGAACTTCCAATGGGCCCAGTGGGCTCGGGTTTGTCTCCTCCACGGGGAGGCCGCCCGGGGATGCTCTCACACACCAGGGTCCCTCATCAGCCATCAGAGCCGTTCTCAGGCGTTTCCACACAGGCCCAAGGGAAAGACCTTGTGGCCCGCACCCTGCACAGGACCCAAAGCCACCATACAGTATCAGCGACCACCACGGGCTGAGTCACTTACGTTTTAGAATGTTCCTCTGCTCCAATTCCTCTGCTGTTGGCCTCTGGCTCAGCCGCCTGCGGAAAAAATCCAGGAAAAGTTTTTGGACCATATCATATCCTCCTTGGGTCATTAATCTCCCCGGCCCTGGTAGACGCATGAGACGGAGTGAGTGGCGGGAGCTCTTGCCCCATCCTGTGCGCTGCGAGACCGACTCTGACCACCGCCGCCTCCTCGGTTCCTCAATTTCAACCCCAGGAAAGGCACCCGGCGTCACGTCACGCCAGGCTGACCCTCCTCCTTCCTCCCATCCTCAGCCCCTCCCCAGCCCCGCTCCTCTGGGGACTCTGGGGCCTCCGGGCCAGTGGATGCTTCTGGTCACAGAGGTCCCTTTCTTTCAGGTGGCCTCCTCGCTCCGGGGAGTGTGGCCTCTGCCTCCCCCGCCCCCAAGCCCCAGGGCAAGAGCTCGCTTCTTGCCATGTTTGTGCAGAACCAGGGAGGACGTAAAGAGGCTCATGGCCCCGGGGAGACGCGAGACAGCGAGGCTTGTCCGCGAACAATAGATGCTCTTCTTCTTGTCCCCACCCATCCCCACCAGAGCCGCCTTAGACGGGGCAGGACAAAGGAGCAGGAACATAAGTGCTACTCCCGAGGCCAGCAAGTCACGGGGCCGTAGCAAGTGCGGCATCATAGCAGGGGCGTCCCTGGGCCGTGATGCAACAGTGGGGGGCGGGGACCCATGCTGGTGGCCCCAGGGCCTGGCAGAAGTCACCAGAGAGTGGGCAGGGCCCCGCAGAGTAGTACAAGCCGGTCTGGGCAGATAAAGCTCCAGGGATGAGCCACACACACAGTGGGAGAAGGTTGTGGAAGGGGTCTGGGGCTCCTACGGGGCCTGCACTGGGACAGGAGGGGCGCTCCCCCAGGAGCACACGCCGCGCTTTCTCCCTGAGTTTCGGCACCGGTGTGTCTGGTCGGCAAGGTGTTTACACCACGGAACCTCAGGAGATCCAGAGTGAAAACAGAAAGTCCATGGCTACCGAGTGCAAACGGTTGACAGCGAACACTTCCTGTCGCCCACAGCTCTCCTCCCTGCCCTGGATCCTTGAGAGCCCAACCGCATCACCACAGATGCTCTGGGGAGGACACGGGCTTCGAGGCCCCAGGATTTCCGGTCAGACACCGGCTGGTGACGTGGACAGCACCCTGGAAACGGCTGGCAACTGTATTCCAAAGCGTTGTTCAGTTTATAAGAGCAAGGTCATGTTCGCTAGTCATCTTCTCTCCGGAATGTCCCATGAAGATGCTGTTTCTTCTCACTGACAAGGGGCCTGCTGTATATCTGGCGATTTGCAATATTGGAGGCTCTAAATTGGGATTCTGGAGTCTCGAAGTCTTTCCTAAAATAGCACCATCAGACCCCAGGGAGGAAACTGTGTCATCGCTCTGGGATGCAGACTCTGCTCAGAACGAGCTGCTTGGGGGCTCTGCCTCACCTTTCCATCTATGTTCCCCCAGAATCCTCGCTTCGTTTGTGGGGACGTGCGGTCAGCTTTATGGGACCCCCTGGCGGGGCTTGGGCTCTGGATGCCACCAAAGCTGTGGGTCAGTAGGCTTTGAAAAAGCTCCTGATTCAAGGTAGAGCTTGTATCCCAGAAGTCCTGTGCCCAGAAGGATCTACAGAATGTTCCCCACTGGCTGTGCTGAGAAGCCCCCTGATCCCGTCACCAGACCCGTTGCTGGTTCTGCCCTGGCTTTTTGGTTTTTGTTTTTTCTGATGGGTCACATTTGGAGGGGGACAAAAGGACGAGAGACTGAACTACAGGCAGAGCAAATTCTGTTAGCTGGGCGGCCTCAGAGTCAAACACACATCTTTCAAGGGAGGCCCCTGTTTATGTATCATGTCTCCTAAAAGGGTCTGAGAACATTGAGGCCGATCCCAGCGATCAAATGGAGCTAAGCCCTCCCTCCCAGAGGACATGTGTGGTGAGGAGGTGTTTCGGCTTTGAAAGTGAGATCGGGCAGGAAAATCATACCCCAGCATCGTTAGGGCAAAG
This sequence comes from Neogale vison, assembly GCF_020171115.1. Taxonomy (NCBI): domain Eukaryota; kingdom Metazoa; phylum Chordata; class Mammalia; order Carnivora; family Mustelidae; genus Neogale; species Neogale vison. The sequence goes on along the minus strand of NC_058091.1, from coordinate 136,187,375 downwards.
CACAAACAGCTCAGGAGTTAGGGGATCTGGGGTCTAGTGCTGGCTCCGCTCTGAACCTACTTTCCGCGGACAGGCTATTGGGGACTTCGCTGCATGTAATAGAGAGTAATTTAATCGGCGGAGCTGACGTCATCCTTGTCACGTGCGGGCATAGTTCTTAGAAACAGCGGCAATATCCTCGGTCCCATCCAAGTGTGAATTCATTTATGGAACACACATGGGGAGGGAGGGAGAGAAAAATAAATAAATAAAATAGAAAAAAAACCATAATAAAATATTTATATGAATGCGTTTGTTCATTTTATAAATTATTGGTGGAAGGCCAGCTCCATGCCAGGTTCTGTGCTGGGCTCTGGGGGAGCCATTATTCGGGTTGTCACGAAGCAAGTGTGAATTGTAAGTTCAGTGAAAGGCTGCCAACGGGGGCATCTGGGCGGGGATTCTCGCGTCCGATCAAATTAGGCCAGGAGAGGGGTTCCAGGGGAAGCGACGCGGCGGCAGACGGAGAGAGCCACGTGTTGGAGCAGAGACAGCGAGGGGAGGAAGGAAGCTAGGGGACAGGCAGCGGCCAGGCCGCATGGCCCGTGAGGACCATGGTCAGGATTTTGACCTTTTCTCAAGGAGCAATGTGGAGCCACGAGAGCACTAACATTTTCAAATCGGTGAGGGCAAGGGTGAGTGAATGTGGCCTTGAGGAAAAGGAGCCTGTGAGAGAGTGCGGTTGCAGGATGATTTAGATGAGAAGCAGAGCAGGGGAGGCATGGCAGAAGCCCTGGGGGTCTGGCTGGTCTGATTCCTGATGCTGCCGAGGATTCCTTCTGCCCCAAGTTGCTAAGGAGCCTTCTGCTGGCATCAGAACGGCAAGGTCACGACTTTGTTTGGAGGGCCCTCATTTTAAAGTTGGGATCTCTGAAAGCTGTATCTGCATTTCAGGGAAAAGCAAAGCAGAATTGACTGTGGTCTTCTGGATCTCAGCCCCAGGGGGAGGGAATGGCCCTTCCAGACAGATGGGAAGAGAAATAGGAAGGACTCGTCCTAAGGCAGCAGGAGACGGGTTTCCCAACTGCTGCCCCGGCTGGGAAAGGGAACGGGTGCAGAGAGGCCTGGTGGGACTAAGGGAAAGGGAGACACACTGAGTTACAGCCCTTCCTTCGGAATCTTTCCGGAGAACATGTCACTTCTATATAGGTGGGCTGTTTCTGTGTGGCCTTGGTCATCGCTACAAACCCAGGTGTTAGGAGACCACGGAGAACAAAACAGGTGCTTTCAGTAGTTACTTCACCCAGATCCTGCCTGTCCTGATGCCACACATGCTCCTGGGAGGATCTCACCCACGGTCATGACATCAGTTCCCATCTACTTCCGAGGACTCCAAAAATCTACACCTCCAGTCGTAGTTTTGAGTTCTAGACTGCCCAATTTATACTCCTACAGGTGTCAAACTCATGAGGTCCTAAATGAATTCATCTGTCTTCTCCTCCTGTCCTGAGAGCTTTGCCTCCCCATGATCTGCACTTGACCCTCAACAGCCAATACCACCAGGTCCAAACCACCCCCATTCCAGCCCACCTCAGCTGGAGCATCTCTCCGGGCTGCAGCAGCCCATCCCGCTCGGGCCCTCCTCCAGCCCAGACAGGATGGTCTTTCTAAAGAGAAACCTCATCACATGACTCCCCACTTGTGATTCCACACGTGCCCTCCTAGGGCTGCAGGAAGGAGTCAAACACCCAGGATCCTAGGGGAGAGTTCGTGATCGGCACGCTTGCCAAGAATCCCCCCACACTCTGTCTTTCAGACATAACTGTGTCTTCCTGGTTTCTTCTAGATTCACGTACCTTTCCTTATAGCGACGCACACTAGCTCTTCCTCTTCGTCCGGTGAACTGGGGGTAATCCTCAAACTCACAGCTTCAACCTTAGACATGACTCCTTGTGGTCGCTAACCTTTCGGTGAAGGTGCCCCCACTGTGGGTGACAACAGTCCCTTACTTCCCATAATGCTTGTCCTTCTTGTTATGGTCTGGCCTGCCCACTGGACCCCGGGGCTTGAGTTCTGCGACACGGGGCCACCCGGCCCCCTTACCTCGTGAGGGTCATCTCACGAGCACAGTCCTGGGCAGCTGCACAGGGGGCCCCACTGCGAAGGGCCCGTGCCTGGGCTCCAAAGGCTTTGCTGCCATTTTGAAATTTTCAATTTTGAACAAGGGAGCCCTCGTTGGCTCAGCATGGCATCCACAGTGCCTGGCACGGAGTCTGGTAACTGGAGACACCTCGTGTTCGAGAACTCATTAAAGGCATGTTGCCCCATGACTGTCCCTTGTCTTTAACCCTTCCCTCCCTTCTAGTTCTTTCCCTAGGACAAGCACATGTGTTCTCTGTTAGAAACAAAACAGAACAAACTACTCTCCTCTTCCGCCGCCCCCTCCCTCAGAGGACCTCCCCCTCCAGCCTGCTCTCGGCTGCCCGACCTCTCCAGAGAGTGGTTCAGGTGTGAGGTCACAGTAACGCAGCATGACCCTGGCTTCTGTCCACACCGTTCTACTGCCCTGGTTCTCCACCGGACAGCTCTGCCTCCAGGGGGCCTGTGGCAACATCTGCAGACATTCGTGGCTGTCATGACTGGAGAGGCCGCAGCCAGCATCTCACTCAACGTCCCACCCTGCACACGCCTGTCCCTCACCACACAGGACAAGCTGGGCTGTGGGACAACAGTGACGAATCAGGGATCGGCTCCTGCCAAGGTCACTGAGGATTCACTGCCAAAACTGGTGGTTTTATAGAGCCCTCATTTTACCTGACCTTTCTCTGTCGTGTGGTGCCTTTGCCTACAGTGACTTCTCGAAGCTTCTTCTCCCCTGGTTTTCAGCGCCCTTATGCCTTCTTCCACACCCTTAGCTCCTGCTCTCCAGTGGGTGGCACGGCTGGGGAGAGCCCCAGGGGTGCCCTGTCCTGCTTCAGAAGCGGCCCTGTGTGTACCCAGCATGGGTCTGCCCCCTGTCAGGTGGGGGCCTTGGAGGAGCCGGCCTTCTCCCCGCGCCCCAGCCTCTCGTGCCCATGTGGCAGAGCCAAGGGGCCCTCCGGATGCCCGTCTCTGCAGGCAGATTGCCTAGACTTCTGGTGCTCAGAATGGGCAAAGGAAGAGAGCGGTCAGGGAGGCCCCAGCGAGACTCCCTCCTCCGCTAACAGCCTTCAGGGGTGACACTGCACTAATAAAACTCACAGTCACCCCTCCCCGTGCCCTGTGGCGTGAGTGTGAAAGGCCCCCAGAGCTTCTGGCTTTCACTCTTCCTTGTTCCTCCTGAGAACCCAGCACACATCCCCAGTCTGAAGAAGAGGCAGGGCCTCCTCTGATGTAACCAGTAGAGCTAGGAGCGTCCCCTGCTGGGCTCCCCCATCTTGATCATGGCCTCACCCTGACAGCCATGCTACCCACTATGACCACCTTTGCAACCAGACCAGGAAACTTCCCAGGCAAATCATGCCCTATTCATCTGTTTCTAGACTTAGGACAGCGCCTGACACGCAGGAGGGGCTCCACAGATTTTTGATGACTCAGTCAATGAGTAATACTTCAAGAATTGTGCCATGGGGATGGCCAGAACTCTAGGCCCTACACAGCGGTGGCCCGGCCACCAAAGAGGTTCCTCTGGGAAGAGTGGACAGCAGTTTTGCTTTTATGCCTCAGGGCTCTGCCCGGCTACCCTTTCTCTCCACCAAGAAGGCAGAACAATTCTTAACATTACTAATCCATGAACCCAACTCTTTCCAGGAATTTCAGTCAAGAGTTTTCAATTTTCTTCCTTCTCCTCATTCCCTGCAAGCTATTAACAGATAGCCTCGTTCTAGCATGGAAAGAGCCAAGAGAGAAGAAAATGGACTGGGGTCCAGAGCCTGCCTCCTGGCCCGGCTCCACCATTAACTGCAAGGTCGCTTGAGCACGTTATGGCCCTGGACCTGTGCTCCGAGTCCCACCATCGGACAGGTGGTCATAACCACAAGCTAGCCTGCCTGCTGCCCAGAAGTGCAGAGAGGACCGAATGAGAGATTTAAAAAAAAAAAAAATCCCTTTTAAAAGTAAGTAGAAGGCATGAAATTTTATTTTGGTAACTTGACAAGAGTCTCTGACCTCAAATAGATAAGTAGGATCCTCTTAAGAAAGAAGTGTTTTTGGCTTTGCCCACTTGGCTGCGGCTCCATTGTGAGGTCCCATGGTCAAGCTCAGGTATCGTGAGGTAAAAACCAGAGAAAACACTGAAATAATGTTGGAGTTGAAATCTGTTTGGAACGAACAAGGGGACTGTGTGTTTTGTTATGCATCAGACCCATTTAAAAAGAACCCAAAATGGTACCAAAACTGAGAGTCTAGGGTCATGTGGCTGACTCGGTAGAGTGCATGACTCTTGACCTTGGGGTTGTAAGTTCAAGCCCCCACACTGGGTCTAGAGGTTAAAGACAAATCTTTAAAGACAAATCTAACAACAATAACAGCAACAACAAAAAACCCCAAAATCAGCAGCCTACATAGTGAATACTCCAGTGTTACTGGTATTATCAGGCATAGACCGCACCTTAGCAATCAGGAAGATTTCACGTTGAAAGAGTATCTGAGTTGTTACAATAGGAGTTAAGATAGCTAATTAAGTCAACCAAAGAATAGACTCATTTCAACATGGCCATCTTGACATGAGGAATCAATCAAAACAAAGGCTACAACAATGTGATAGCAAAAGATAAGGAAAGAGGGAATTAAAAAAAGTCCACTGTTCTACCACATTAAGTAGCTGAGGAGATCTGGTCACCTTTAGCTTAATTTTATCTGTCCAGCCATCTGTCCATCCATGCATGAGTGAATCCTTCTGTCTGTCCAGTCATTACATACCAGATATTGGTCTAGGCCTTCCATTGGCCATCTTAATAGATACACAGTCTATCCGTTCTTAGAGAAGATGGAACAATCATCTACATGAATCCCAGTGAAAAAGACAGTCATCTCATCTGTCACCTCTGGCTGGCTGACAGAAGCTGCCAGGAGCTGTGTTGAGAAGGATTCCGAAGTTGCCCACATCTTTATGACGAGTCCCGCTGCCCATAACTTCTCAAGCTATCATACTTTGTGAGCCCTATGTTTCCTGGTGGAATATGGATGGAAAGATCATGCTATGGAAAGTCCTCCTTTTTGATGAAGTTGTTCAGGTTGTGGAAAACCAGAGGGGAAGGAGACGCCTGCTTTGGTTGTCACACATAACAACTCTGGGGATGGAGAGAGTGACAGATAATGGTCACTTGATAAGATTGTCATTGTGCCATTTCTCTTTAACGGCAGAAGCTCAAACGACACGCAGTGGTCTAACCAAGAGGACGAAGCCAAGGGAAATATTCAGATGACTTCTGCACAATATTCCCCTTGTCACGAAAACCCATCTTCTATCTTTTCTGGGAGTCTCCAGTTAGTTTTTAACATGTCCTGTCATTATCATTGTCAAATGGCATTGGCCACGCTCTTCTTTTTTGCCTCATCCCCTTCACTGAGGGCTCTTGCCTTCACTGCTAGGAAAGTCACTCGACAACACTTGTTGCTTGACTGTGAATGGATGCCCACCCAGTGTGAGGGCACGGGTGTTCGTGTCCTTGGAGCTGATCCCGTGCAAGAAAGTTGACCTCTGGGGGGCTCAGGACATGTCCGCCAAACATACCCACAACTATCTGAGTCTCAGCAAAACACCTGACTTACTCTCATTACTCTCTGAAGAATATTATTTTTGAGGGACACAGACCATCAAGGCAAGGACAAAGAGTGATTCTAATGAAGAGAGGAGGCTCTGGGTGTCACTGTTGAGTGACTGTCATGGACAGTATCATGGGTAGGTCCACGCATACAGCCCAGACAACATGAAAAGGGCGTAAGAGTATATACTTAATTTATTCACACACTCATTCATCCACTCATTTAAAAAGGCAGATGCCTCTGCTTTGTTGGGCCTCAATAAACAACATACACAACCCATGGTGACTTTCTGAAGCAAGGCAAGGGATAAAGAGGGGGACGTAGGACCCGCGTTGCTCCCTCCCACCCAGACTGCTCCTAGGAGTCACAGAATATGTGTGGTTCATGTTTTTTTCATATTCACCCCCAATGGTCCAATATCTCAAAGCCATCAGCACTCCTTGAGGGGGGTTCTGAAGGTGCAAGGTGGGCAGAAGCTGAGAGACAGGAAGCAGGAATCCCCAGCCTCCTTCCCCCTCTTCCCTCAGTGGGGGTCCAGCCAATGTCCTCCCGCTGCCTCCCACGAGCTCCTATTTCTAGAAACAACAACAACTCGGGTTCAGATGAGATCCCATGGTGTTTAGAAACCTGGAGAAGGACACGCAAAACCCCTCATGAGTCTCAGACGCCGGTGTGGAGGGGGTTTTGATCACCTTATTTGGCCAAGTTTCCTATAGTCCTCCTTCATTAAAAGTCCCTCAATGCCCTACTCCCTCCTGAACCATCACTCCCCAACTGAAATGAAAAGCTTCATTTTAAATAGAGATTTATATAAGAGACAGAGAGAGGTGTGTAATGGAGCAAGGAGAGACGGAGAGAGAACCAAGCAAACTCCCCCCTGAGAAGGGAGCCTGATGTGGGGTTCGATCCCACAACCCTGAGATCACGACCTGAGCTGAAATCAAGAGTTAGACGTTCAACTGACTGAGCCACTCAGGTGTCCTATAAATCTTCACTTTTAAACCAAGAGCCCTGCAGCCCGAAGGAGTATTGAATGCAATCACTCTCATTAAACTGTGCGCGCTTTCCTGTGGCAGGACAGTCTTTCACAGAGTCTATTTACACATGTGATGCACCGGAAAAGACCAAAGCCGCCCCCCACCCCCACCCCTCGCCCCACACATCCTTTTTCTGTCCGGCAGCATGGTGGACTTTAGGAATGCCTAACTAGTCTGGATTTGCAGTTTTGCCTTCTTTGTAGATCTTTTTAGTTGGAAAAGGACCAGGAGAGGTGAATGGGATGGCTTTATCTGTCTGGGAAAGGATCGATTTATATGGGAAAGGGAAAGAGGAGTAACATGGATGGAGAGACAGGGATGCTTCGAATAAATTCTGCCTTGATTACAGAGAAAACAAACAGAAATGATTTCTCTCTACTTTCTTGGCCTTATCTACCAATGTTTTGGGAGATTCCTTGACAGAAGAGACGATCTTCCCTTAAATATATTCCCCCAAATTGACTGAACTCATAGCATGGATGGAGCAAGGGACTTTAGCTCCCAGCCTGGTGAATGAGCGTCTAAGCTCTCTTCCCTCCCTTAGGCTCTTTTGCTTTATGTCCCGACGTCTGGTCACACGAGGTGCACAGCACCTACGTCACACACCCCCTCCCTCTCCCGCATGTACGCGCGATGTGGGAGGCGGGAGGGGAATCACGGGTGACCATGGCCCCACTGCCCAGACTGGGACAGGCAGCGTCTCAGGGCTGTCATGTCCCAGGAGGAGCCCAGGGAAACCGGGCAGACTCCATTAGCAGCCCTGGGCCATGAGTGCCCTGTCCCTCACAGGACCACAAGCAACACCAACTCCTGAGGTGTCAGAGAAACACCCACCTCCATCCTGAGGGAAATGGCTGCTGGTGGAACATTCCCTCTGGATTGGTCTCTTCCCCAGAAGAGTATCCTGACTGCTGTGTCTTATTTTTTTTAATGTGGGAGGGGAAGAGGGAGGGACAGAGAGAAAGAGAGAGAGAGAGAGAGAGAGAGAGAATTGCAAGCAGACTCCAAACTCAGTGTGGAGGCGACATGGGGCTCAATCTCATGACTCTGAGATCATGACCTGAGCTAAAATCCAGAGTCTGACGCTTAACTGACTGAGCCACCCAGGTGCACCATGACCATTAGGTCTTTAACCAGAGGCAACTGAGAGTCAGGTCGTCTGAAGGCACAGTCCCACCCCCGGGGGAGCGCTCGGCCTCTCAGAGCCCTGGAAGGCCTCCCTCTGGCATTCATGGTGCGAAAGGGATGGGAAACCACCGACCACAGCAAAGCACCAGACCCTTCTCAGCACCTGCATCTCTAGTCAGGAGCCAGGCTCTCCCGGGTGTGTGGTGCGTGCGTGTGTGTGTGTGTGTGAAGTACACGTTCTCATGCTCTGTTGTACAGAGGATCTGTCAGGTTCTGGTCACCTCCATTTTCCACACACGCCACACGCCTGCAGTTCTGTGATTTGCTGGAACGGCCACCACGACCTCTCCCCGCATCTGCGTGATGCTCGGTTTAGGTTAGAGCTTCAGGCTCAGGCCTGCCCTGTGCTCCAGGAATCACGTGTCAGTGTCAGGCTTTGCCTCCTTGTGTCCCTCTTCCTCGCATGGTCACACCTGGTCCTGGGGCTCGGATCCAGCTCCAACAGCGAGAACAAGACGACAGTCGTCACTCCTGCCGGTCCTCCTTTCCCAGCTGGCCTTGCCTGGCCTGGCGCGTGGCCTTCCTCCTTGAGGACATCACACACCTTGTGCTAAGCAGACTCCCTCTTAGAGCGCCTGGTGGCTCAGTGGTTAAGCATCTGCCTTTGGCTCAGGTCAGGGTCCCAGGGTCCTGGGATGGAGTCCAGCATCAGGCTCTCTGCTGATCGAGGAGTCTGCTCCCTCTCCCTCTGCAGCTCCCCCTGTTTGAGCGCTCTCTCTCAAATAAATAAATAAAAATCTTAAAAAAAAAAAAAAAAGGATTCCCTTCTCATCTGCCTGTAGAGCTAGTGCCTCCTCCGCCGGCCAACAGCCCAGCTGTGCCGCTTATGTGGGTGCCTGGCTGTCCTTGAAGCAGCTTCCCTAATTGCTCAGGTAATAAGTCCAGTTTTAAAGAATGGACTGTGTGCCCAGTATAATTTGTAAAAACAATACAGTGCTTCATGCTGGGACTGATAAATAAAAGCAAAGGCGGCCATTCTGCTTAGAGAAATTAGCACAGAGAGGAACCTCTTTCTGGGAAGAGAAACACAATTTCTCCCTGTGCTGGGGAGAGCCTGAATTTCCGCACTTCCTACAGACGCAGTGGACCATGCAGTCCCCGTCACCGTCATGCTCCCCAGGGCTGATGTACCAACAGGCAGGCATTGGTCCCCAGGCTGCAGGTTGTGGCCCTTGCCACGGGGTCACCGGTGCCTGGAAACTGTCCCGGAAGGTCGACCCGCGGAACCGCGCACCTGCGCTGCTTAGTGGACCCACGCGGACGATCCTGGTTCCTCGATGCAGAACGAGAGGGGGGGGGCTTCTTGAGTCACGTGCTGTGTGGTTCTTGACTCCGTAAGACAGAGGCCATACGCTGGGTCCCCCAGCACTTCAGAATGGAAGCCGAGCCCCGTCCTGGTGTCCTCCTCACCACCCTAACCTCCGCACCACACACAGTGTCTGGGGGCGCCTGGGTGCCTCAATCCGTTGAGCCTCCGACTCTTGGTTTTGGCTCAGGTCGTGACCTCATGGTTGTGCGATCGAGCCCTGTGTCAGGGACTCTCCAATAAATAAATAAATCTTGAAAAAGAAAATATCTGAAAGATGTCCGTCACATCACCTGAAAGATGCATCACCTTTCCTTACGTGGCACGTTACGTGGACAACTGCACCGTGTTTTTCCCTGTCTCCATCCCAAGCTCTCAGCCTCCGCTGTGGCTTCCGGACTCCTGGCCCCTTTTCAAGCTCCGGCCCACGTGGGGGTCAGTCTCGGCGGCTCCAGTGCCATCAGAGCTGCGGCAGCGTGCCTGGGAGTTCTCCCATTTGTGGCAGTGAAAAGACTCGCTTTCCGTAATAGGATTGTTTGCCCCACCCCTTCACCGACATCCTTACAGGAAGATTCCTTTCTTCGCACAGCGTCCGTGGCCTTCAGGCCCTGTTACCAACTCTACAGGGCGATGGCTGTGACGTACATGAGGGAGATCAGAATGTCCTGCGGACTCAAGCTTGTTGTCAAATGGGCAGTTTGAAAACTTTTATAGAAATGATTAGTGTTTAAAAGAAAATGTTCTGTATATGTATCTTGGTATTCTTTTTTGTCCTCAAAGATTTTATTTATTTGAGACAGAGAAAGAGAGCGAGCGAGCATGGGGGGGGGGCAGAGGGAGACACAATCTCAGGCAGACTCCCCACTGGGCACAGAGCCCAACCTGGGGCTCAATCCCACGACCCTGAGATCACGACCTGAGCCAAAAGCAAGAGTCAGATGCTTAACCCACTGAGCCACCGAGGTGCCCCATGTACCTTGACATTCTGTTATTAATTATTAAGCAGCTATCATGGAACCTATGATGTAAATTTCTGACAAATTTTCACTAATTTCTTAAGTACTCTGAATCTGAGATTACATATAGCCTTAAAAAGAAAAAAAAAAAAAAGAGGCAGCTTATTTTGTTTTTGCCTGGACTAAGCTATATAGGTTTACAGCCCCTTCGTGGAAACCGCCTGAGGGTATCCTGGTCACGCTGCTTGGGGAGCGTGGAGTGAGAACCGGATTTCACAGGTCGTGGTCCCAAATGACTCTGCTCGTCAAGGACTGTCAAGAAAGAGGGCAAGGCGACCCCCGTGAGCCAGGGGTGGGCGGGGCTGCTGCTCCACAGAGGTGCTGGGTTCAGAACACAGGCTCTGAGCCGCAGCTGCCCGCCCAGCTTCCCGGAGAACAAAGGCGGCACCAGGTCACTAAGTGGGGTGTGCAGAGGGCTCCCCTTTTGTGGGACACAGGCCGCTTCTGGGGATGGTGGCAGAAACATCGGGTCAGGAAATTCAGGAGGGCACCTCCTGCGAGGTCCGTTAATACACGAGAAGATGGAACCATCTAGCTTAGCACATTTTAGGAGGGAGCCTGGTGAGTTACAATAGGACCCTGAGCAAAAGGAAGAAAGTCACAAGTCAAAAAGAGGGAAGGATTTCAGATAGTTAAAAACTCTTTGCGACACAGTGATCATCTGTCAGCAGGCACTATTCCTTTTTTCCAAAGGAACCAACAAGGCTTCCCATTTTGAAGAACTATTGTTTTAATGATTCGATGGGCAAAGGACATAAAATTTTCATGATCCCACTTCCTAAAATAGAAGCATATTCACTGATATTTCAAAGGAATTGCCTTCAGAATTAGAGGGAAAAGCGATTTTCCTGGGTTTGTAGCTTAGGATCATTTTTTTTCTGTTCATTGTCTATTTAGTGAGCATATACGCAATTTCCGAGGGTATTATAAAAATCTTTGCATTGTGAAATGAACATAATGAAGATAAATAAAATGAATTACTCTTATTAGCATTTTGCACGCGCTCTGAGAGGTATTTTTGCCAGTGAGTGAAGATGTGCAGGGGTGCAGGAAAAGCAACGGCGCCACACACTTCTTGGCTGTCATCCAGTTCTGCTTCTTAGGTTTTCGGGGCCGAGTGCGGGCCGGCTCTCCATGGGAGCTGCAGAAAAATCGCATTGAATCAAACCCGAAGCCCATTTGGGCGGGCGAGGGAGAAAGAGCACGACATACGTCTGGAGACCGGAAATGCCAGCTTCGCCCCTGAAACAAGGGACAAGTTAACCTTAAGGATAACCGGTGAAGCGTCATTCCTCTGAGGGATGCAGCTACGAGAATGGGCGAACTCCAAGCCCAGGCACCAGCCGGTGAATCTTTCCAAGTCCCTGCTCAGGTCTTCAAAATGACGGATGAGACTTGACCACATGTGAACTCGTACGACCGGGACACAGCTCTTCCTTGGGCATTGGATTTAAATGTTTTGCTCTCTGAGCGGGACCGAGGAGGAAACCGTGCCCACGAAAAGAAGCCAGCAATGCCCCTTTTCCACGGGCCTTCTGATGACTGAAAATGATCCTCAAAGATTTAATTCAAAATTTGAATTTAATTCAAATTCAAGACCTTTTTCTTTCAGGCACAAATTGAGGGAAATAACGAACAGTATGACTTGTCAGGCTTCAAATCAAATCACTGGCCCGTGTCTTCTGGCGAGAAGTGAATATGTTTCTCCCTTTTTTGAGGGAGATGAATTTTTTTTTTTTACGGTTTTTATTTAACTTCCAGTTAGTTTACATGCAGTGTAATGTTAGCTGCAAGTATATTAATTTTTAGCACCGACTGGGGGCAGGGACAGTGGCTTAAAATCCGAGTGTGGGCAGGTAACGCTGTGAACTTGGTTAGCAGCTTAATTTCTTTCGAGCTCAGATTTCTTATCTATAAAACTACAGGTGTTCTAGGCAGTGACAGGAGTATCCGCGGGGCACTAAAGTACTCTAAATCTATTACTTTTTCAGATCGGGAAGATGCCACCGCGAAGTAAGTGAAGAAACCAGAGTCTCAAGATACAGCCACAGAGCCCATAGTGAAAGGAAAAAAAAAAATGAATAAGCCAATTTGGAAGCACTAGGCTAGCTTTCGAGGCAGAATTCCATGCAACACAATTCTCTTCCACCTGGAGATTGAAAGATGCTTTGAGCGTTTCTCACGATGATTTAACTCCGTTTATTTATTGCCTCCTGGTAAGCTTACAAATGGCTTGGAGAGATCTTTTCCTGGATAACAGTATGATAGAAATGACACATCCTTTGGTTTTAAGGGGATCAAAAGATTGAAGGTGAGAAAAAGAACACATCGCAGGGAAAGTGCTCTGACAACTCAAGTTTGAGTTGTTCCAGTTAATGTGCTGGTTTCGGACAAAAAGACTCTGAGTCAAATGTTTGGATGATTCAATGTTTACGTTATCAGTGCTCAGCCCTTATCTTTTGGGACTATTTTAAAGGGAAAAAATGGGAAGATCAATAGTCTAAAAGAGATTCAAACCAATTAAAAAAAAAAAAAGTGCTCCAGAAGGACCCACCGTTTCCCCCACAGAACTCGCCCTTAGCATCTCTTTCCCAGAGTAAACCTGATGACAATGAGTATGCCTTGACAGGCTTGTCTTAGTTCTTGTAGAGGGATGATTATCCAGCTGCATTTAAAAAAATATTTTATTTATTTATTTGACAGAGAGAGACAGAATCAGAAGTAGCAGAGAGGCAGAAAGAAGCAGGCTCCCCCGCTGAGCAGAGAGCCCAATGTGAGGCTCGATCCCAGGACCCTGAGACCATGACCAGAACCGAAGGCAGATGCTTAACGGACTGAGCCACCCAGGTGCCCCTCTCCAGCTACATTTTAAGTGGCCCTTAGTACAGGACCATGTACCTAGCAGGTGCTTAGTCAGTACTTAAGATAGACTCAATCTGTTGGGAGCTGAGATTCCACGGTCTCCGTTAGTGACGTGTGACTCTAGGAAGCTGACTTTGTACCCACAGAAAACAAGCTTGTTCAGCTCAAGGCCCACTGCTCCCTTCCAGGATCTCCCGTTTCTGCTTAAGTCATTTTTTTCTTTACATGGAGGGGGTGTTTATTTGGGGTCTCTTTTTTCCTCTAACTGCGATTCTTCTGATTTCGGTGAGTCGCTTTACTGAGCCGGACCTCTGCAGCAATTCATTCACTGATGCACCCAGTGACACTCGCCCCAGCACGGAGGGTGTCAGACCCTTCGCATGTCCCCTCCCCTCAAGGAGACCATGCTCTCTTCCTTCCAACTGCCAACTGGCTGCCTCCTTCCTTCTCTTCTGTTTTGGACAGATGAAAACTGTATATACTTAAAAGGTGCAGCCTGAGGTTTTGATAGACATATACGCTGTGAAAGCATTATCTCAAACTAATTAACACGTCCAGCACCTCCCCTCACAAGGCTCCGTTTTTTCGGTGCGGGCTGAGATCACGCGAGATCTGCTCTCTGGGGACGGGACGGTATATAACGTGTTACTATCAACTCGAGTCACCACCCCGTGCATCGTGTGCCAGAACTTAGTCATCTTTTGACTGAAAGTTTGTGCCTTTTGAGTGATTCCTCTCCTTTGCCCCCTACTCCCCAGCTTCTGGTAATTGCCATTCTACTCTCTGTCACTCGGAGTTTGTGATTTTTAAGATTTGGGCCCCTGGGTGGCTTGGCTGGTTGAGCATCCTACTTCTGATTTTGGCTCAGGTCGTGATCTTGGGGTCATGGGATCGAGCCCCACATCTGCACTGGGTGGAAGCCTGCCCAAGGTTTTCTCTCTTCCTCTCTCTCTGCCCCCCAACCCCCTGCTCAGGCTCTCTCTCTTTAAAAAAAAAAAAAAAGAGAGAGAGAGAGAGAGAGAGATTCCACTTACGAGTGAGTTCATGCAGTATTTATCTTCCCATGTCTGGCTTATTTCACTTGGCAAAACGTCTTACAGATTCAACTATGGTGTTGTAAATGAAAGGATTTCCCCCCTTTTTTTTTTCTTTTTTAAAGGCCAAACAATATTGCACTGAATGTATATTCCACAATTTCTGAGAAGTCTTTTAATCACATCTATTTCAGATATGATGGTCCCCTTTTTAAAAAATCTTTTTTTTAAAGATTTTATTTTATTTTATTCATTTGACAGAGATCACAAGTAGGCAGAGAGGCAGGCAGAGAGAGAGAGGAGGAAGCAGGCTCCCTGCTGAGCAGAGAGCCTGAGGTGGGGCTTGGTCCCAGGACCCTGGGATCATGACCTGAGCCAAAGGCAGAGGCTTTAACCCACTGAGCCACCCAGGTGCCCCTGTGATGGTCCCTTTTATACCACTGGGGCCATGACCAGAACAACCATCCAATACAGAAGGCCCATGACAGATGCTGGCTCCGTGTAGCTGTGGCTAAGCCACTGTGCTCATCAAATACTCCAGCTGCTCCTTCTCCTTTTCTAGCCTCTCCTGAAGCTGGATTGGCGTCAGGAGCAGAGTTCTGATTAGTGGCTCACGAGCGGAAGCAACGTGTGTATCTCTTCTCTCCCCTCTTCCCTTGCTGTGGAGATGCCAGAGCAGTGTGTTCCAGAAGCGTGTGATGGCTACATGATGGAGAGGCCGTCTGATCTGCATTAGGCTTTCCTCCCGTGAAAAATAAACCATTACTGCCTCAAGCCATTAAGATTTCGGATTTACCTGTTAGTGAATAGCCTTACTTATTCTGAGTAGTAAGAGTCTCATATAATCTAACACTCAAATTCACAGCGAGAGGGAAGCAACCAGTGTTCACTATCTACTACAAGTGGGAGAATTACTCATCTAGAGCTCTGGATGACCTTGAGTGGGAGCCCATCTTACTGTGGAAACTGAGGCTGGACAGGAACACACTCAGTCAATGGAGGATGGAGCTTTCAATCTAAGGTTCACAGGCTTTGAAGGCTGGAGTGCTCTGTCTACAAGACCCCTGCTTCCCAAACAGCAGTGTGTATCAGAATCACACTTGTTACAATGAAGGTTCCTGGGTCCCATCCTCAGAAGTTCTGATTCAGAGTTTCGGCGGGGCCTGGAAATATGCGTTTCAGCAGGTTCTCAAGTGATGCTCATGCTGCTGACCCACGGACCACACTGTAGGAACCCCTGCCCCCTCCCCACTGGACACCCTTGCTTCCCACATTTCATCAGGCAGGAGCGTCTCCACAAGCAACCCTCTTGTCAAATGTTTTAGCTCTTCCTATTGCTTGGACAGTGCTACTGAAATGCAAGAAAAAGCCCAGTTAAGCCCAGGATGGAAGAAAATCTCCTATCCCTTCTTCCCTCCATGGTTTACCTCTCCCTCTGCAGGACATGCGCACACACAAGGCAGAGCCCCTGGTCTAGCACTCTGCCGCCCCCCCCCATCCCTGTCCAACCACAGGCCCTTGGGATGGACAATCTGTTCACCATAAAAACAAAACCAAATGAAACTTTTTTCTCGGCTTGTCTGCTTCAGATAGGGAAGTCTGTCTGGGATTTGGGACGTCTTTTTCTCTTTGTTCCCTATCGTTTCTAGGGTTATTAGTTTCTTCCTCTACAAGAAGGGACCCCAAAAGCAGCCCCCTTGCCGGGTGGAGGTGAAGATGGCCAGCTGAGGTCCTGAGGGGGAACGTGTGTTCCACAGAAAGGCCTCTGGAGTCTTAGATGATCTTATGTCAGGGACCATTGCCCTGACTGGTTGTCTCTCCATGGAGACAGGCTGAGTCTTCTCTTACTTAGCCAAATAGCCCAAGAAACAGGGCCTTTCTTTCTGCCATCTGCTAAAATGAACAACAAACAAGAATAATCTTTGCAGATTACCCCCCTAACAGAACAAGAACCGCTGAAGAACTAAAAGGGCGTTTAACAACTTAAAATGTAGCCTGACACGGAACAGCTTAGAAGATCGACTCATTCTCTGCTTCTTCTGTAGGGGAAGGCTGTGGTCCCCTTCTCCAGCCCAGCGCCCCAGATTTTGAAACGTGGCTGGAATAAGCAGCTGTTCAAAAAAAGCTTCGGAACAGAAAACAAAGTAAGACTCCTTAACCTCCATGATGGTCCCTTTTTCCTTTTTTAAACCTTTGCAAGTTTTAAACACAGATTCTGTTTTTGCAGAGGAGAAAGCAGCTCTTTTGTCCCCCACGCTTACTCTATCACCGAGAAACACACGGGCAGCCGGGACAGCTGCAGGTCACACACCCGCAGCACTGGGGCACCTGGCGAGATGTGGCTTTGTTCCCCGACAGCCCGTGCAAGGCTTGCAAACCGCGATGCCTTGCCTCCTGAACGTGCATACGTGCGCGCGCACTCCCCCGTGCACCACGCACACCTCGTGCACCCCATGCGCATGGTCAGGGCTCCAAAACTCCGTCTGGGTGACAAGATGCCAAGAACTCTGCCTTCACCACATTTCTTAAAGCTGGAGGCGGGGGTGGGAGAGCAAGGGCCCCTGCATCCCTGCAAGGCTCGGGGACAGGTCAGGGGCCTCGGGTCCCATGATGGGTGTGGCTCAAGCCTCAAGGCCACAACCTCCATCCCTGAGCTCTTGAAGTTGTATCCCCCCGCCTCTGCCCGAGAAGCCTCCGTCAAATCTCCCCAGGACAGCCTTCGCAGCTTTCATTAACAACAAAACGCGAAATGCGGTTGCCCCTTTTCCATCAGACAGTCCTGTAGCCCCGACTCAGCACCTTTCACGAGATGTCAGCCTTTCTCAAAGGCCTTTAAAAAGGATTTTCTATTTTGTGCAGCGAGTTAATGGGAGATGTCAAGCATCTCCCATGGACGGGTCTATGCGTTTGCTATGCAAATGCTGCACAAAGAACCACGTCCACTTAGTGTCAGTGTGGCGGCTCGTACCCCATTGCGGTTTGCTTCAGGGGCGGTCTTGGAATGCACAGAGAAAGCCCACTAGCCTGAGCGACGCCCAGCCGGGCTTTGTGGCTGGGAAGCTGCAGTCTCATGCCCTCCCTCCCGGGTGCCCTCCGGGCTGGGCTCTGTGCCAGCACCACCACTGCCGCCGCCAAGGCCCAGATGCCAGGGATGACCGTGCCGGAGCTGGCTGCAAGGGCCAGATCCCCAAGGAAGCTCCTACACTGCTTTCAGGTCCATTTCTCTCCCTCTCTTGTTGGCGTGGTGACTCACAGTGGCTCGTGTCCAGAGCTACGAAGGCAAAGTTGAACCGAATTTATAGACCTCTGAGTGTTATCCTTATTTTGGGGGGTGTGCTTTTCCAGCAGCAGCAGCAGCAGCAGCAGCAGCAACTACCTGGCCTGGGGAGACGCTGGCTCCCACTTAGCATGGGTCCTTAGATTTTGGTGGGGGGAGGGGAGGAGATGCCGTGAGCCAAGGAGGTGCTGGTGCATCAGACTCAGGGTAGCGATTTTCCCGAATCATAAGCAGCACCCGAGCTACAGTCAGAAGCCGGAATTATTGTCTTTTATTGCCTGTGCCGTGAGCATAAAAAATGGATT
This sequence comes from Neogale vison, assembly GCF_020171115.1. Lineage (NCBI taxonomy): Eukaryota > Metazoa > Chordata > Mammalia > Carnivora > Mustelidae > Neogale > Neogale vison. The sequence continues at coordinate 136,169,626 of NC_058091.1, read as the reverse complement.
TCAATTTTCTGCCTTGAACCGGACCTAATCCTCGGTACATATGACTTTATATTCTGCTTATGGGGACTTCAGTTGTGAAGCACTTGGCAGCATAAAATACGGATTTAGCCTACTCTTTCTCTCCACCACGTTACGACATCCTGCATAAGCGCGAATCACATCCCAGGTTCCAGGGGGATGGGCAGGACTAACGTTTTCCCAGCGGCCCCATCTGGTTCGCTGCCTCCTGCCCCCACAACGACAACGGCTTGCTAAGTGATGGGAAGAAACCGTCCCTGATGAGGGGGAGAGGCGGAATTTTCGTACTTGTCCAAGGAGGGTCCTACTTCTGATCGGGACATGCCACTTAACGCTGGTTTTCATGTCTGAAATGTATGTTCAAGCTATCAAGGACTGGCAGGTGCTTTAATCTGAGATCCTCCTGATTCCTAGACTCGCGGACACTGAGGAAAAGCAGCAGCCGTGGGCAGGTCTCCGTCCAAAGTCACGTGGCCGCCTGCAGTCCTCTGCCTGAATTACCGAGACCACGTGCTCCTTTTTAGGAACGTGGTAGATTGCTTTAATGATTAATCCACATAAATAGCTACATTCAAATGAATTTGGATTCTGTAAGAGGTTAATTCCAAATTGCTACAGGTAGACACATGCAGCACTCTCACGTTTATTTATTTACTTATTTTTAAAGATTTTACTTATTCATTTGCAAGAGAGCAAGCACGAGCGAACAGACGCACAAGCAGAGTGGAGGGGTAGAGGGAGAAGCAGGCTGCCTGCTGGGTGCAGAGCCGGACATTGGGGTTCCCTCCCAGGACTCTAAGATCGTGACCTGAGCTGAAGGTAGACGCTTAACTGAATCACCCAGGCGCCCAACATTTATGTTTACAATATCCAGTAATACTCCTTTCTCAGCTCTCTCCCCGAGATCTCCATGCACTCCCCCGAGAATGTAGGGCTACAGTCCACAGAAGCGAAATGATAGCTTCCAGGTCTTAGATCAAAACCAGGCACCCAGGCTGCGATGTGCTCCTTGGGCTGAATTTAGTCCATAAATATATTCTGCTTGCTCTGTGCCAAGTTTTACAAATTTGGAACTTTTGCTTAAAAAAAAAAAAAATCCAGATTTTTTTCAGAGGATCTGAAAAACTAGTCCTTCATATCTGCAAAGCAACAGGCGCCTAAGTGGAACAGCACCAGTGCCTTTAGGTAAGTAGGTAAGGGGTGGACTTCCCCCGCTGCCCCCGTTCCCAGCACTCTCTGTTCACAATCTTAGAAGTGCCCGCCTCACTTCTGTTCACTATCTGGCTGGCCCCAACATGCATTTGAGGTTCTGGCCCTTTTCCTAGTTTGACCCACTTTGCATCTCCCCAGATGTTATGGGCTGAATCATGTCTCCCCAAAACTCGTATGTCGAAGTCCTAACCCCAGGAGCTCAGACTGTGACCTGATCTAGAGACAGGGTCTTTGTAGAGATAATCAAGTTCACACAAGACTGGTATGGGGGCCCTCACTGATGTGACCACTCTCCTTATGGAAAGGGGGAACTTTGAAGCTCCCAGGGAGCAGCACAGATGAAGGGCAGATTGGGGCCAAGTGTCCACAAGCCAAGGAATGCCAGCAGACGCCCAGCAGCTAGAGCAGAGGCATGGCACAGATGCCCGTTCACGGCCCTCAGAAGGAACCAAGCCCGCGACACCTTGGTCTCGGCATCTAGCGGCCAGAACCGGGAGGCAGTCAGCTTTTGTGGTCTAAGCCGGTCAGTCTCCGGTGTGTGGTCACGGTTGCCCCAGGAAAGCAAAACTCCAAGTAGCTTAAATTAAGTATCTTCCTTTGATCGGTTGGGGTTGAATCATGGGCGTGTAGACTGAACCCCGGGATGTGTCTGGTGCAGAGAGAGGACATCACAAGGAAAGACATCCTTCCCCAAACCGAGCAAGGCTTCCAAGAGCTTCCCCACAGAGATTCCAATTACAGGTCGGGCCATGCCCACTCCACCTCCCACGGTGCTGAGGGAGACTGGTCAATCCTGACTGCAAAGAAGATGAAGGCCCTTCCCTGGGGGTGGGGTGGGGGGGGCTGATAGTGAAAGCAAGAACAGGTGTGTTCAGGGAACGAGTGTGTCAGGGAAGCACACCGCCTCAGTCCTCACGCCTGTGTGTGTCTAGATTACACGCTCCCTCATGCGCTACGAGGCGCCTGCCGTTTGATTTTCCTTCCCAGGCTTCTGCTCCCCTGTCTGATCTGAATGTTCTGGAGGGGACTGGAGGGCCCGGAGGAGAGGGTCTTGGTGGGAGAGGGCAGAGCTGGCTAGGTCTGGAAAGCTGGCTGCTCCCCAGGGAAAGGCCTAAGTGCACAGGCCATGTTCTGGCATCTTAGCTCCTCCCTTTTATAACAAGCAGTCATGGGGCGCCTGGGTGGCTCAGTGGGTTAAGCCTCTGCCTTTGGCTCAGGTCGTGATCCCAGGGTCCTGGGATCGAGCCCCGCATCGGGCTCTCTGCTCAGCAGGGAGCCTGCTTTCCCCCTCTCTGCCTGCCTCTCTGCCTACTTGTGACCTCTCTCTCTCTCTGTCAAATAAATAAATAAAATCTTCAAACAAACAAAGAAGCAGTCTTAGTGACTCACAGGACAATTGACCTAGAGGGTGTCCGGGAGATGATAGCTCGCTATTTTGAGGCATCACGCTTCTCGTCAGTCCCTGAGAGTCCCATTCCCAGGCGCCCTGTGCTCTAGCCTTTGGGGACAATTTCACTTTCTGGGATGGTCCGAGCCCCAGGCTGCAAAGTAGAGAAGGGTCAGAGGGCAGATCAGGTTGACCACTCCTAGGGTTCAGGTTGAAGGGCCTGGAGAGGAGACCCAGAGGGGAAGCAGTGGGGTCTTGCATTCGGGGGGACTCCCGAGATGGGGGGTGAGAGACTGCTCTGAGCTTGTACACTTTCAGGGACCCGAGGTCACCAGAGATGAAAAGTCCTCCTCATCTAGCTTGAGAGGGGCCCTTAGATCTGTGGGCTGCAAGCTTTTTGAGAAGTCCATCAAGAAAATCTAGGCAGTCACCCCCCACCTCCCCCACCCCCCTACCCCCTTTCTTTTAGCTACCTCCTAGGGCCCTTGCTTTCCTACACCATGTGGGTGGTAATACACATGGGCAATCAGCTTAAGAAGAATGATACAGAATAAATTTAAAAATAGACATTCTGTTACCTTTCTCCCCCAACCCCCGCCATCCAGTGGATGGGCTCGCTCACCCTTGGTTCTCTGCACCCACCCTGAGTCTGTATACATAAGGCGCAAAGCAATGTGTACCCAGTTGACCATGTTCATATCTCAAGGGCAGCCGGCATTTCTCATCTGGCAACTGACGGAAACAGTTATTTACTGTCAAAACATCCAGATGACTCACTGATTGAGGTTTTGGACAGTGTGCCTGATGGCATCAATGAGAACATATTTCTGGAAGAACGATGTGTGTGCATTCTTATGGAGAAACTCTGCCTTAATGCTTGACATTGTTTTACTGGGCACTTCTGCTTCTCACCCCCCGAGCTGGGATTATTCTTGGAATGCTGCATTGTTTGTTTGGCTTTTTTTTATACTATTAAAACTGCCAGGCTAAAATTGTGTTTTGTGTCTTACTTGTCACTCCTGGAACACAGCAGGCTTCGCTGCGTGCTCTTTCAAAGCATGTAAAATTTCCAGCACGATTATCCGACCTCCGGGAGCCAAAGAATGTCACAGCCCCATAGCCTCAAACTCTAACGCAGATTCCTACATTCTATTAGCTACTTTTTTTTTGGTAATAAAGCTCACCGATAGCACAAGGTCATCAGATGACCTAATCTAATCCCCTCGGGTTGGGAAGTGAAGGCCCAGGGCCGATGCCTGCTCGGCAACCCACAGAACCCAAGTTTCCTACCCTATGACCAGCTCCGCACCTTCATCTTCTGCTTCTCACATGTCCCCTCCGTGTGGCCCTGACTTCAGGATAATGAGTGGCTGCGAGCATAGAGCTAGGCTCTCATTGAAAAAAAAATAAAATAAAATAAAATAAAAAAATAGGCTCTCATTCCAAAGAGAATCATCCTGAAAACTCCTTGGGTGTGATCAATGGCTGCTTTATCTCAAAGAAGACCATCAGACGGGGACTTGGCCCGCCCATCTGACTCACTGAGATCTGTACTATCTGGACAACCCGCTAAACAGTTCGACATCCTCTCTTTCAGACCCACTTTCTACAGTCTGGCTGGAGACGTCTGGGGTCTGGCCCTGAGGGAGTAAACTCCCTAGCTGGAAGACTGAACAAAGACGAGGGGAATTCGGACCAAGGATGTAAGCCAGCTCAAACGCCTTGAATGTGCCCAACACGGCCCTCCCGACGCCCCTCCTTCTCCCCCAGGCCATGACCGGGGTGCAAGAGAGTTGGGAACAGTAACCAGTAGCTTTTTGGAATTTTCCAAGCAGAGTTGAAGGTTGTTAGAAGAGGAAGAGTTGGGATGAGGCTTCAAACGTGGAGAGTTTCCTCTGGCGCGTGCTTGGTCTATCTCTTCCTACCTGCGGTCTTGTCCCCGCCACTGCCAGCCAGTCGTGGCGGCGCTATGGGAATGGGGGTTCAGGCGTGAGAAGCTGGGTACCATCTCCCTTTCAGGAGTCTGTCCTGGGACATCAGTGGCCTGTTTTGTCAGTTACCTCCAGGTGGAACAGCTCTACAACGGATAAGCCAGGAGGCCAGTCCGAGCCTGCTTTCTACAATGTCCCGTCTTTCCGTCTCTCCCCATGGACCCCATTCCCTCAGCTCACTTCCCACAGAGAATTCTTCTCTAGCAAAGCTGGGAAAGCAGGAATGAAGGGGAGAGAAGCCTGAGCAAGGGTGCGGGGAGCTGCACTTGGAGAAGATGGCTGGGGTCAAGGAACGGCTCCTTCTCTTTTCCCTCATCCCCTAAAAGACAGCCCTTTTTGGTGTTAGGTTTAAAACTGAGCAAGCAGGTTCTGGAAGCAGCCCAAACCTATACCCACCCACCCCGTGCCCAGGAAGGAGATCGGGTTTGTTCCTCGGAGAGGAATGTCACTGTCTCCGAGAGGGATGGCAATAGCGATGCGGCTCTGAGTACTGGTTGGAGGAAGAGGATGGGACCGCGGGGAAGAGCTGCCGGACAGACTTGTCCCATAGAAGGAAGAGTGCTTAACTGCCCAACAATGGGACAGGCTCTCCAGGATGCTGCTTAAGTAGCCGTCACCATAGTACGAAGAGAAATATGGATCACTGAAGTGTGGACACGTCACCATGCCCTATGAGTGTGTGTGTGTGTGTGTGCGTGCGACAGGAGGGTAGAGATCTTCGTTCTGGGGCTAAAGTCTGCACAACATGAGACCAAATCAGCCGTCTGTGCTGAACATTTACGCAGGCTAGTACCATCAAAACAGTGTCCTCCAGGACAAAACCAAGTTAACCGAGGGACAGAGGGGGCCCCTTGGTGAGGGTCTAAGTCGGGGGGAGGGGAGGACACCAGGACGCTGCTGGACGCCATCTCCACCTCTGGGAGCTCTCTAGGTACAACGTTCCTCACCTGTACTTGGGAAGATAATGAAAGCCCCTGCATGGGGTTGCTGGGAGGGTAACGGAGTGTTTCCTATGGACTGGGGATGGCTTTAAATGCTTTACTTATGTTTCTGAATCCTTACAACTCCCATTTTACAAATGCGGACACAGAGGCAGAGAGAACAAGCAAGGCTGTCCCACTAAAAAGAGGCAGAGAGCAGCTCCAAACCTTGTCACAGTGCCTGGCACAAAGGACGGGCTCCGAGTGACAGCTGTTAGACCAGAGGGGAGGGGGCGTAACACACTTGGTCAGGAGGGGGCGCTCCAGAGCCATTTGGCGCAGCAGGAAGGAGGTAACTACAGGTCTCTACACCCAGGGTCCTCCTCTGTGAAATGGGCACACGAATGCCCATTTCACAGCAAGGCTCCAAGAGGAAATGATCTAATACATGTAAAGTTTTAGAAGAATGGCAGGCAAAGGGTAAGTGCTCCGCGAATGTTGGCTAATACCACGCACACGTGCATGGGGTTCTAAACACATGCGTCCGGTGTTCAATGCGTTCATAGGACACCATGCCCGAAGCTGGTCTGTCCTAACTGCACATAAAGCCAACCTCTCAGGAAGGCTCACAGGTTGCTGATGAGGCACGATCCCCAGAGGCCTCATCCGGTCACACATCACAGCGGACATAGTGCTTCTCTGAGGGCAATGAACTTCACCAAACCACAACGCCCATGTATGTGGGTCATCCTGGCCACTGCTTTTTTCCAGGTGGTTATTCTACCTGGAAACCTGCCCTTTGGCTTCTCCCAGAGCTTTTATTCAAGGAAAACTTCCAAGATGTGGCTGCGTGAAGGGGAAGGGACTGTCAGAGCAATGGGGGAAGAGACCCGGAACGTTTTACAGGGTTATTCCCTGCAGGAAGCTCTTTGGGAGACACCGGGACCAACCCGGGGATGGAGAGCGAGTTCTGCTCGGGTCCACGGGACGGACCG